>NW_005187411.1:301426-328456 GCF_000239375.1 Pundamilia nyererei
CCTACTGTGAAGCATGGGGGTGGAAACATCATGCTATGGGGCTGTTTTTCTGCCAAGGGGACAGGACGACTGATCCGTGTTAAGGACAGAATGAATGTGGCAGCCTGGTTTTAAGTATTCAGTGTAAACTACACTTTATAATCTTAAAGTAAGTTTACTACAATCCTCTTTGATCACAAATCTTCACATCATTTCCAACATGATGCCAAATATGACTCCATCAGTGCAAAAGCTTACAGCATCACAAATGAGTGTTCACTGATCGGTGTTGCATGTATTTAAAAAGTGACTGCTACACTAATATAGAATTAATTTTCGATTACTCAGACTTTGTCTGGACCTTATAATTAATCCATGATTTGCACTAACCTCTGCTCAAACACGAATGTCGCTGCAGGGCTTACTAAGTAGCTCAGAAAAAGATATATGCATTTACAAAAATAAATGTTATTAGGTTGCCTTCACAACTTTATTGAAAAGTAGTGCTCACTTAGATATGAA
This sequence comes from Pundamilia nyererei, assembly GCF_000239375.1. NCBI lineage: Eukaryota > Metazoa > Chordata > Actinopteri > Cichliformes > Cichlidae > Pundamilia > Pundamilia nyererei. Next base: position 301,928 of record NW_005187411.1, read on the forward strand.
GCCATTAGGTTTGGATGCTATCAGACTATTGTGGGAAAAACTGTGCATCCATAAGAGACCAAATGAGAGGACTGGAGTATAAATGCACAAGGTAACAACCAGAAAACACATCTGAGTATGGCAAGCAAAGTTGACAAAAAGACAGGAATTAAAATAGCCAGTAATGCAAAAGTGATGCAAGTACAAGACATGGGTAAAAAGAAAACAGAGAGAGCAAAACTGCAGAGAACACAGGAGCCTCTGCACCTCTTGGCTCCGCAGACAGAGCTCTCCAACATCACAGATGGACATTTAGTTTATATTTTGCTTAGTTTTTAAAATTCAAATGAACATTATATCTGTTAAGTAACATATTAAATGGTTGTGAAAGCACAGTGGCCAGCTGCTAATCTGATTCTTTCCTTTGACTTTGGTAAACAGCTGCACGCAGCAGGACATGACTTGTTAGCATGAGAGCAGCTGGATAAATATGGAGCTCCACCTGAGATGTAAAATTCGTTTGGCTGCCTAAACCTCCGAGACCCCAAACAAAATCCCGATCAATTTCTAAGAGTGTTCAGCTTCAGAACAGATCACTCTGCTATTTCTGAGGAGAAACACATGCCTAAAACCTACGCTTGCTCTGTGCTATATTTGAACCAAAGACTTCACCAGCATGAAAACCACAAAAGAAACAACAATTCTGAGTCTTTTGAGTAAACCTCTACAAGACTTACACACTTGGATCTGGATAGTTTATGCAATTTTTCCAAGTATATATTCTTAAGCTTCAAATATTTTTTGCTAGTGTGCTGAAGAATAAAACAATAATAAATAAATAACTTAAATTAAATTAAATAAACAAAATCCACCTGACTGCAAATTGAAGTCCAAAACAGAAGAGCTGGATAAATTTCTACCATTTTTTTGTTATTAGCAGTAATTACTAATATTAAAAATATTAAAACCTGTTTATATTAGTTAGAGTGTAGATTGATGCTCATTACTGAATTGATTTTTAATGTTGGCAGATTTTATCTCCCACTCTTTGTTTGAACAATGCATAATTTTATTGCTGTTTGCAGGCATTTGTTTATGCACATCTCTCTAAAGGACTCATTAAAGTATTTCAATTAGGTTGATGTCTGGACAATTGCAACACCTTGACTTTGACCAAGTTTTGACTGTTAACAGATGGTCCCCCACAGATAGACTTTATAAAATATTAACTACTGGGAAGATTATGGCTTTCTGTTAACACACACCTGAATGTTCCAGACCAGCAAACTGGAAAAGACTGCTGCCTTTATAGTTGTATCCGCACTTGCTGAGAATCAATGTGATCATGTGATCATTTGATTATCAGCACCTGGCTGTTAGTTATCTTCCTAATTCCTATAAAAGCTGTAAAGATTATTTACACAGAGTCCTTTCTTTTTGCTTTGATTGTATAGTTCCTGCTCAGTTTAGCCTGGTGCTGTTGATAAATAGAGTAGGTGCACTTGGAGCTGTTAGCTCTTGTTATAGTATAGTCCTTTTTTGTTTCTTATTTGCCTGTGTTTTGCATTTAGTTTTACTTTACTTTAGTTTACCTGACCTGCCATCTCACCGTGTCCACTGCTCCTGCTGTCATGTAAATAAATAGCAGTATCTTCTCCATGTGTGCCCCCTGGCTGTCAAAGAAGCTAATTGAACTTTTTACTCAACTTGTGTTTTACTAAACTCTTTCATGTTTCTGCATCCTGCAATTCCACAATACATGACACTTCCAGTCACTCTTGCATCACTAAACAATGTCAGTTTTATTAATGTAGCACATTTGATTACCCTTAAAGAACAAAAACATAAAAGCCGATGTAAGTGTTTTATGTCTTAATGCTATAAAAACAAAACAAACTTTACAAAGAAATAAGCCACTCATGCAGACAAATACACACAATAATTAAATGTAAACTTATAAAAATAAGAAGGTTTGTTTTTTAATCCAGGCCCAGTTCTAATAGACCTCAGGTCATTTGGGAGCTTGTTCCAATAACAGAAACTATATAAGAGTAACTGAAAGCACATTCCGATCTAATTCTGGGAATGGTTATTTGCCTGTTTTCATTAAGCTTTGGACAACAAAACAGTGCATTTATAACAAGTGAAAACCTGCCACTGCTGCTTGTCTGCCTGGAAATGAAAGTCATAACTTATGTAAAGGTCATAATGTGTGTAAAATTTAACTGAACACAAGTCATTAACTTTTCTTACTAGTGTATGTACATCAGGTTTAATAATCCATGTCTGTCATTTCATTAGAAAAAGGTTGTGCTCCTTTGTGAATCAGAGGAGCTGGTGTAGTTAGAACTGCTGTTACAAAAGAAAGCCGAGTTGATATTTGACAGCAAATGTTTATTTCAAGAGGCATTCACAAGCTTTTTGTTTTAGTATTATTGTTTTAAATCAAAGCACCCAGTTAAGTAAGAGTTCCAGTTAATCATCCACCGTCCACTTTATCAGCTATTCCCTGTTTTGGCAGTGCAATCGAACCGTAACTTTCTCCAGAGAGTTCATAATTAAAGTCTTGAGAAAAATAATCTCATTGTGCTATGAGCATTTACTTTATAACGATGACTTAGAGAAAAAAAATGTGTCTGCGTTTAATACATACAGAAATATTTGACACAGCAACTGTGATGAAAATGTGGGAGAGCCGTCAAGCCACTGTAAGTAACTAGTTTTCATAAGTAAACTCCATGCGCTTTGACTACACAGGCGCTTAACTCGGTTTGCATTAAACCAAGGGAAGGTGAACAGATCAACAGACTTTAGCGGGAGGCTTTGTTAAAGTACAAGACAGTCAAAGAGAACCAATTTGATTAACATCAGATTGTGTAAAAAAGATTCCCTGATTAATGTTTATTACACACGTCCACGTCCACGTCCACGTAGACAGGTAACTGAAATTCAAAACATTCCACTTTTGTGATCTACATGGAAAGATCATTAACCTCCTGAGACCTGAATTCTTTCATGGCATTCATTTTATTTTCCCTTTGCTATTTGGGCTCATGAATGGGAAAACAAAGAATTATCTTTTTACCTGATTTTGCTCTACAAGGGCCTGATATCCACATATGAGGATATTGGTTTTAAATTTCGATAGAACAGTGGCAGTATAATGTCCTCATAAGTATATATCAGGCCCTTGTAGAGCAAAATTGAGTATTGTGGTCTAGACAACCCAGAAAATGATGTCCAGATATGTGGATGCCAGGTCCTAGGAGGTTAACATGCTTGTTCTTGACATGTCAAAACATCTGCCAATTAGACATTGTTGACACAGATGTGTCAGAGTAACCTTTTGCTGCTGGAACTGTTTCAGGTGCAGTTAGATAAATACAGCTCTGAGATCTGGTCTTCCCCAAGGGTCGTATGACAAATTTGTGGGGTAATGAGATGATTAATGGGGTATGGAAGAAGAAAGAAAAAAACAAAAACAAAACTCTGCTGCATAACGTGCCCGCTTAAACACGATTTTAAGTTTTAGATTTTCTATAACCTCTTATTCTTATTCTCCGACCAGGAATTTAGCCTTGTAGCCCAAAGAAATGATTCAAATAAAAGCATCAGAAGTTTGGAGGGGATCCGTGTCTTTGGTAGAATATAAAACCACCAAGAAACAACTTTTGCCTTAAAAGGTCACAAGCCAACAAGGCAGAAATGCCCTATTTAGCAGTTCTTTACTGGATATATCATTTATATTAGAAGAAGGAAACTGCAAGGATAGCTTGTATCTGCAGGTGTTAAACATAGGTAGTGCAATCAGAAGTATGTATACAGTTTCTAATACTACTACTACTACTACTACTACTACTACTACTACTACTACTACTACTACTAATAATAATAATAATAATGATAATAATAAAACCAGCATGAATTTCCCTTTGGGATCAATAAAGTTGTTCTTATTTCTTTATAATAAAAAAAGCATTTTATGGTTGATTAATTTCAGACTTCTCACACATTTAACACGATCAATACACACTTTAACAGCTTTGGTTTTAATGTTGAAGCTGATTGGTTGAATTCTAAACTAAGGCAGTAATTCTACAGGGTGGGCCATTTATATGGATACACTTTAATAAAATGGGAATGGTTGGTGATATTAAAGTCCTGTTTGTGGCACATTAGTATATGTGAGGGGGCAAACTCCTCAAGATGGGTGGTGACCATGGTGGCCATTTGGAAGTCGGCCATCTTGGATACAACTTTTGTTTTTTCAATAGGAAGAGGGCCATGTGACACATCAAACGTATTGGTAATGTCACAAGAAAAACAATGGTGTGCTTGGTTTCAACGTAACTTTATTCTTTCATGAGTTATTTACAAGTTTCTGACCACTTATAAAATGTGTTCAATGTGCTGCCCATTGTGTTTGATTGTCAATGCAACCCTCTTCTCCCACTCTTCACACACTGATAGCAACACCTCAGGAGAAATGCCAGCACAGGCATCCAGTATCCGTAGTTTCAAGTGCTGCACATCTCGTATCTTCACACCATAGACCACATGTGTCGAACTCCAGGCCTCAGGTGTCCTGCAGGTTTTAGATGTGTACTTGACCCAACACAGCTGATTTAAATGGCTAAATGACCTCCTTAACATGTCTTGAAGTTATCCAGAGGTCTGGTAATTAGCTAATCATTTTATTCAGGTGTGTTGACCCAGGGTGAGATCTAAAACCTGCAGGACACCGGCCCTCGAGGCCTGGAGTCCGACACTCCTGCCATAAACAATTGCCTTCAGATGACCCCAAAAATAAAAGTCTAAGGGGGTCAGATTGGGAGACCTTGGGGGCCATTCAACTGGCCCACAACGACCAATCCACTTTCCAGGAAACTGTTCATCTAGCTTCAGTGCATAAAGAGGGAAACACATCATCATGTAGCAATTTCAAATATCCAGTGGCCTTGAGGTTTCCATTGATGAAGAATGGACCCACTATCATTGTACCCCATATACCACACCAAACCATCACTTTTGTTGTTCTAACAGTCTTGGAGGGATCCATCCAATGTGGTTTAGTGTCAGAACAATAGTGGTGGTTTTGTTTGTTAACTTCACCATTCACATAAAAGTTTGCCTCATCACTGAATAAAATCTTCTGCATGAACTGAGGGTCCTGTTCCAATTTTTGTTTTGCCCGTTCTGCTAATTCTGTGCGCCGATCTGGGTCATCCTCGTTGAGATGCTGCAGCAGCTGTAGTTTGTAAGGGTGCCATTTGTGAGTAGCTAATATCCGCCGAAGGGATGTTCGACTAATGCCACTCTCCAGTGACATGCGGCGAGTGCTACGCTGTGGGCTCTTGCTGAATGAAGCTAGGACAGCCACTGATGTTTCTTCATTAGTGACAGTTTTCTTGCATCCACATTTTGGCAAATCCAACACTGAACCAGTTTCACGAAACTTAGCAAGCAGTTTGCTGACTGTAGCATGGGAGATGGGTGGTCTCGTAGGGTGTCTTGCATTGAAATCTGCTGCAATGACCCGGTTACTGCCTTCACCAGATATCAACACAATTTTGATCCGCTCCTCACGTGTTAACCTCTTTGACATCTCAATGGCTGTGAACAAAGAGAAACTTGTAAATAACTCATGAAAGAATAAAGTTACGTTGAAACCAAGCACACCATTGTTTTTCTTGTGACTTTACCAATATGTTTGATGTGTCACATGGCCCTCTTCCTATTGAAAAAACAAAAGTGGCCGACTTCTAAATGGCCACCATGGTCACCACCCATCTTGAGGAGTTTGCCCCTCACATATACTAATGTGCCACAAACAGGACTTTAATATCACCAACCATTCCCATTTTATTACGGTGTATCCATATAAATGGCCCACCCTGTAGTTTTCTTCATTCTTTATTTATTGTTTCTACCAGCAGATGTCACCAAAGAGCAACAATTAACCAGTAGCAATAATAACGTGTCTGTTCCTGTGTCTGTCTGGGCCTGGCTGCATTGTAGTTAGTTGCTCTCTCAGGATGGCAGATGGCACTTTAAAAAGCCATCTTTATTGTGAAATATAAAAATATTTCTTATTCCATAAAAGTGGATTTCCACTGTAAGATGTGAGCTGTGTGATGGATTGTGAGTGAATACATTGTATACTGTAAATGCACATGAAACTGGGAATCCACACCAGTCTTAGATTCCTCCATTCCCTCTATTCTTTGAAGTCACTCATTATTTCCCTGCTGAATTTTATTGCAAGACTATAAAGGAAACATTCATGACTGGATTATCCATATTAGGGAGGACCAGAATGAAAATCTTCTGTTGTTCCCCATTCTTGTATTTGCCCATCTAGTACAGAGCACACAGCAACCTATAAATGGCAGCTTCATTATTTGCCTAGAGACTATAACCAGCACTCTTATGCTAGAAAACCTAGCAATGTTTTGTGTGTGTTAGCTTGTGGGAATTTAATTACACAGAACATTATTTGTGAATGTGTTTACCGTCAGCATAATATGATTTAAAAATATTAAGGTCTTAAAACCAGATTTTGAAATGGTGACTCTCAACACTAAGGGGCAACGTCATCATATCATGAATGCACCTAATTTGAGGCTGTGTATACAGCGGTGTGAAAAAGTTTTTGCCTCCTTCCTGATTTCCTTTTTTGTATATTTGTCACACTTATAATACAGGTTTCAGATTTAGAGGACAATTATTTTCTCACATGGAGCCAAGTAGTCATATATGTAATGTCTACAAATGTGTAGGATGTGTGCACACAGATTCATTTCCAGCTCAGGTATGTCTCTCGTGCACTATATGTTTGCTTTGTGCCGTGCTCCTGTCTTCCTGTCTGACATATTTAAATATATGTAATGCTGTCAGTAGCCACTCTTTGTGCTCCATTTCTTGAATCCCAAAACACATTATAAATAACATCAAAACTTCATTTTTTATAAAGTATCACCATGCATTTTTTGCTTTATGTTTGTGATTTCACATGAACACTATATACTAACTCTACTAACTCCTTAGCCTAGAGCTATTATTTAGCCCGTAGCACTGTAAAATAACAAGCAAAAAAATTCAAAAGCAATTATATAATAACATGTAAAACATGGTCACTCTCACAGTGTTAAGGAGCTGGTTTTCAAGAGCTATTTCCTCTATTTATTTTATGTTAACACGTTAACGTACCAGCAAAACAGCAGATACAACATTAGGAAACATTTGATTTCCTATTCATATCTGTCTAAGGCCTCATTTACAGTAGCCTAGATACCAGTTAGCAACCATCTGGCAGTATGGGTTTTTGCAAGCGGTTGCTGGTTGATGCTGGGCGAAATTGATTGGAAAGAGGGTGCTGTGCCTTGTGATTGCTTTGGTTGCAAACAGATTCCCACAACTAACTGTAGTTCGCATAAATGACTTGTCTGTTATTTTACTCTCCAAGATGTAGTGAAACTTGAAAAAGTGTGATGCAAACCAAACTGGAGAACTACTGCTCTTCAAGTAAAAGCTGGTCCTTGTGCTGGAGGACATTTCAAAAGGTGCAGCTTTTACATATTACATTGCACTTTTTCAAGGGAATCAACATTTTTCACCAGCCAATGATTGTTGCCACATGGTTGCTAACTCATCTCTAGGCCCCCATGACCGAGTTAACCAGCACAACTTTAACTTTGATAGCCAAGTTGATGCCTGCCATGCAAACTAGGGCTAACTACTAGTGACTGGAGCAATCGCAAGGAGGTGTTCAATCTATTGTACCTATTGTGACAACAACTATCTGCCAACTGGTCATGGAATACACACTCATTTCTAGGCTTGTGTGAGGATTTAACATACATTTCACTGGTGACAATAAGTGGTAATAGTTCTCTTTTAAGCTCTGAGTCCTAATCATGTCCAGTATATAAAAGAACGATATATCCACTATGGGCAGCGCAGTGTTGCAGCTCCTGGGTTCAAATCTTACCTGGGACCTTTTTGTGTGGTGTTTGCATGTTGCTTCCCGTGTCCGCACATGTTCCAAAGCCTGTTAAATAATGATGCCACTAACTGTAGTGGCATCATTATTTAACAAAATGAATATCTTGTTGTATTTAACTGAACCTAAAATTAGCAACATCAGTAAATGTTTCATGAGGTCATAGATCAAGTGAGCCAAAAGGCTTTTATTTAATTAGACTTCTCTTTGCTTTTTTATCTTCTATAGTCCTGCTGAAAATATTTGACTTGTGGGCTGCTACATGAACCAGTATAGTAACTTTTGGGTTTTCAAAAGCTTTTTTTAAATCCTGAAAACATCTGTCTGTAGCTGGAAACAATGCTAATAAAAGAAGCAAACTTCAGACACTCTAAAAAACTGAGGTGGTGGGGAGGGAGACAGAAGGCCCTTTGTGGGCTTGTCACTATTAACTACTTTAACGTGACACATTGTTTTGATTTTAAAAAAAATTATAGAGAAACTTTAGGGAGCAGAATCCTTGAAGTAAAGACATTTGAGGAAGTTCTGTACATCTTTTGTAATCTCCTCTCTCTGCTCTTACTGGCTGAAACAGTCCAGTCTAATATAGTGCATGGTGTGAGCAGCATTTCTGCATGGTCTGAACCTATTATATAGTGTGCTTCACCTCAGTCAGAATACTCTGAGCATGGGCGGAAAGCTTTATCAATATTAAATGTAGGTACACAAAGTTCACTACCTGAAGAGTCTGAAAAGAAGTCGTTGAGTTTTGCTTGAGTGATTTTCAGTTTCAATCTAAAACTGATTTCAAACCAGCACAGAAACCACAGCCAACCAGCCATTTAAATATACACTGCTCAGAATAATTAAACAAACACTTTTTAATCAGAGTATAGCATCAAGTCAGTTGAACTTCTGGCATTTGGATCCTGTGAGTTAAGTAACAGAGGGGTTGTTAATCAGTTTCAGCTGCTTTGGTGTTCATAAAAATAAACAACAGGTGCACATATACTATTATATATTGTACATATATTTATTAGTTTCAGATTTAGCCATTCGTATATTTTGCGTGTTTATGTTATTGTATTTTGCACAACTCTGTTGCTTGTGAAGCTCACACACAAGAATTTCACTCACATGTACTGTACCAATGTACCTGCACATGTGATGTGACAATAAAAGTGATTTGATTTGATTTGATTTGATTTGATTTGACAACCCCCAAAAGATAAATGGTTTTACAGATGGAGGCCACTGAAATGTTTTCCTCCTCATGCTTATGACTGTTTTTTTCACTTGTTTTGCAAGTGTCTCTACTTGTAGCATGAGATGACCTGGACCCTACCTAGGTTGCACAGGTAGTCCTACTCCTCCAGGATAGCACGTCAATATGTGGAAGACAGGCAGTTACTCTAGGAGAGCTGGACATGGCTGTAGAAGGTCCTTAACTCATCAGCAGGATGGGACAAGGATGCAAGGAGGAACAGGCTGAGCCCTACCAGAGCTCTATAAAATGACCTCCTGCAGGCCACAGGTATGAATGCCTCTGATCAAACAATCAGAAACAGAATTAGAAACAGCACCCAACACCTTCTACTGGGCCCTGGGCTCACAGCCAGGCACCTTTGAGTCCAATTGCTATAGAATACCAGAATTGGAATGTAGATCACTGTCGTCTTGTGCTTTCCACAGATAAGAGCAGGTTCACTCTGAGCACATGTGACAGACACGGTCACATGAAACTGTGGAGAATGTTATGTTGCCTGTAACATTGCTCAGCATGACTGGTTGGGTGGTGGGTTAATGATGCTGTGTGGATTGAGACACAGACCTCTGCAGGCTAGTGAACGGCGCCCTGACTGCCTTTAGGTAACAAGATGAAATCTTTGGGCCCATTTCTAGTTATCCTGGTCCGGTGGATCCTTGGTTCCTCCTTGTGAAGTCCCGTCCTCATGTAGCGAGAGTATGCAGGCAGTTCCTGGAGTATGAAGGAATTGATAGCACTGACTGCCTCCCAGGCTTGTCTCGCCTAAATCCAATAGAACACCTCTGGGATGTCATGTTTTGGTCAATCCAACGCCATCAGGTTACACATTGGACTGTCCAGAAACTCAGTGATGCCCTTCTCTGGATACCATCTGTCGTCTCATTAGGAGCATACACTGATGTTATCAGGCACTTTGAGTTGCTGCAAAATGGACTAGGCTGCCACATAATTTTTTCACTTTGGTTGTCAGCATTCAGCTCTCTGTAGGTTGATCATTTTCATTTCTATCCAGTGATGTGACATTCTTTTGTTCTTAACACATTACCTGGTTCATATCAGTATAGATATCTGCATGATATTTTTTCTCACATCTGATGTGTTTTCAGAGTGTTCTTTTAAATTTCCTGAGCAGTTCATTAATCTTATTAAAGGTTATCTAAAGTAAGCCGCTGTTGCAAAATGAATAATAAAAATGTAATAATAATAGTTTCATAATTTGGTTTTCTTAGGTGCCTTTTTAAGGAGTTTTACAACATTTTGACATACTTTTTTTCTACAAATATTTGATGTCTTTGTCCCCCGTTTGCAGTGATACTGAGTCATTTTGAAATACACATTCACACATGTCCATGTCACACATTTTGATACCTGCGTGTTACTTTTGTATCCCAAAACTTTATTAAAAGCTGCAGCACACAGAAAAAGCAAAAGCCACATGTTTTGTTGTGGTTTGTGTGTGATATATTGATGCAAAAACAATGCTTTTTTTGCTTTGTTTTTTTCCCCAAGAGCTCGAGCACTTTTTCCAGCAAATGCTTGATTTTCCAAGAGCTGGATAATATTTCACTGTTGATGTGCAAAGTTTAGTGGTTAGTGTATAAAGGTTTGCAAAAATTGCTTATATTTTCAAAGAGATTGCCTGAGCAATCAGAAAAACTATAATGAGAACCTGCACTAAACTTTTCTGCCATTTCTACTAAAGCAAGCTTTTCCCAGCTATTACATGTACCTTCTATTTCTGCATGGTGCTTCCTACTAAAAAATGAGAGAACATGCACATCCTCATTACCTCCATAAACCTAAGGCTATTTTTTTTTTTACCAGAAAAAAAAATTAGTGAGTGTCAGCTGCAAAACCACGAGGCAAAATGAGGGACCTTCGGCTTTATGGATAACAGACACATGGGAGAGTTCTGAAATACAATAAGTCTTCTTATCCTTATCACAAGGCCAGAGGGAGATTAGAAAACTCAACCGCAACTTACAATTTTAATTCCACCTAGTGAAATTAGAGAGTAAAATAACAACCTTATATCAATGAGTAAGTAAACACTGTTTTTAATGAACCTGTTCTGAACATTCTCAGCAGCAACTCTACCATATCTGATGCAAGAGAAATGAAGCACAGCAAATGCTACAGCTACTCCAGTTACAGCAGTAAGCAGTCTTTTCAGTGCTAAGCCTAACAGCCTTCAAACCAACCTTTTATAACCTTTTATATTCCTGATCGCAGTTACAGGAAAGAGCTGATTGTTTCACTGATCACAATACCTCTTTTTCCAGAAGGTCACTTCTTAATAAGCTGAGGATCTACTTAACGTCTCTTTATGCACCCAGCAATGTTTGCATACTGGATCCAAACCAAATTTGAAGTTGATATTAAATGTCACTTAATATCAGATTTTAATTTGTAGATGCCACTAGCAAATCAGATTGTGTGACACACAATAAAATGAAGAGCAAAGGGATGGAAGTGAAGAATCTGGCTAGCTAGCTAGTGCTGCTATTAGCTAAGTGCTAATGAAAGAGAACATGGAGAAAATTTCCAAAACCATATGTGAGGTCTTTCTTTATCCTGTTACTTTCCTTGTCAAACCCATTATCTTTATAAAAAAACAACGTAACTTGAAGAGAAGTTCTTTTGGAGATTCATTATGTTTATGTTAACAGTGTCTTATTAGAGCTCACGCTTCTAGCCTCATGAGGGCTGTTTATCAGCTTCCATTGAGCTTTTTCTTACTCCCTGAGCACCATTGACGATGTAGGATCACTTGAGGAAATTTATCAGTTTGAACAGCTCCCTTTCCAGCCACAAAAGACTTCACTGGTATTCTCCAATTCCTGTATACAGATACAGCTACTGTTTCCCTCCCAGCCATGCAAACTTTAGTGATGCTATGCAAAGAGCCTATCATGGCACATTATGTATTAATCAAACAAATTCCAAGAGCTCCCTAAAGTAGCATGTCATGCAAAGCATCCAACCATTTAAGTCATTAGGAGCTCGTTGAAGTAAGTAATACAGTTCCTCTTTGAATATTAAAGGTTAAGTAATGGTTTTAATATACAGTAGCCTGCATCTGTGGGGGACTAAGGGCCTAGACAGAATGTAAACACAATGCTGATTTTGTTGGTATCAATGAGAAAAATAAGGATGGACACTTGCTGGAAACGAGCTTCATTCTCTTTAGGATAACTTTAGGTGCCAAAAGATATTTTGTTTTTGCACATTGCATAAATTTGTACAACTATATTGTAGATATATATTGCAACCATAAATTTTGTTTGTAATTTTGTTTCTGTTTCAGTTTGTCACCATTAGATGATCTGTGTAAACATACGAAGTTGTAAAGTTAATATGAAGATATCAACAGCAATATAAGGCATTAAAAAAGAAAAATGCTTAAGTACAATATTAAAATAAATAAGAAAATTACAGGCTAAAAACTAAAACAATGATGGAACGCAGTCTAAAAGCTATTCCCTAAAATGAATGTTCATTTTCTGAGTTCATCATTATATGCAACTCAATTTACATTACAAGAGCTTGACAGCTTGCTTTCATAAGCTTTCATAGGGCTGAATGAAGATGCATGAATTTCTCTCTGTATGCATACTGAAACCATTTCATTTCAGTTAGAATCACCATAATCAAAGGATGGTTATTTGTGTTTGACGATATGGCTCTGTTTTGTTCTGGGTTGTTTCCCCCGTGTTATGTATACGCATGGAAAGTCTAAAGCAGATGAGCAGAAAGGCCTCACAATAAACAGAAGTCGGTTACAAAGTGGCTTGCAGGAGCAACAGCATCTGTAGGCAGGTTAAAGAAGTTTACATAGGACACTGGAACTGATGTACTAGCTTGACTTAAACTATCACTTTACTCAAATAGAGCTAGATTCTAACTTGGTAACATTAGACTTATAAAAAGGTTGTATTATACTTTCAACAAGATTATGAAACTGAAGCTGCTGTGTGTAGTTTTCTTGTCAATAAACTAAAGTTAAAGTAACATTATTTGGAGAAATTCAGCCTTGTTTATGTTCTAGCTACATTTTAGCTTGCAATTTTTTATTTTTTTTTTACTCCATTTGTGGGTAGAGGACTGCTTTTTTTAAGTTATTGCCACTGACTGTCACAGAAGAGCAGCGGCTATTGTGCTGCTCACTCATTCATATGATGTGGGTACCATGTGAACAAAACAAGAGCTCTTCATGCTGCTTGCTCTGTTTTAGTACTGCTGTTCCAAAACTCGGCATGGTACCTTTAAATGCAGAATATCAATGAGTGCCGCATGTTTTCTTGGAAGCCGGTTTAAAGTTTGTGCTTACCAAGCTAAAGTGAAACCTGTGGTTTTGGTGGATCTGATAGCTGCTACTTCTCTATAATCTCTTACTCCAGTTAAGACTCACTGTGTTTGGATTTTATTGCAGCATGCATCAAACTTGACAGTGATTTATGCTGACAAACATATTTTATACCACATCTTTAATGTATCTGGGACGTTAAAGGATAAACATCTTTCTATACTATCAGCCAGTGAATTTGTTTTTCCTTACACGCCCCTCAATCCCAGACGCACCAACCCACAGATTTGTCTTGCTATCATTATTACAGCTGAACACAATCACTCATACGCACTAATTACCTAAACTTTATTTTTTTTGGAGGAATGCCAGAATCTGATCATTGATTTTCATGAGAGTGCTGCATTCAGACCATCCTTGTGTTGTTTTAAGCTGGAGGCCACAAAGAGAGAGCAATGTGTGATGCAAAGGAAGCTTAAGAGAGCCTGTTTTGCATTTGATCGACCTCTTACTCTTTCATCAGGAGCAATGAGAACTTCTCCTCAGTCACGATTAGAGGGGCATGTAGAGAGATGTAAATTTAGACAAGATCATAGAGAAAGCTGCAAGGCTTAGCCAGCCAGAAGTTAGATAAATCAGGTCAAACAGAACAGGGGACAGAAGCTGCGTTTATATAGATTTCTTATTCAATGCTAAAGGGCTATTCTTCCAAAAGAAATGCATACGCCACTGGCTAATTCAAATGCATTCATTCTAACCTTTATTTTAAATATGCAGGTTTTAAAGATGTGATGGTTCACACTGAGCCAACAAGCAAAATGCAGAAAAACACAATCATTAAAATTCACTGACTGTGTTGCACTGTTAGCTTTGTTGTCTCATCTTTGTCTTTTGTGTCGATCTAATCTTTTGTGCTCATGACCTTTGTTTCCTTTGTTATTTCTAGATCGGTTCAGATTTCTAGCATGATTCACAATGATTGGCTGGTTACCAGCTGTGTAGGTATTAACAACCTATCGTAGTTATTCCAGTGCAGCGCAGACTGCCAGTTGCTACTCATATACAGCTCTCTCAAACAGATTTATTCATTTCACACACATAGTTGGAGGAAATCTTGTCTCTACAGAATCCAGTGCAACTCAACATATAACATATCTACAGGCAAACTACAACAAATATAGTATTGTGCAAAAATTGAGTGCTACCCCTCATTTCTTTATAGTTTGCAAGGAAAATGCAAAATAAATGCAGTGATCTATTGAAATGTGTGCTAACCTACATGGAAATACACAGAAGGTAAGGCAAAAACAGAGTTTGTACAATTCTAACGCACTTGAAAGTGAATAGTTGATATAACCAACTTTATTCTTCAGCACAGCCTGAACTCTCTTAGGCAAGCTTCCTTGTAATTTCTTTGAATAGACTTCAGGAATAGTTCTCCAAGTTTCTTGAAGGACATTCAAATCTCTTCTTTGGATGCTGGTAATAAGTGGATCATTTGAGGGACCAGATGCATCTCTCTAGTCCGATGTCAGTTTGTTGCTGGGCTTTTTCTTATTTCTGAAGAATATGACTTTTAGATACTGTTCATCTGCTGTAGATGCTGCCACTTCTTCTTTTGTCCTTCACTTGTCCGGTTTCCTTAAATTTTTAAGGACACGCTGTACACCATGCTGAAATATATCACATTTTCATCTATTATCTCTTTGGGAATCACCTTGCTGGTGCAAAAATACAATTTTTTACCTGTCAAATACTTTTGCAGATGTAACTAAAGTCTATCTATCTATCTATCTATCTATCTATCTATCTATCTATCTATCTATCTATCTATCTATCTATCTATCTATCTATCTATCTATCTATCTATCTAATGCCTTTTTGCATCTTGAAGAATAGATGGTGCTGGCTGTACTGTGATTAATGGCAGTTGGATTTACACAAGTTCAATTTGGTGTCTCGTAACTGCTTTTACAAACATTCACACCTGGGAGTAGAACCCTTGTCTGCTACCATCAACTGCTGAGCAGCTCCACTGGAGCATGTGAGTGCTAACTGCCTCTCTCAATCTTTTTTTTCCAGAGTGCACTTTTTCGTAAGCTGACCTTGGGAGCTGAACCAGAATTTTTTGTCTCAAATTTTTACCTGAAAGATAGCTGAACAGTAAAAAAAATATTTGTGGAATAATAATAAGTTTTTCTAAGATCGCAATTTCCTTTTCGAATGATGGAAGTATATAATAATGAATAGCGCCTCACTTGGATATTACCAGTAAAGTGCCCTCCTGCTTTCCCTGAGAAAGTGGAAATTGACAGATTTGGGTTTAGACTCCGCAGCTAGTTGTGAATATAGTGCAGCGGGGGAAAAAATGAGACTAACAAACAGGATTAGCTGCAGCCAAAGTTAATCCCATTTTATTGCGGATACCTCTGTGTGAGAGATATCTGTGGGTGTATGTGTAAAACGCATGTATGTGGATGCGTGAGCTGGCTGGGTGCGTTCATGTGTTGTTAAGATTTGAGGGCGTAGTGTTGATGAAGGGATTCAGAAGCTCTCGCCATTTTTAGGCTGAATAAATGAATGTGTTGGCAAACATCTGTAGCCATATGTAACTAAAGCTTCACATGTGTAAATGTATTCCCTTCAGAATTGCCACCTATCAGATCTCTTCACATGAGGTTTAACCTCATTTTTAGTTGCCGTCTGTAAGCGATGAGACACGGTAAATGCATGTTAAGATCACACTGTATGTAGGTGTATACACTAGAACAGAAAAAAGGAGGAATAACACAACAACAAACAAAGGGAGCTGAATAATGTGTTTGATGAGTGGAAATGTGTAAGTGAGTGACTGTATCTTTGCCTGTTGTTATATGCACTAATTGACTTGATGTTTCTGAGCCATTAGACTCTGTGTTTCCATTGGCCAAGGGGCAATTTCCTTATCAGGCGAGTGCATGCACACTTGAAACAACGCAGACACGCATACGCACACACATAGATACTTGACAGTTTGATCAATGGATGTCTTACTGACCATAATGACTCAGTACACCCCCCTTTCAATTCACCACAGCTTGAGTCCGAGTACAATATCCCTTTATCTCAATCTAACACACAAACACAAAATAAAAGCCACATCAATCATATAAGCAAAGACACCTTTAGAGACAATACTGCTTAGAGACAGTAAATGGCATATCCCTAATTAGCGCCTCACTATTATTTGGAAACAATATAAATGCACACATAGGCTGAACTGTACGAGTGCATGACACAGACGTGCATGCAAACACTGGCAGATGAAGATGAAGTTTACGCTTGTTGTAGAAGCAGAAAAAACTCTTATTGTCAAAAATCTCTTCTCTTTCCGTCTCTTCAAACAGTGTTTTCTTTCTTTCTTTCACAAACACGTCTCAGCTACTACACAACATGGGAATCTGTAATATTTGCCTGCATCTGAGATTTTACTTTACAATGCTTTTAAGCAACAAAACCTGACAAATTGAATATGCTGTTTACAAAGGCGTCTTTCCTGTCCTACTCCAAATCCAACTCTCTAGCCTGATGTGGGGAAACTACACTGACGTTCACGGAGTTATAAGAATATCAAATATTCCATCATTGTAAGATAATTGATTTTAGATGACAATTTGGAAAACAAGGAAACCTTTATTAACCTTTATTAACTATTGTAATAATTGAATGAATATTTATTATTTGTTAGGCAAGGAGATACGATATGTGTTTGTGTGCATTTAATCTCCTCACAAGTGGTTTTGCGTGAGGAGGAATTTGGTCGGTACATTTTGAGAAACAGATAACCTTTTTGTTTGTTTGTAGATGGATCCAGAGACTCACCAGACCAGGAAACGTTTTTCCAATCTTCTATTGTCCAGTTTTGGTGAATTGTAGCCCAGGTTTCCTGTTAGCTGACAGGAGTGCCTCCGCCCAGTGTGGTCTTCTGCTGCTTTAGCAAACACGCATCAAGGGCCAATGCGTTGCATATTCAGAGGTGCTCTTCTGCTAACATTATTTGTTTCGACTGGATGATTGAGTTGCTCTGACCTCTTGCAACAACCTGGAGAATTGTCGCTGACTGATATTTTCTGTATTTTGAACAAATCTCTGTGAACTGTAGAGATGCCTGTGTGTAGAAATTCCAACAAATCAGCATTTTCCAAAATACTCAGCCCAGTCCATCTAGCGCAGCGGTCCCCAACCTTTCTTGCACCACGGACCAGTTTATGTCCGACAATATTTTCACGGACCGGCCTTTAAGGTATCGTGGATAAATACAACAAAATAAAACCAGTACCGGTACCGAAAAAAGGAAGATTTATTCACAACACAAGGGAAAAGACCCAGGGAAACAGAGTTAACAATAAAAATGATTTAAAAAATAACGATAAAAACCTTAAAAACCATAAATTTCACACCCGAGACTCAACTCTCACAGCCCAGTACCTAACGACTCGGCCCGGGGGTTGGGGACCGCTGATCTAACAAGCACTAACAAGAGCAGCATGTTCAAAGTCACTTAAATGCCTTTTCTTGCCCGTCCTGTCCATGTCTGCATGACTAAATACACTGGGTATGTGACTGGCTAATTAGATATATATGCGAACGACCAGTTACCCAATGAACTGGCTGATGAGTGTATATCTAACATTACATGGCCTTATGAAATTGGCAAGGAAGTGTGTAGTGTTTACTCTGGCTTGCTTCAGCTGGGGAGGCTCCTACACAATGCTGCAACCACTCTCAAAGGTCAAATACAGAAGAGTTATTTTCCAAAATATGCGCCTTAACATTGATTTATCTACCCGAGGCCAACTTTCAGTCCTAAATTGGAAATTAGCCCTATTTTAAAGTGTGTTCACAAACAACCTTCCAGATGTCTCCATCTTATGTTTTGTTTTACTGCCTCATAGCGCTTTCCTTGTGAAAAATGACACATCAGATTTATCCAAATTATATCTGGGCTTGCTTGAGTTGTAATGCTTAATCTAAATTGTGCCCAAGATTGCAACCCAAAAGCCAGCCAAATCTGGCAGGCATTTGTGAGCCAGGTGCTCTCCGTCTATTGAATTTCCCTCTGAAGCTCAACTGCAATCACCCTGTTTTAAAGAGCTGCACTGAGCTGCCCCCCCCCCACCCCCCACCCCCGATTGTCCTGAATCTTAATGCGTGAGCTGGTGTTAGTGAGTATGTTGAGTTCAAAGGGACATATTATCAGTACAATCATTTTGTTTTCCCTGGGTGAGTCATTTTTTAATACGTCAGAATCATTAGTTCCTGTTGGTGTAGGTGCTAAAAGTATGATGATGCATCTTTTTCCCCCCAGGAGTTAATGGTGACAGATTTTTTTTTAAATCACATTTTTCACAAACCCATTCAAAGCAGACCACAGAGACCATGTCCAAGTGTGCGAAAGTGGCAGCACGATTAGGATTTAAAGGTGGATTTGGGTTGGGTTAGGTTTAAATCACGAGTCTTTGAGGTTCAGGGGTATTAGTAAACCTCCAGCAAATGAACTGTGAGTCATTTCAGTGTCCTCACAGGTAGATTAAATAACATGTGTGGCAAGTGTGAAAATGCTCATGCAGAGTGGGTCTTTTTTCCTCGGCCTGGGGGACTGTGGCTACAGCCAGCATTGATTTTCTTGGAGGAAGTCAGCTGCTCTAAGTGGAAGGTTCCTACTGGATTTTTGAAGACCTGCTTTTCGTCTTCTTCTTCAATATCCACATCTCTTATTTGTTTTAAAAACAATCCATCTCCATTTCTTCGGTTGTCTATATCTTTCTGTCTTTTCCTTGACTGCTCTGCACTCCCTTCTTTCTGCTCTCTTTTTTTCCATCTTTCTGTGTCTCATTTCCATTTCGCCTCTGCCTCTCTATCTGTTTCTCCTCTCCTGAGTCTTGTGTATTCGTCCTCTGCAGCCAGTGCCGCTAGACAAACAGGACGGTAAATTTGCATTGCAACACAGAGTTCGCCATTACAGTCTGCACTGCGAGTAGATACAGCTGAAATAAGAAGCACCTTCCCGACCATTCCCCCCTCTCGCTGACGTTTCCTCCGCCGCCTCTTCCTCCCCTCTTCATCTCCTCAAGAGCTGCTGTCGACAGGCTGCAGTAGGATAATTGAGAGTTCTATAGATCGCATGGGGAACATCGATTCCCCTCCACCGCTCTATTCTCTTCTTACTTTCAACTACACCTCCTCCTCCTCGGCTCTTCCTCACCTGTTTTTTTGCTTTTGCTCTTTCTCGCGCTCTACGTCTGTCACTCTTTCTGTCTCCCTTCCTCTCGTTCGTTCTGTGATCACAAGTTGTAACTGCTGTGATTCTCTGCATAGGTAATTCAACCACCTCCTGATCTATCTGTCTGGTAATCTGTCTGAGTAACTCTCTTTCAGTCTGCCTGCCTGCTGTATAGCACATCATTCTCTATTGTGGCCAAGGGGAGAGAGATGGATGTTAAAATAGCCTCGGAGACTCGCAGAGGAAATGTAGAGTAGAAGGAAGAGAAATAGAAAGCAAAGGTGAAATTACACAAAGACTAAATTGCACTCCTTTTGCACTTAAGCAGTCGGCTTTAAGAATTTACATTAGTTTTACAATTTCAAAGAAGAAATCCTTCTATCCAGTCAGTCAGGATGAGCCTTAAACTTTAAGCGCAAATAAATGCCCGCTTTTATGTTATAATTAATGAAAATCAGTAACAGTAACAGTGGCAGCGAGAACTTGGTAGTTTCCCTGAAATACAAGGACAAAGACTAATCTCTTTGAGCATTCCCAGGAAAGAAAAGTGCATACCAACCAACATAGAGATGCTTAGAGGAATTCTCACTTTATTATTTATTAGAGACGCATTTTCAGCCCTGACTTAAAATGAGAGTGCACAATAAAATAGTGAAAAGTCATCTAGCCAGAGATAACAGTCGTGTTTTCTTGGTTGTTGCGAGGCTGGCTTGTTTGCACATCGATCTGCCTTTCACTACACTGCGTCTCTCCTTCTCTGCTTCTTTGTCTTGGCCTTGACTAGCTCACTTACATTCAGTCATCTTGATCTGCGATGATGCTAAGCAGCAAACACAAGCAGCCGACCCTCGGCTCAGTTCTCATTTTTCTTTTCAAACTGGCTTCATTTCACCTTCAAGCAATTACCAGCCTCAACTGTTATCCAGTTTTATCTGAAGGTGTGTCATTTAGACATCCACTTCAGTTACAGTATGTAGTATAAAATGTCTTTAAAAATTCAGGTCCAAGTTTGGCAGCTCACGCTGTAGTTATGTATTTTATTTTTTCATGTCTCCTCGGCTCACGAATCCTTCTCAGAAACCCACTGGAAAATGTCAAAAATGAATTGTCACACAGCCAAAAGTAAACTAGTTTTTCTTAGTCTGTGAAAAGTTGACATTGTGGAGATAAAGAGTTTTCACCGAGAGCTGGACAGGGGCCCTAGAACATGTCAAGGATTATAGATAATGTGTCAGAGATGCTGCTGAGTTGTTGTCATAGGACCCATAGTTTAAGGCAGTGTCCCTGCCTGTAACAGTGACAAGATGTCTGTCATTTGTACAGGATTCAAGGTGTAATGCATAAAGCATTAGACACGTGAACAGTACAAAAAAAACCCCCTAGATTAAAAAAAGTGAGCACTTTATTCTTTAATGTTGTTGCATCATTTTTATTTCAACATTTATTTATTCAGGTGTCTGTTCTTACTTCATCATTGCATTTTTCCCTATGCAGTTTTTATTTTATGTCAAACTTTATTTCATAATGTCACTTTTCATGAAAGTGTAGCCTTCCTGTGAATTGTCTGCCATTCACATGTGTTCCCAGTTCTTAGTTGGCTTCCACAAACTGCCACCAGAGTTGTGAGGTAGCAAATCTTTTTACTCTGTACAGAGTTAAATGTCTTTCTCCTAGAACACGACACAGCTAAATCTACTCTGAATTATATCCAGCTAGATGCTGCTCTATGTCTAAGCCCTGCGTGGCACAGTAGTGTGCATGTAGCCTTTGTTTAATAACATGATTTTATTGTGTTTCTTTTCACTCAATTAACTAAATATATTTTATATACATAGGAGCTACCTGGGAATATTTGGCAATCGGTCTTGTGAGATTGGTGATGTATGACTGGCTAAAACCTTAGTGAATTAATGTTGACCACTGTGAATGCAGCCTAAATTAGCATTGTTTTGACTTGCCAGCTGGTGGAGACTGCCTTTATTAATGTTTTGCCGACATGTGACTGCTAGCTTTTTCAGGAACAACCCAGGAACCACCAAGGCTCAGGCCTGCTATCAACGGGGAACTGATGGAAAACCAGTATGACAGACAAGAGGTAGGTTTGAAAGAGTGAAGACAAGGCTTTCAAACCCGAGAACAGTGTACTAACTATAAGGCATGGTGGTGGTGACAGCATCATACTCTGGGTGTGTTGCTGCAAGTGGTGCTGGTACATTGCACAAAGTGTGAGGAACAGTGAAGAAGTCGAAAAGCCTCCAAATTCTTCAGGCACCTCAAATCAACAGTTAGATGATTAGAACTTGGATACAGTTTTGTCTTCGAGCAGGACAATGATCCTGAACGCATCATAATAGGTTTTGGCATGCTAAAATTAAACTTCAACTTAAACTTGTGGCCTCCTTAAAGCTCCAAGCTCAACCCTATTGAAAATTTGTGGATTATTCTTAAAAGCCAGCTCAGTTTAAATAAACTCTGCAAATTACGAGTGGGCAAATATCCAGCCAGGATTGTGCCAGGAGCTTGTTGACGGCTAACAAAACTCTAGAGGTGCAACTTGACATTTTGCCAAATTTTAATCTATATGTTTACTTTCTGTGAATTAGAGAGAAACCTAAATAAATTTAGACTTGTGCACTCAATTCCTGTTTTTTAAAGTCCACAAAGATGTACACTGCACAATCACTCTACCCTGGAAAAAGAACAGTCCAAAGAAATCATTGAAAGTCCAAGATGACCAACAGTATGTAAACTTGTGATCACAACTAGACAGTAGCATATGGTAATTATGTGACCATCAGAAGGGTAATTATCAAAAATGATGGAATAAGAATAAATGAACATTTTTGTATCAATTTTACATCCCCAAAATAAACACATAGTGCCAAAAATTATACTTTGTGTTTCACCAAAAAGTTTAATTATCTTTTAAGAGTTTGCTAAACAGCATCTACGACTTCTTCCTCATGAAAATATTTTTAACCCAGAAAGTAGACATCACCTCATCTGACTTTCAAACTGAATGTAATGTCGCAAAAATCACACAAATACGGTTTCAAGCCCAGAATTGAACTGAGCACTGGAATACAACCACCCCCCCACCCCCCGAATGCTGAAACAGCCTCTTTTGTTAAATTCTGCACAGTGAAGATGGAACACCTGATTGAAATGACAATAAGTAAAATACATTTTTTGAGTGTAGAGGGATTTTGGTATCGAACACTCAGGAGTTCCACGGTAACGCAGTCACTTTTTACACAAAGCCTCTTTTGTGTTTGCTTTGAATTTTTTTTTTTTTTTTTTTTTGCCAAAGTTCTACCTTTGCTATTTTCAAGCATCCCATTTTCAAGGGCATTCTTAACACAAATTCTTGACTTTGTTTTCTTTTCATGACGGATGCAGGCAAACTCCTGGGTGGTTTTAAGAATAATTTTTGCTTATTTCCAGTCAAGGTGTTGTTTATCTTTTGCACCTTGCTTTTACAAGTCATTATCACTTAGCGTAGCTAGTCGTGCAGTCTGACCTGTTGCAGAAGCACAACAGCAGTCTGACGATCTGTTTCAACTTGAAACAGAGTTGCAGTTGAAGGCGCACAAGTTTCGAAGCCTCTATCTACAGTTAGAATACAGAACAAAATTTCTATTTGAAATTGTTCAGAATTTTAACCTTCTCTGTCTTCACAGGGTGTGTGCTGACAAAGGGAATTTACAGTATTGAACAATGGCAATTAACAAAAGGCAGTAAGGAAGGCTGAGGCTGAGAAGGGAACATCTTAAAGAGAGATGAGAGACCCATCAGTAAATCCTTGCTGATGGGCACAGAGGATTGTCTCTCCCAAGCTTTCCCCCCCCCCCCCCCCCCCCCCCCCCACCCCCTTCTCTCTCCCCCTCCCTCCCTCTTTTTCTGTTTTAATGAGCACACACACACACACACGTTCACACACCCACACATGCATACACACATACTCTCTAACTCCATTTCTTTCCCCCGTGTTTGTGCCTTTCTTTCTCCTCTGACACACACACACACACTAAAGAGCAGAGATTGCCTCATTCTATCATCATTGGCCCTATTTTGAGCGAACCGCACGGAGGCATATACTGCAAAAAAGCCCAAGTCAGGAAGAGAGCAGCGTCTGGTTTCTATCAACAAAGCATCACATAACATTTGAAAGCACCCCCTCAGTTTGCTGCTAATCTAATGGCCCATTACCCCACCTGTCATCATGAGAAAATGCAGAGGTAAAAAAAAAGAAAAAAAAGCCCCTACCTGACGCTTGTCTCCCACGCCTGGGTGGTAACGAGCATTTTCTCATCAGTGTGTGTGACTTTATACACGAACATGTGAAGCGTGTGTACAGTATGTGGGGAGTGCATGCATGCGTATCTGTATTAGTGTAGTGCTGTGTGTACAGAAGAGGATTGTTCATTCTCTGGCAGGCAAAACTATCTGAATGGTTTAAACAATGCCACTTTAAAAATCCCCCTGATGCACGCGCACGCGTGCACACACACATGCACACACACACACACACAGGCTCACACATTGTTTGTGATCTGGCATGCGATCTGTGAGAACAAGCCCCAGAGTGGACACTGTGAAGGGGGTGATAGCTCTTGTTTATCCTTTGATAGAGCTTGATGTTTACCACAGTAGCACGCAGGTGTGTGTGTGTGCTAATATGCATGTGTGTGTGTGTGTGTGTGTGTGCAAGCGTACATCTGGATGTGCATACACACACAAGCCTATTTTGGACCAACTCAAGGCTTTTGGTTGCCTGGCAACCAGATGGAGAAACTTGTACCTACAGTAAAATGATTTCTCTGGTTGACAACACCCAAAATAACCAAACCTGAGCAAACACACACACACCTCCACATTAGCACATATACGTGTGTGTGCACACACACCCGCGGGCGCACGCACACACACAAAAACTGCAAAGCAATGCTATGAAAACTCAGATTAACTACATTGTGACCTTTGTTTTGGTCATCTGTACAGTTTTGTTCACGTTAGCATCCTCGGCAACATCCAAAATAACCAAAGCTGTGCAAACAGAAAGACACATTATACAGAAATGTTAATCAAGACGCCTCCATTAAGTAAGCAAAATGTGAATAATGCTTTGTTAGGAGCTTTAAATTGACTTAAATATGTGTGGCTGCACACAGAAGCAAGTGCTTCCTCTTTGTGCGTCTGAATCCTTGTGAATTACAGTTTTCAGCTTGATACACTTTCTTTAAGACCAAAACATGACAAATTTAACCAAGTATTAGGACTCCGTTTTGCAGCCCTCCTCATGCTGTGTCAGTCGCATCGCCCGCCACCTCTTGATCCCCCGACTTCCATCAGGAAAATACATGCAATCCATTATCATTATAGACAAGAAGAGATACAAGGACAAAGAGAATGAAATGCCTCGCATCACTTCTTTTGACACATTCATCACAGTTGTGATTAGCAGGCTAGGGGAGGCAGTGTGCCTCACGTCAGCGGCTAACGCAGGACTGAGTAAGACTCTGGGACCCTAGAGGCTTGAAGTGACGCCCACACTAATGTTCTAATCTTATTCTCGGGCCTATATTTGGAGCCCACCCATGTAAATTTAGCTTCATGGATGCCTCGACACACCCAAGGCGCTCCAGTTTCTATCTCACATTTGAATAAGTCTGTTTTTCCTGAGCAAATCTATTCCACGATTACACAGCGAATAATTACCCACAGCTGAATATGGAGGATGAAATCATTATTCACCGTCAGATTATTAATCACTACTCCAGACCTGATCTGGCTCCTCAGCTGTGAAATTATAGTTCTACTTTAGCAAACAACAATAATGGACTGTACTGAGCTGAACAGGGGGGGAAAATGGAGAGAGAAAAAGAGGGGGAGAAAAAGATGGAGGGACTTAAAGCGAAACAAAGACGGACCGAGATGGAGTACGAGGAAGACACGGAGGGAGGCGATGAGAAATATCTACCTGAGAGGCGGAGAAAATCAGTTGGAAAAGGACAGATAGGCAGGGACAGAGAGAAAAGGGGGAAGAACAGAGGGAAATGAGTTTGCCGTGCAGTGTGCTGGAATCCAGAGTAATAATTACTGCACTGCTCCTTCCATTGTACGTCTTGGAAAGCCAAATCCAGCCACAGCCAATTTCAATTCATCTTTATTGAAGCTATTGTCAGCATCCTGGTTGGCAGAAAGTAAGGAGAGAGAGGCGGAGTGAGATGGGAAATGGGACAGAGAGAACCGTGCTCTGGGAGAGGACAGAGAAAGAGACAGAAGGTGCAGTTTTATCAGACTTCCCCTCCTATTGACTAGCAGAGCTCCGCCTCCCTTACTCTTGCAACACCTGCTTTTTGTTCTCACAGGACCCCGTTTATAATGATGAGACTTCAGGAGAGAAACCTAGAATTTAACACTCACTTTTTGAACAGCTGGACTTTCCGTTTTTATGGAAGCAACAAAAATCAGCTACTAAACCAACTCAAGCTATATGAGTTTGTTCAAGAAGCTAAAAAAACTGTTAAACTGACTAAATTTTTATATAGCTACAGCTGGAACAGGAGTTACCCGTGTGACTAACTGTAAGATGACAGTGTTACTGCACTGGAGTCCACCTGTAGTGAAGTTAAAATGTAGCCTAATACAAATTTTTAATAATTTAACGTAATGCATCTTTTTGTTATATCAAAGTATGTTCCAATTTCAATGCAAGTTTGGCCAAAGCTGGC
>NW_005187411.1:328675-343336 GCF_000239375.1 Pundamilia nyererei
TATACATATATATATAAGGCTTAGGACAGAAAACAAGAAGCAGAGCAAGAGGCCATCTCAGAAAGACAGCTGGAGCTTTTTCTGGAGGTGATCACAGCGTGAAGGGCAGATCACCAGTCCATCACGGGGCACACACATGTAGCCATTCATGCTCACACCTACAGTGCTGTACAAAGATCTTGAATCACCCCTCATTTCTTCATATTTTGCTTCCAAGAAGCCAGACTTTCTTGTAATTTTTCAAAATAGTTTTGTGCAAAGGTTCTCCGGGCTTTCTGCAGGTCTTTCAAAGACATTAATGGACATTAATCATTTTTTCTCCAGTCCTTCTGCGTGGCCATCTTCACCAAAGTATTCTTTTTCTTTTTTCTTACATGTGTATGTGTTGAAGGACTTAACACTGACCTATGAATCATTCAAATATGAAAAGGCAGCTAACTCATGGGATGCAGCCCCGTTGCATCTACTCATACCAGGCAACTTAACAAAGAACCAATTTAAATTGTATCTTTGGGCTCTTTGTTACTAGCAGCCTTTCGCAGAAAAACAAAATTTATTCCACCTTTATTAGCTGAATCTAGTATCTTGGCACCCACAAGGTGATTCCCAAAGAGCTTTTAACTGAAAACCTGGCATACCTTAGTAATGGTGTCCTTAAAAAAACTTGAGATGAGTGAAGGACCAAAGAAGAAGTGGTAGGCCTAAAAAACAATCTATAGCAGGGGGACTGCATCTAAATTCCAGGCCTAAGAAATACATCTGTCCCTTCAGCTATCCATCTGCTGTTCATTATAGCCTCATCACAAATGGTTTGGAAGGGTGACTGTCAAGAAGTCATTCTTAAAGAAGGTAAACAGGAAGAAAAGGGTGAGTTAGGGCGACCGTGGCTCAGGGGGTTGGGAATCGCATCTGTAACCGGAAGGTCGCCGGTTCGATCCCTGTCCTGGTCGTTGTGTCCCTGGGCAAGACCCTTTACCCTACTTGCCTACTGGTGTTGGCCAGAGAGGCCGATAGCGCGATATGGCAGCCTCGCTTCTGTCAGTCTGCCCCAGGGCAGCTGTGGCTACAACTGTAGCTGCCTCCACCAGTGTGAGAGTGAATGAATAGTGGCATTGTAAAGCACTTTGGGTGCCTTGAAAAGCACTGTATAAATCCAATCCATTATAGTTATTCCAAATTACACAACAATAAGCAGAGATGGGCAGTAACGCATTACTGTAATCTGATTACTTTTTTCAAGTAACTAGTAAAGTAAGGGATTACTATTGCAAAAATGGTAATTAGATTACCGTTACTTTCCCGTAGGAACACTGCGTTACTGCATTACTAAAACCGTGATTGTTTTGCGAGAATGTCTCAGTGAGGTAAGCGAGTGCGCCGTTAGTGACAACAGCTGTGTGCAGATCAACAGTGGATCATATATCGAGTACGAAGAGAGTATGAGCGTGCAGCGTTTAAAGCGTGGAAGTACTGACCTTACTTTGAGTTTGATTCCATAAAAAGTGACAAAAACATTAGCGTCCGTTGTGCGTGGGAAGAAAACTTCTTTTTACAGCGAAAAAAAACCCTAAACTTCCAAGCAAGCACCAAGTGCGCTATGACGTAATGGGAAATTCACAGAGAAACTCGCGGTTTCTTCCACTGACCGCGGCACACCTGCACCAGGGTAAACCTCCGCCTACCCTACTCCTGCTTTACAGGTGAAAATAGAGCAAAAGGACCGCTGAGTCTTTGACTTTATTTATTTTCTGCTGTGTTTTACTTGCATCTATTTGAAAGAGTGAGTGTAAACACAAAAAAATATTTTATTTTATGTGCTGGAATGTGTGTTAAACTAATTTATTCAAGTCAGAGAATGTTGCAGATAATTAAATTTTTGCTTGATGCATAAAGTTAAAAGATTAAAACTAATAAAACAAGTAAAAAAAAGAGACTTTTCCATTTGATTACATTTCGTATGATGGATTATGTAGAAAAAGTAGAATTGGGCTGAAAGATCTATCGCTTTATCACCTATTCAGGTTGTAAATCGTGTTTTTAAAAAGTAACTAAGTAATTAATTACTTTTGAAAATATGTAATCAGTAAAGTAACGGGATTACTTTTTTGGGGAAGTAATCAGTAATTAGTTACTGATTACTTTTTTCAAGTAACTTGACCAACACTGACAGGGGATCTTGTCAAACTTGACGTAATCACAAAAGCAGAAAAGTGCGGTTAGATTCTGATCCACCGTGCTGTAATAAATTTCAGTTTCTAACTTGTTAGACTTTTATAAATATATATATTGTATTTCTATGTAAGTTTACAGATGTCTCCATTAATTATTGATTCTTTTCATATTGGTAAAATATGAAGAAATTAAGGGTGACTCAAGGCTTTTGCATGGTATTGTATGCTCCCCTTCACAAAAGATGTGACTGGAGGAAGAGAAATGACACCAAGCAACAAGTATTTAACAAATCAAGACATTTGAAATGACTGCCTTGGCACAGTCCTTTTAAAAGGAATGACTGTTAAAAAATATGATGTAGAACAACTAACTCATAAATGATCTTGTTAAGGCCTAGAAGCAGCTATTCACTCATTTCAAGTGTAAACAATAGTGTAAAGTGTTAATGGCATTTCTTTATTTAGGGCTACTTTTAATTAAATTGTTCCAATGTGACAGATTTGGTACCATTTTATAATCATGCAAACAGAACACACAGTGCACACAAAATCAGTTTTATCATGCAACTGTTTATCTTTAAAAACAAAATCTATTTATGAATACAAATGGCTAGTTGACGCAACACCTCATTTATATTTATTTAGGGCTACTTTTAATTAAATTGTTCCAATGTGACAGATTTGGTACCATTTTATAATCATGCAAACAGAACACACAGTGCACACAAAATCAGTTTTATCATGCAACTGTTTATCTTTAAAAACAAAATCTATTTATGAATACAAATGGCTAGTTGACGCAACACCTCATTTATATTTATTTAGGGCTACTTTTAATTAAATTGTTCCAATGTGACAGATTTGGTACCATTTTATAATCATGCAAACAGAACACACAGTGCACACAAAATCAGTTTTATCATGCAACTGTTTATCTTTAAAAACAAAATCTATTTATGAATACAAATGGCTAGTTGACGCAACACCTCATTTATAAATCGTCAAGGCAAAAAACACTTGCCCGTAGTTTGCACAGAACACATCGACTTCTCTGCAAACACTTGCCCACTACGCTTGAGCAGTAGTAAAACTGCAAATACTTTAAAAAGTAAACGCTTTACATCATTTTCAAGATTTATTACAGCTCAGCAAGTAGTTGGCAAGTGTTTGCAGACAAGTCGGCAGCTCCAGGAACTACTCGCCTGCCAGCTGGGGACTAAACAGCTGGTTGTGTCACATCCAGTATTGTGGACAACTCTCAAGCAATGTGTGCGTGACGTCACGCATGAAATCTCTAAGGCAAATCTGTTCTGGGTAATGTGCAGCATAAGGGAAGCGGATAAGGGAAAGGAAGTAAAACTAAGAGATAAGCAAGAAAACCGAGCCAGAAGGAAACAAGAGAATTAGGAACACAAAGGAACCATCAAATAAAACAAATATAACAAGGACAATTTCTGAACAGGGATATTATACTGTAACCTGACAGCTCAGAAAGCAGTGTAGATGATATGACCCCATCCCCACTTATGATACTTTCATTTGTGGGCTAGTAAGCTGGCATGCTAGCTAATATTAGTTGTTAGAATAGATGAAACCTTTGTGACCTCCACACTTTCATCCATACTCTCATTTTGTATGAGTTCTTGTTGTTTGTTGTATATTTGCTGCTGTGACAACTCAATTTCCCTCTGGGTTTTTCTGATTCTGACTCTTTAATCCTTAGTCAAACTTTGATAAATTATAGTTGGAAAAATCACTGTTCAGGGTAGTATTGACTAATAAGAGCATTTAAGAAGATCCTGTGTGCCCCTGTTTATATATTTGGTTCTGCTTGCTTTTGTGTATACATGCATCTGTCTGTATCTGTGTGTCTGATCGTATTGTTGTTGTTCCTCCTGCTGCACAGAGACAGATCTTTAATACCAGGAGGCTTGCTGGGAACCATGACGAGAGACGTGTCTCCCAAAGCAATAATATCGAGGGGGGGTTGTATTTTGCAACATCCCTTCTCTGTAAGTATTGAAGCCCTTGGAACATTGCTTTGCTCATTTTCATACATATTGCCTCTTCTGTCTTCTTTGGATGCACCTCTACGAAGATCCATCACAGAAAGAAAGTGTTTTCTTTAGGACGTATTTTACAGTAGTCAACGCTGCTGAAATGCCCCTTTGAAGCGATTTTTCACAGCAGCAGGATGTTTTCAGTGCTTTTTTAAACACAAACACATCCAGAGGAACTCAAGAGCAGTCAACCTACAACACTGGCAGCCTTGGGAATCAGCTGTAACCACCTTTGTTCAGGTCCCCCCCCCCCGTCTTTGCATTTAATATAGATTGTTGCATGAAACAGAAGTAAAAGCATGACTCTTTGTTAGAAATGGCCACACACTGAAGAATTATATGCTATTTTCTGAGTCTAAATTGCCACATTTTTCTGAAATATATGACAGTTTTAAGTACTCTTACTTCAAAGGAAAAGCACTTGAGTGCTGTTAATGCCGTTGGTTGGCTGTTCATGACCTCCTGTGGAGATGTGCGTGCTAAAATGTGCAAATGGAAACAATCGGCACTCACTCGCACAAAAATAATTGCTGGCATGAGAGCAAAATTTATTAGCATCAAAATTAAAAGTCACACTTAAGATAAAATATATATATTAAAAAAAAATCTTTTAGAGGATAGAGCGCCTGGGTTTTGGAGTTGTTAACTAATAAATTTCAGGTCACAAAGAGCTTTTATAAGTGGATTTGTAGTGTTTTGGAAACGCATGCACTCTAAAAGTAGGAAATGGCTCCATAAAGCTCACACTGTAGAGATTAAGAGCTGCAAGGTTACCAACCTTATTTCTTAGTGTAATCCACTGTAAAGCTTTTAAGTTAAGCATTGTACAAGACACCAGACTTGTGTGAAGGATTATAAGGTGTCATCAGATAATCAAACCAAACAAACCATGAGCTGAACCACACAAGAAGACAACATCCCAGGCGTCGACTCTCAGCCCCTTGGGCTGAATCTGGAACCCCAGATAACAGTGTTGCCTCTGCAGTCTCCAGAGGCTAAGGGCAACTTTCCTTTCCTTGTATGAATTTGACCACTAAAGGTGACCGAGAGTGAGATTCTTATCCTTGAATGCCCGCTCCACTGTTGGTTGACATTCATCTGATGGCACCGAGCCCGGCATTTCAGTGGCTAGCCTGTGGAGTGGACATCATCGGCCTGACCTGCGGCGACACTTCCGTAATACTATTCTGACTTGAAAAAACACAAGGTGGGTGGAAGTCCTTGTCCAGCTAAACACCACCTTGCAGTCCATTTGACACGCTGGCGGTTTCCAGTGTTTTATTTAGATGCAGCACTTTGTACAGCACAGCTAAAACAAACGAGGCATCACATAGTAGGGGATACGCTAAAATTAGACAGAAATGAAAAGCATAAAAAAGACAAAGTACTTAAGATCACATCTCATAATAGCAAGTGACATGAGGAAATTAACAAAAAGAGGAATTTTCAGATCTTCAGTGTCTTCATATGCATAATTGAATACTACCGACAGTGCTGCTATTGTCAATTTAGTTCTTGTAACAATGAAGCTAAATGTGCTTTTACATACTGTATTTATCTCTTTTTAAAGCAGCAATATATTATACAGGCAATAACAAACTCAAATGACAACGTGTAAAAACCGAACAGGAGACAGGTATAGTCTGCTATTTGGAGCATTTAGCAGCTTGAGAGCCAAATATTTCCCAGAGGACTTGGAGAGAGTGAAAACAGAGCATAATGAGAGTCATACAGTGTAACAACTTAAAAGGTGATGATAGGCCACAACTTTTTTTCCCCCACTTATCCCTAATTGGGGAGAAAAATCAGTGACTGTAGTTTTAAAGTTGAGAAAAAATGTATAGTTCTCCATTAAGAGTTTGCACCATAGCTGGCACGCTTCCTCAGAAATATGTATTCCCTAGGACTATAAAATATATTGTTGACAGTGATCAGGCAAGCAGAAAAAAGACTCATCATTCCTTTACAGTAACACAAATGTAGCGAAGCCTTCACCGCAGGAAACCTTTACCCATTGTGACCGCTGTTCTGTATGACAGGCTGCATGGCAATGCAGTAGTCTCCAGTAGTGAGACAAATAGAAGCTACCTGGATGTAATTCTAGTGCTGTTAGTGTCACTCTCATTATCTCTTCACAGGGCAAAGCTAACAAGACACTGCAAACACCGTTTCTGTGGGTAATATAATTAAGATGGCCATGGCCTCTACGAAATTATGAATCAGTTTGTCTTTGCTGTGTGGCTGTGATCAGTGGCTGAAATCTGCTATTGGACTATGGCTGAGAGGGAAAAATCTCTTTTGCTTGGAAAGGTTCTTAACTAATGAGTGTCTAAGCAGAAGATATGATTAGAGTTGCTTGATTTCTCAAAAATGCTAAAGAAAAGTGCTTTAGTTCATCTTTAGCATCAGATACAATGTACTGTCTTTACAAAAGGAAAGCAGATAATGCTGACACACCTTTCCACCATTCACAAGAAAAAAAATAACCCTTTCAACATGATTTTATCTTATTCTGAAGCTTTCCAATATGCTGATGTGTTACGAAGTTTGAGACAATGTTAAACACCAGGACAAATTCTTAACCTTACGCTGAGGTGGCAAAATCTGCTTGTTTGGACGCACTGTGTAACAGAAAAATTCAGAAAAACACTTCTTCATTAAATATTTGCGTTACTTAAATGATCAAAGTAAAAGTTTACATCATAGCCTAACCCAGTTTGCATAAATTATGCCCTAACTTTAAGCTTTGCTGCATTGCCAGTCTTTAGGATTATCATTAATTAATTTACTTAAGGCACAGATGCTGAAAGTCTTAATAAAGACAAAGGTTAAACTGAATCGTCTCTTTAGCAAGAGAGAATATGAGTGGATAGGAGGGCAAGCAACCAGTGTGCTAAGCATTTAGTTTCACTTGTGTGACCAGCAGCCTGTGGTCATTAAAAAAAGAACAAAAAAAAGGGAAAAAGACCAACCGAGCCTTGTTAATTAAGTGAGATTTTTCACAGGGATAACCACATTTATATTGCCTGTGTGAAAAAACAACATCTTAAGAACACAGATCCAATAATATCGATTTCTGTATATTTAAGGAGACTCGTATATAAATGCAGCGTGATTCTCTCAAAGTCCTTATATTTTCTACCCTACATCTTTTCTTGACCTTACAGGATCCATAGGACATCTTTTAACTGATGACTGAAGCTCATAAATCAAAACCTGCTGCTGATAAAAACTTGCTCTCCATCCATCCCAAGCTGTGTTTGGTCACGGTGCCAGCAGGCTCAGCCAAGTCTTTAGACCTCTCTCTCCAGTTTTTCAGTCTCTCTAAGATGTTTCTAGACTGGATTAAATTTGTAATCCCACCAGCAAATTCTGGTGGTGCCCCTGCATCTCCTCACAGGTGGAGGGAAGAACCTCTAAGGTTCTAAGGTACGGTAATGCCCATGAAGCATCTTAATTAGATTCCTGAACCACCTAAGCTAAACATTTCTTTAGAAGCAAAGGACCAGCAGCTCTAGATATCAAGCATCTAATCCTGCCTCCAAGAGTTAAACTCAGCCACAGCACAGAGCAAACTCATTTTGAAACTCTTGTAACAGTCACCGTTTCATTCACTACTCAGAGCTCATGACCACTGGCCAGACCTGAAACACAGATAAACTGGTAAATTGTAAGATCTGCCATCCAGCTCTTCACCAGAACTGTCAGGCACAACGGCTCCAATAATGCACCCCTCCATCTCACACGGCTCACACTAGCTCCTTTGCTTGAGGCTGCTCCTAACCCCTTAACCAGAGGGAGCATTTCCACTATTTTCCCGAACTATACTCTCAGACTGAAGTGCTGACCCCATCCTGACTGCTTCACACTTGGCTGAAAAGTGCCACAGCGCATATTAAAGGTCACGTTCTAATGAAGCCAGCAGAACCACGTCATTTGTGAGAGGCGAGAGGGGATTCTGAGGTTCCCAAAACAGGTCAGCCTTCCCCCGGCTGAACCTCCAGAACCGATTGGTGACAAGGACTACCGCTGGTAATGTTCTTGACTTTGTGCCAAGAAACGCACTGATCTCACTTTGATCATAAAAGGACCAGATGGCTTGCAGTCTACACCAAAGCACCTCATACTTTTGGAGGACTCCCATAAGGTTGCACAAGGTTAGTCTTCTTCAAATCCATAAAATCACACATACATAGTCAAACTCCTGTGGCCACCTTAGAAACTCTACAAAGGTAAAAAAAAAAAGCTTATTTCATGGGTAGGGTGGAATCCACACTGGGGCTCCT
Organism: Pundamilia nyererei; assembly: GCF_000239375.1. Lineage (NCBI taxonomy): Eukaryota > Metazoa > Chordata > Actinopteri > Cichliformes > Cichlidae > Pundamilia > Pundamilia nyererei. Next base: position 337,193 of record NW_005187411.1, read on the forward strand.
GAATTTGAGGTTTGACAATTAGCCAGAGACAAACAACCTCTAATTCTCTGACTCTGTCATTTTGAAAAAGAAAAGGCGCTTTAGAAAACTGCCACAGATCTACACGCACAGTTTTGTCTCTAAAGGGCAGGTTTATTCGCCAGTCAATTTAACTCGAATCACTGGGGGCTATAATAGAATGTGAATATAATACCCAAGATTTGAGCTAAACAGTCACACATACATAAACACAAACATCAGTATAAAATCACACTTGATATCTTGTCTCAGACTCTTTTCCCGCTATAATACTCAGATAGCATATCTCCCAGCTCTCATATGAAGCAGTGAAGCAGAAGTAAAAGAAGAATTACAAACTGTGCAGCTGAGATAAAAATGGGACTTCTAAAAACATTTCACCCTCTGTTAGTTTTGACTTCTGGCTTCCTGCTTCCTACGCTCTCCAAAATACACCTTCCTTGCAATCACAACTCTTAAAATTGACGAGTGGACAAAAGCAGATTTTTGGAAACATTGGAAAAAAACCCTAATAGCAAAAATCAAACTGAAGACGACAGGTTTTGACAAACTGTACTTCAGGTGAATTAACTCTTGTGACATATACTTTAAATGTAGACTTGGACGAGTAAAGGGAAAAAATATGAAAATTATCTTTAATTTTCATGCTATAATTTTCTTTCTTTGTAGGTCAATAGATAGAGTATAGAGTGTGAGGTGGTGAGGGTAGACACAGGATAACATCCTGAAATGATTGGTGAAGAGATTCTACCCTACAAAATCATAGAGGGACAAGGCCTGCTCCTTGTGAGCCCTTTAGATCCACTAAATTGACCTTGCATCAGTTTTAGACTGCAGGGAGCTGTTTCGAAGTTGGCAGCCATCGAGGCTGAAAAATGTCTTGCAGTTCCCCAACAATCAGCTCTGCAGAGCTCTGACCAGAAGCAGAGGGGGAAGATGGGCTCGTCTGGCTGTGCTGCCGCCACCGGGCTGTCAGGCTGTTTGGTAATCACTGAACTGTTTCAAACATTAGGATGCTTTGTCAAGCGGCCTCCGAACATGGGAGAGTAACTCCGGAAATGAAGATGATTTATAATACATGAGAAGAGACATAGCACTAATCCCACCAGGGCAGGAAACATGATGATGACTGTCAGCAAAAATGTACAGAATGAGATAATATTGTTACCAGAAAGACAAAGAAAATCCGATGAACATTTTCCTGGAACTCTGCTCACTAACTATCTGCCTTTATCTGAGTGATTGTGGTTCAGGTGGTAGAAAAGGATCCCTACTAATTGCAGAGTCGGCAATTTGATTCCCTGCCCTTTACATGCTGAAGTGTCCTTGAGCAAGACACTGGCGGGCGAGCAGCTTGCACAGAAGCGGAATGAGTGCAGGATCATTTAAGCTATTATTCAATATGAAAGAAAATAACCATTTAGTTACAATGAACATGTCTCAAATCTAAGTACCTGCACCTAATATTCCTGAACTGTAGTGCATGAACGTTCCAGAGCACCCTGAAATGAATTTGTTTATGCAAGAGTGAAGAAAACAATTAATCACCCACAATTCAGGAAGGTAATAGAAAACAAAATTTAAACTAAATGCAAATCTTACCGAGCAGTCTGATTCTTCAACCCTATTCCTATTGTGCGTTGACAAAACGGTAATTACATTTTTATTGTAAACCTGACAGCGCATTAAAATGTGTTATTCTCAAGCTGACAAAATGCTTCATTATGCTGTCTTTATATTGGCAAATCTGCTTGATGAGTGAGTGTTTAAAATAAAGAAAAGACTATTTCACGACGCAACAAAAACAATAACTTCTGTGGCGCGGAAGCTGAAGTGCGAATGACACATGCTTCATCAACATTTATCTTCTATTTAAAATATTACTCACAGATGGCGTTCCTAGGTAGCTCTGACAACATCGAGCTTGATCTGAATTTGTCATCTTTAAAGTGCAGCACTTTGCTTTTTAGCATCGCTCCTGGAAGAGAGGATTTAAATACAGATAATAATACAAAGAATATGTCAGGCAAGGGAAGATGAACCCTAATCTGTAGCTGTGACACACGTTTTCTTTCTGCAGTATATGTAATTCAAAATGATCCTTATCATTAGTTTCACTGGCTGCATTCCCTTCTGTTAACTGTTTTGTTTTCATTTCCAACTTTGTCTGTCTTTACTCTTTCCGACTGAGAGAAAAACCACGGATCCTAAAAAGGAGAGGCAGGAGACATGTTTAGCTATGTATCCAGTGACACGACATGTATGTCTTATATTGAAAAGATACACACAGGCAGCAAGACTGGGGGGCACATATGTTTTGCTGCAGAGCAGACATGAACTGATTTATTCTGAAGGCTGACCACAGACATACTCTGTGGCAAACTCCCCCAATGATAGTGTCCTATAAAGTGCTGTTCTCAAAACTACTATGAATAGCCAGGTTGCAACTCAAATCATTGACTCCTACAAAATGTGACATGATAAAAACAAGAATATAGCCTCAGCATTGTATTGTATTGTTTTTTTTCCTGGTGCTACACAGAGCTTTGCAGATGCATGTGGGCAGCATCCAAAACATGTGAAACCAACTGTGTATGCTGGCAGCTCTTGCTCCAATTCGTGCTGTTACTGGTCCTTAGCTTTGCCCCAGCCATGAAGAAAACAAAAGTGAAACTAGTTAGACTAGACTGAATCCGAGTGCTTCTAGTGCACACATAGCGTACAATGCGCTGTTTGCTTGTTGGAGGACTGCACTCAAGTCCGTCTGGCCGCCCTTTGTCTTGGGTAATCCTTTGTATGTTAGTGGAGAGCTATGCAAACTCACGTTCTCTGTGCAGCTACTTGCTAAATGATAAGCAAACTAACGTGTAGAAGATTCTCCATGTTCACCTTCTTAGTTTGGTACTGTGTTAGCAGGTTAACATTGGCTAGTTAATACCAAACACAAATACTACTGAGACTAACTGAACTTAAAATTAATTTTTGGTCTAAGGTGCAACCATGTGGCACGAGAGTAAAAGCTATGCCATTAAGACTCATTCTCGGGATTTTCCAAACTGTCAAATTTCATGGCACTCCATCAAGTAGCTTTCATTGACTACTTTTGATGAAAAGAAATAAAGAGGTAGAGGGGAAACTGACATCTCCAGTGAAATTTCACGGCAAGCCATTTATTGATGTTTCAGCCAGTGGCTAAAAGTTTACTCTGTAGGTTGCTATTATAGAAAGTGTTTCTGTTACTTGTAACAATGAATCCAGCAACCACAGTTAATCAATAGGTCGCCTAAATGAAGAGAATCAATGCTACAAGTTGATTCAGTACACCCAGAATTAACTGACAGTTTCACCGTTGTATTTCTGCGCTCAGCAGAGGAAACTCGCTGCTGATACTGTGAAGGTTTTTGCAACATTCATTGTGGTGGTCTCCCCATGAAATGTCACTGTTTATCAACCAGTCTGCTGTGATCTAAATCAGCTATATATGTCTAGTGGGTGAATCTCCTTAGAAATATGTTTGCTAGAAGGATACTGTAGTTTGAAGCCATATATGAACACCTTAATTAGGATATTTTTTTATATCCAATATCACTTTAGCCATTTTCACACATTCACTGCAATCCTGATTTTATCTAGGCATTACTGACTGGATATCGGGAGATCAAACAGTCTTTAACCTTCAAGCTTCCACCCGTGTGAGAATACTGCAGAGCATACATATAGTGAGTCAGTTTCATGTGCATTGCCCTCTGCACACGCTTCCCAGGCAGCTCCATGAGAAGTGTTTTCAGGAGTCTGGACATGGTTGAAGCGACGTATCTCCTCTTGTGTTCTATCTGTGAGAAACAGCAACTTCAGACAATGTGAGAAAAAAGCTTATAAAATGAATAAACTGTGCTCTTCAAAGCTATGGCCTTGCCTTATATTAAATGACAACTGTTTTGTGAGTTGGTTACGTATGTTGGTACACAGTGACACTCACGTCCTATGTTTGTGTATCCTTCATTCTCAGTGGCAGTCCCTTCAAACACTAGTCACTGACTTGCTATTGTCTACCACACAGGTTGTCTACCACACACTGCTCCTAACTGCTTCCAGTGCCATGTGATAGTAGCCAGTGTTGGGTGTAACGTGTTCCAAAGTAATACAGTAATGTAACGTGTTGCTGTACTACAGCAAAAAGAAGAAAAACATGTCGTTTTCATTCTGCAGTTTCCTACAATCAGCTGGTATCAGTTTATGAGTAGGAAAGAGGAAAATGGTGGTGCGATCCACAGCTGTTGAGAAGTGGATCTATATAAACATTACATTTGTTTTTATTATACGAAAGGACAAGATGATAAAGGCCCCACGCTGAAGTGGAAATTCCACCCAGGCAAGAAACAACTGCATTATGCTTTCTGCAAATATCTGCACAGGCAGCAGCTGAAACAAAGGTAGTAAAGAACCCAGAATGATGTTAAAGCTGCATGTCTGCCAACACCAGCCCAGGAGCCAGACCAAGAACTTGAACAGGTAACAAAAGCAGTGTTGAATAGTCAGACTTGTAGCACCTCTTCATGTAACTTCAGTAAAATCACCTTGAAGTCTCTTTCCTGTGGATCTCTGCTTTGCATTTTTAGCTTTATGTTCAAAATTAAACACTAAAAAAATTGTGTGTCTTGATTGTGATTGTGTTAGCATATGGGACTATAATCTCGGGGGTTAGCTGGTAATTATGCGATTATGCATTTTAGGCCTTGTTACAGAGCAACACACATGCTGAGCAGTGGAACAAATTATTTTCTTCAGTGACTGATTAGGTAACGTAATGCATCACTTTTGAGGAAAAGCAACGAGTAATGTGCAATAGTTTTTTTTTTTAGCAACAACACATTGGTGATGGTAAATTTTAGCATCAATAACCACCTGTGCTATTCTCATTGCTGATTTTCAATGCTAATAAGCAAACAATAGCATGTTGCTTTGTCAAATTATTTCTAATGATATGTAAATCGGCAGGTTAACATTCTACTGTGTAGCTAGCAGGATGGCAATACAGTAATTTTTTTATGTGGCAGTGTTGCCGCTCTGTCTTCAAAAAGCCATTGTAGATTCTGAGAGTTTGTGTACAAGGTTAAATAATAAAAAAAATCAAAGGACTGAAAGAGGAAATGAGTGTCAAGCATTCATCCTTGACACTGCTTTAGTTGTGTGTAATTTAATGTCCTCCACTTGTCCAAAAGAATCCTTCACTGTTAGGCATTTCATTGGATCTGTAATTATTAAAACATCAGTTAGAAATCAACATACAAGGCACACCACAAATTGTGAAGCAGAGAACAACTGTCAGCTTACTGTTAATATTTATTGCTATTAATATTTGTGAATTAAAAAATTGCAAGCAGAATCAAATTTGCCCCCAGGCTCAGGGCAGAAAAATGATTGTAATGAGCACCTCTGACAACTGGATGTTTTTCTTTAATGATGCCATTTGCACTTTTTTCATTAGCCTCGAGTTATCAGACACGTTGGACGCGCAAAAGAGAACTTTAGTTTCTTTACATATATAGATTTAAAGATCAAAAACATGGTGACATGTTTCCACATGGGGTTATCTTCAAGCTGCTGAAATCGCAGCACAGTTTTGAGCCCCATTTTCAGTTGCCTTGAGCGAGCAGTAAAGTCACTTCAGACTTCTCTTTTCTGTTTTGGTCCAGTGACAGCCCACCAAGACGCATCCTGGCACTCCAGCTGGCTGTTCAGTTATTGTGCACTAGTAATGGCCACGAGGCTCCTGTTAGATGTGTGCTACACTCTGAGTTTCTTCCCCGATCTGTGGGCTCCCCACGCGGCCACTGAGCCGTTTTAAATCGTGGCCTCTGATACTGGAGAGGTATCAAGGAATATAGAAACAGACTGACGCTGAGGCAGGCGGAGAGCAACAGGGAAAGGCAGATGGACACACACACTGAAAAATACATGCAGACACACACACACAGACTGCACCCACACTGTGAGTGAAAGCGTGACTGTGACAGTTGTGCTGTGGGGTTATCAGTGGCCAACAGAGCATGCCCAGCAAACACACACACACACACACACACACACACACACACACACACACACACACACACACACACACACACA
>NW_005187411.1:343505-359484 GCF_000239375.1 Pundamilia nyererei
CCCCCCGCCCTATATTATCCTCTTAAGTAAATCACCCCAATCACTCTTTCCTCGTCATCTGCAACTATATTGCTGAGGTCACATAGAGACACAGCGTAGGTGCCTGCACAGAGGCAAATTTGGGTGTCATCAACTCAGAGATCATACCGCATGAGCAGGAGTGCCTGTCTGGCTCCCTCCCTTAGATTTTTCTCTCACTCTCTGCAATAACAGTTTCACACTCCCTTCCCCTCTCTACTGGGAGACAAACATTAAAGAGCTTTCTCATAATGAGGGAAACTACAGAGAAAAGACTTAAACTACACACATACACACACACACACAAACACTCCTGCGTGCACAAACACGTGCACAGATCATGCACACACACGTAGAAATGTGTACACATGTCCCACAGTTACGTAAAGGTTGCGTAAAAGATATGAATATTAAAAGGAATGCTGGTGCTTGGCTGTCATTAAAAGTGTACACACACTTTTGCGTGTGTGTGTGTTTGTGTTTGCATACATTTATGCATATGACCATCATTAAAATACCTAATATTTTATGAAGGAGCCGGATGAAGGATTTCCTCATGCTGCTAAAATAGAGCCAGTAGTGCAGGAATGGGAACTCCAGTCAAGTTTATCTTGGCTGTCCAACAGTCAACGTTTAAACTGTGGGATGTGTGGATGTACTGTAAGGTTCAACTTGCACCTTCTCTATATTTTGCTGGGAAAATGGAAAATAAGTGCAGTGAGTTACTGAAATGTCCAAACATAAATGGAAACATAGTATATAGAATAAAGGAAGTCAATACAGTGGAACCCTGACTTATGAAATTAATTCGTTCCCGAGGGTCTTTCGTAAGTCGAAGCACCCATCGCGCCTTTTGAGTGAACGATAGGCTATAGGCTAATTGCTAACTGCAACAACAATACGTCGTTCAAGTGGAACAGCGAAGCGCAAGTACGAAAGCCAAGGGGGTTGTCACATGATTCGGAAGGCATTGTAGGCATTTTGGGCTCAGCCAATCAGAGCCAGCGGATTTCGTTACGTGGGCATTTTGCCGTAACACGGCCAGAAATATTGCCGTTAACTGTCTTCGTAACTTGATTTTTTCGTTAAATGGGGTATTCGTAAGTCAGGGTTCCACTGTATTTGGTATGACTACCTTTGTTCTTCAACACAGCCTGAGCTCTGTTAGGTAAGCTTTATAGTAAATCTTTCAAATAATTTTCAAGACCAGTTCTCCAGACTTCTTGATGGACTTTCCAAAGCTTTTCGTTGGATATTCCTTGCCTTTTATTCCATTCTCTTTCAAGATATTCCCACTCTCCTTCAATAATGTTGAAGTCCATGTTCTTCAGATAGCTAATCCATATGGAATTGTATGGTGGATCAAAATCTGATGGTACTTATCTGCATTCAGAATTCCATCAATTTTTTTTAACAAGATCACAAACTGACTGTAGTGCAGCCCCAAACCACAACAGAATCTCCGCTGTGTTTTACAGATGGCAGTAGAGAGGTACATGTTGTTGTACCTCTCTACTGTTCTCCACTGTATCTATTGAGGATAATTGTGTACTAGAAAATTCTAAATAGGATTCATCACTCCTTAAGACATGTTGCCACTGATTCCCAGACAAATTCGTGTGTGATTTGGCACACCTAAGCCTTTACACCCTGTCTTCCTTCCTAAAGAATAGCTTCTTGATAGCCACCCTGAGGTTGAGGTTTTTGTGAACAGTCAGATCAGCTGAAGGGTCAGATGGATCTCTCAGTTCCTCTGTTGTGTCTTTGCCGGATTTCCTCTATATCTTTCTCTGACTTTTAGATACTGGTCATCTGCTGGAGATAATCTTTCAGCTTGCTACTTCTTGTTTTCCTCCACTTATCCAGTTTCCTTAGATTTGCACACCGTGGCAAGATTAGGTAAATGGACTGGTACTCATATAGTGCCTTTATACTCATTTTGAGCACTCAAAGCACTTTCTAATGCAAGTTTCATTCACTCACTCACACACGCACAGTCATAAAGCACTGTTATCTGTGCCTAAGTGCTATATCTAACATCCACAAACACACTCCAATGAGTGCATCTGGGGCAACTCAGGGTTCAGTAAATTGCCCAGTGATACTTTGACATATGGACCGGAGAAATCAGGGATCAATCCACAGACCTTCTGATTGGTCGACTTGAGTCACACCCGCCCTGTCAAGCACAATTTTCAGCTAACCCTGTTGGTGCAAAAATGACTAGTGCAATTTTATGTCTCTCAAACTGTGTTATGTTTGGCATTTTTTTTTTAATCAAATGCAAAAAAGGAATTAAATGATGTGTTGTTATGACAGGCTGCTAATAATAAAATGCCTAAAGTTGCAGTCTAAAACCAATTCTTGCAGTAAAAGAAAAACTTCCAGAAAGCTTTGATAGTTAGTGCTCAAGAGCACCCAAAAAAAACCATGTCTAGTCCACTGAAGGTAATGTCAACATCTGCAAAGTCACTCATGTTGACTCGGCTGATATATCCTGTGTTACCAGCCTTGCTAAATTTCCATTTAAATAAAACGAAACATCCCTTATTTGGCTTCTTAAAAGTGTGACTCCTGCTAAGTGCTTCTGCAGGGCACTTGTGCAAACATTGCAGAATCTGTCAAACTAGACAAGAGAAGGCAAGATGTTTTTTTTTTCCATTCAGCATGATGTGAGGTGTTTCAGCTGCCGTGTTGGTTGTCTTTCATGGCCACATGACACACTGCTGGGATATCACAAGCAGATGTTATGCTTGATGCTTGTTTCTGTACCTAATGCCTCTCTCAGTCCACATGCGGTTACTGCAGTTATAACAATTTGCTGTACCTTCACACATCTCTGAACATCCCCAGTATGCTCTTATAAAATCTGAAGAAGTCTCAAGGTTTCGAAAAGTAGCAGCTATTTCAGACTGCATTTTCGGGTATAAAAGGGTGTAAAAATTCTGGAAAATATTTCCACTTAAGCGACTGGTGAACAACAAAACAAAAGAACAAAACACTTTTGGAATGACCTCATAGGCAATTGAAGGATATGATTAATAATTCTGAAGCCACATATGTATGGGAACAAAAAGAGAAAAACTCAATGTCGAGAGGATAAAAATATCTTCTTAATAGGAAGGAACCAACCCCGTTCTTGGTATGAATTAATGAGGTAAGTTACATAAAAATAAGGCTGCTGTATACTCTGTGCATTTTGTTTATTCCGTTCCAAATGTTTATGATATTTACGAATTTTTTGCTATAATGAGGATCAAGTGTAAGCAACTTCTCCATTAAATAAAACATGAACCCACAGTATGCCAAAAAGCATGATAATGCATTTACAGTTACGACAGTAGTGCTTGTTCTTTTTAGCAATGCAGAGTGCAGTCGAGGGACAGAGTTGTGTTTGCCTTTTGGGAGCTACGCCGACTTGTAAGACATAATACAAACAGACACTTTGGCTCTAATATAAACAGAAGGTTTTTTTTCGCTAGGTGCTGTTCCCGCAGCTCATAGTGTTTGCCCGCACCAGACTCCCCTAACTGCTGACACTGACCAAGGGGCTATAAAAAAACAGAGGGTTAATGAGGTTCAGGTGCCGCTCCTCGTCTCTTTCCACCTCTCCTCCTCAGCTCCAGACTGCCCTCGCCTGCTGCTGCTGCCACCTCGGTGCCAGCTATAGTTCAAACTGCACTGCAACAGCAGAGAAAGTGCGCGCGCGAGACAGAGCAGTGTGTGCTTGCACGAAAATGGAAAAAGAAACAAAAATGAGGAAGAAATAGCAGCATTTCAGTGCTTGAGTTACTCCCCCAGAAGTCCCCCAGAAGTTAGTGAAGCAAACTTCAGATGTGGCCTTTAAGGCTTTTTTTGTTGCTGCTTTTAGCCTTTGTCCTTTTGCCATGTTTTTATTGACCATACCACTCCTCGCAGTCAGGTTTAGTAGAGTGCAGTCTCGCTTAAGATTTACCAGTTTACTAGATGTGTTTCTAAATCCATTCCAGGATATCATCTAGGTTACAAACCATCCAATAGTTGTGGAGATGAGTTGAGGTGGGTCAACGTTTTGGGTTCACACTTAAAGGAATTTATGGATACAATCTCCCATCAGCAAGAACCAGTTCAAAAGGTCAGGAGATTTAAGAACATGAGACGTCAGAGTCTGTAAGGTGAAGAAATATCTTTGTGGCACTGAGATTTCCGTAAGTTCCATCCTTCTGTTGAAGCAGTATGCAAGTAACACTAAGGTTCACTCACTCATCCAAAACGCTGAATTCAGGTGTTGGAATCACTTCCTTGACCACAGGTGTATAAAATCAAGTCCCTAGGCATGCAGAGTGCTTCTACAAACATTTGTGAAAGAATGGGTCGCTCTCAGGAACTCAGTAAAATCCAGCGTGGTACCATGATAGGATGCCACCCGTGGAACAAATCTAATCGTGAAATTTCCTTGCTACTAAATATTCCACAGTGAACTGTTGGTATTATAACAAACTGGAAACGACTGGCAATGATAACAACTCAGTGCCGGGAGGCACCATCGGGCCTCCAAATTTCATGTGATCTTCAGCTGAACAGTGTGCAGAGAGCTTCATAGAATGGGTTTCCATGGCTAAGCAGCTGCATCCAAGCCTAACATCAAGGCTTGTACAAAACACCATATGCAGTGGTGTAAAGCAGCGGTCCCCGACCTTTTATGCACCATGGACCGGTTTATGTCCGACAGTATTTTCACGGACCAGCCTTTAAGGTGTCGCGGATAAATACAGCAAAATAAAACCAGTACCAGTACAAAAAAAGAAGAAGATTTATTCATAACACATGGAAAAAGACCCAAGGAAACCGAGTTAACTATAAAAAGGTTTAAAAAATATAACGCTAAAAACTGATAAAAGCCCTGGAAACCATGAATTTCACACCCGAGCCTCAGCTCTCGCGGCCCAGTACCAAACGACTCACGGACCGGTACCGGTTGGTGGCCCGGGGGTTGGGGACCGCTGGTGTAAAGCACACCATACGGGACTCTAAAGCAGCGGTGACGTGTTCTCTGGAGTGACAAATCATGCTTATCCATTTGGTAATCCAAATTGTTGTCAGGAGAATGATATGTCTACTACTTGACTGCTTAGTATAAAGTTTGGTGGAGGTGGGATTATGGTGTGGAGCTGTTAATTCTGTTAAACAGGACATTCATGCTCCCAAATTTATGGGAACAATTTGGGGATGACCCCTTCCTGTTCCAACCTGACTGTGAAACAGTGTGCAAAGCAAGGTCCATAAAGACCTTTCACATCCAACATCAGTGTCTGACCTCACAAATGTGTCTGGAAGAATGACCGAAAATTCTTAACTATTAGGCTAACAACATGACAGTCAAGTCTCTTTGTAATAGGGAAGTACTATATCATTTTGCATTTGTGGGGAAAACATTAGAGTAAAATACAAATTGTGTGTGTGTTAGTTGTAAAGGGCTCTAATTCACATTTAAGGAAGACCCTGGAGGCAAGGAAGCCTCCATAGCACGGTGGCAGGGAAAGTATGCTGAAACAGCAACAGCCTCCAGTTTGGTTAAAGCTGTCACTCTAAGGGATACTAATGAGCTTGTTGCTTGCTACATGGCGGCAGTAGGGTGACCAGATGTCCCTATTTATGTGGGACTGCATTACATTTTTATTCCTCATCCCCACCTCCCACATCTTGAGATAATGTCCCACATTTTGACTATTTCTGCAGAACATGCACTTTCCTAAAGTCTGGCTTTTACCCAATGTATATGAAAGGCAAGGCTTTTTATTACAGTCAGAAGAAGGTTTGCCCGTCTAATGCCCTACTCATCAGGGAAGGTTGTAAGTCACCAAAAAGTCACAAGCTTTGCAGATTTTGGTGAATATGATGGAAACTGTGACAAATAAAATGAAGCGGCAGTCTATTCTGTGAAATTGTTATTTTTCAATTTCACACGGAGGAGAATATGATGTAAAGCGACACAGCATATGTATCATGATTGGATAAAAATTGCTAAAATTGTCAGCTATAGCTCAGAAAGGATATAACAATTTGTGGATCCATCCAAGCTGAAACCAAAATACTGTTACAAGACAGAAAAGCAGGTGAAATAGCAGTGAAATAAAAGAGAATATGACTATTGCATGGAACCAACTTAAGATTTCTTTTCTCCCTGTTGTATTTACTTAGGAATAGAGTTGGAAATATATTTGGCCTCTACGTGACAAAAATGCACAATTTATTGTATTTGTATTTTCAGTTAGATATTAATATTTCATAGTACCTTCCAGCATTGTTGAGATACAAACAGTGTTTGCCCCACATTTGTTTTATTAGGATCCGGTCACCCAAGGTGGAACAGAGATCTTTTGCCTATCAACTCACTATGCACTGAGCTGAAACACTAGTAGTTTTACAAAAGACTAAAACCATCGTAAATAATATAACGAACGTGGGCAAGATGTTGCAAAGGGGTGTTCGTTTTTTGCAAAGCAAACATTTTTTGATAAATTACCTTTCTAAAGAAGCAATAGTGTAACACAACAAGCTACTTTTAACAGTAACTCTACCCAACACTGCTCATGCGAGGCTTGCTCAAATAAATCAACCTGCAGCCACTGTTCACTTTTTAAATACGGCTGTGCTCCTTGTTGCCAGCAGAACGTTGTTTATCAAGTAGCATTTTAATAGTGAGTGAGAAAGTATCTAAAGCCAGATTGTTAAAGCACTGGAGAGTGTTTTTTCTCGGGGTCAAAACACGGCGAGATTGAAGGTTTCTAAGAAGGCAGTGCATGCTTTGTAGAAACTCAGTTTTATCTGAAAAACGATCAGACAGACTAGAAGTGACCACACCATCAAAAGATCAATACATCAAAGTTTGTTTACGTCATTGCAGTAAAAAAAAGGATTTGCTAAGTAAAGGACACACAATTCCAATAAGAAAAAGTCCTGTCAAAAGAAGGCTGTCTGATAGTGGTCTCACGGGATAAGTAGTGGTCTGTAAACCACTTCACTGGAGTGGGACTTGCTGAGACATATTCCGCAGTGGGTTACAGAAAAAAATCTATTGATAAGTTCAAGTTTGAGACCTGTGGCAGTAAAAGAAGGATGGGTGTAAAGAGATGAACAGAAAACAGTGGAATAAGATATAGGTGGGGGTGGAGGTGTTTTGCTTACATTGGAATAGGAGAAGTAACACTTTTAGTTTTGCGTTTTTGCAGGGAACCTGATGAACAAAAAAGATAAAGGAGCTCTTCTATTACCTAACCTCTGCCCCATAAAACATTTATGGAGGCGCTTGAAGGCTGAGAAAGCCAAACATTCCCGACTTTACACAAAGCTCTTTGTAACACTGTCGGATCATGCAAAAATGACTGTAGCCACTATGGCTTAAAGTTAGAGTGTGTAAAATATCACTATGCTCTGTCAGGAGATTGCAGATTGCGGTAAAACTGCGATCTCCCCTCAAAATTCAAGTGCATAACACTACCTACATTGGCCTCTTGGGACAAACAATTCTGCCTGTCATTTATCTGTAATGAGTGTAGGGTCTGACTTCAGCCGTCAATATGCCAGTTGTTCACACCTGTTTACTCTGGAGGAGGCTGTATAACTTTTTGAAAAGGGTTAGATACAAATCGATGAGTCAGTGAAGCTCACTTCTGACCGATGACAGCGATACTCGGGTCAGTTCTTGCAGATATCCTGAACCTTTCTGTCGGTAAGCTGTTTTTGCCACTCTTAGCTGCTGTTAGCCAGCACTGCTGATATTTTCTTTGAAGAGGATCTAAGATTGCTGAATTTGCACACTTAGTGAATAAACTCTCATATGACGTGAGAATGTAAACAAACTGTTCGGTCTTGAGATGCAGACAGGGATGAAAATCGAGAACCAGTTCTTAGTAGTCGAATTGTTAGCCTGCTTGACTATCCATCCTTTAAACGATTCTTGCACCTTTGCTACAATCAGCTGATTTCAATTATCAGAGGAGAAGAAGAAAATAATAGGACAGTTTACAGCGTGGGTATGGACATAATTTTTATTTTTATTGCACAAGGATAGGAGCGCGATGGTAAAGTGCAAACCGCATCCAGGACAGAAGCGGCTGCATTGTGACGCTAACACAACTTCCGCTCTTTGCAAGCACCTGCACAGATAGCATGCTAATGCTAAGTTAGCCAAGAACCTGCAGCGACGCTAAAGCTGAGTGAATGCTGATCCGGTCAAGTGAGCTGTCATTTGTGAACTGCGATTAAACCAGCTGCCGCTAAACTTCATCAGGTGACAGGGTGTTTCTACCTGTTTTTTATTTATTTATATAGCACCAAATCACAACAACAGTTTCCTCAAGGTGCTTTATATTGTAAGGCCCTACAATAATAGAAAATATGAAAGTAATACCTTTTCATGTTTCTAAAGCAGAATCCCCCGTGGGGAGACGTGGTTAGCAAGCTGCATGCGTAGACTGCAGTGCACTGAGAAAGTACCTAATCCTTGCTAAGTAACATATAAATAAAATATTAGAATTTTACTCACCATAACTGAAGAACTGACTTCTTGGACAGTCTGTACCACACAACAGGAAATAATATTTGTCAGATAATTACATTAAAAATCCTCCAAAAAAGCAACAGTACCACACACACAGTTGAAAGGTCTAGTTCAGTGACTCCAATTAGCAGCGGTGAAGGCTAGCAGACAGCCGCCGGCAACAAACTAAGTGGAAAGAGAGGCTGATGAACGAATTAATGGAGTCCATGCCAGCTCCAGTGCATGCTGTCATTAAAGCAAAAGATTGCAAATGCTAAAATTACAATATTTGTTAGGCTGATATTTTTTTAATGCACCATGTTGTATGGCAGTCTAACAAACAAAATACAAATATTCCCAGTCATCACCAGACTTAGGGATCCCACTTTATGTGCAACTCAAACAGATTGGTACACTTAATAAATCACTTAAGGAACCATAGACAAAATCTTTGTATTAACTGACCGTTTTAAATAAATGATGGTTTTAGACTATGGCTACTCTAGATGTGCTTAAATCAGTCTCAAACCTTCACTGTGCAATTCTGTCTGCCGTCAGGAAAAGGACAGTAGTTTTGTTTTCCCTAGGAGCAATTGGTTGTGTTGTCCAGTAGTTAAAATGGTCAAGAGTGAAGCAAGAATGAATCATGAGTCATGCAGAGAGTTCAAAAGTGACATTAAGTTAGACCTTTTAAATATCTGGAAAGTACCAAAGCCTGCCTGCTTGTTAACCTAATGCAATCAACACTTACATATATACTGTAAAAGACGCGCAGGGAAATTATTTAAATCTGCTTTAGGTTTTTCACTTAATTGCCTCCTTATACTTTAGTATTGGCCTTAGTATTTGGATTCAAGTCTCATCTTTGGTCATAAAATCCATCCATGCATCCATTTTCTTCCACTTATCCAATTCAGGGTTGCGATGAAAAACCTCTTCTTAAAATGGTTTATTAAAAATATCTATTTTTAAATTTTATTATCGACATAATAGATTTGAATTACCATCACCAGTTTGCTTAAGCGAGGCCTGTCTGTCCTTCAAATTTAATGAAAATCCTTTCATGTCTTTTTGAAGACATTCATCCTGGCTGAAAGCATAAAAACGATTGCATGAGATAGTGAAGTACTTCATGTAATAATTACATTATGTGCTAACAAACCACATTACAATGATAACACACGGGCAGTATGATGGTGGGGTGGTTAGCTCTGTCACCTCACAGTAAGAAGGTAGCGTGTGTGGGGTTTGCATGTTCTCCCCGTGTCATCGTGCATTCTCTCTGGTTACTCGAAATTCCTCTCCCAATCCGAAGACGTGCATGGGGATTTTAAATGGCCCGTGTCTGTGATAGCCTGAGTTAGAGAGTGCGTCCTGCCTCTCACCTTGGATAGGCTCCAGCACCTCGAGCCCGGAAGTGAGTAGAAGACAGTGGATGGCTGGACAATAATAACACACCTGTATTCTTTAGGGAGCACTCAAGTTTTGTTCAAGTAGTAAATACATTAGCTTTACACCTGGATCTAGTCTATTGCATTCTTCAAATTTAAACCCAAATATGAATAAGAAATTTCCAGTCTTTCAGAAACTGGTTAGGCTTCCAGCAAAAGAGAGTTTATTTATTCCAAATCTTTCGCCACCCTGTCACAGATCAAGTTGTGAGCCTTTGAGCCACATGTGTCTGGCACTGAATCACAATCTAAAGCGGTGTCTGTTTTTTTTAGAGTAGCTTCTGCTGGATTTGTCTAAGTCATAACCTTTGCATTCAGTGACTCAAAAAAAGATCTTAGACTGCACAGAAAAATGTGTTATATACACGCCATGTGGGGTGGAAAGAAAAAGACCAAAACGACATTCAACTTAAAAGACTTGTAGAGAAAAACACATTCAGACAGGTTGGTGCTTTCAGCTCTTACTTAGCCTTGAGCTAACGTCGTTGTGGTTCTTTCTGTTGTGTCAGACATGTTTGCTGCTTGTTAACACGCTGCATCTTTGACAGGCAACGATTTGTTTAGTTGGCTGCCATTTTCTATAAAAAGTTAGCTTGCACTATCACTGATAAGAAGCAGTGTTGCTGTGATTTCTTCGCCAAGTTTGTGCTACTTTAGTCTCCTAAAATGTACTGAAGATACAGCCCTGTGCAAATGTTTTTGGAAAGAAAAGTTAACTTTATTGTCCCTGAAGGGAAATTTGTCGAAGGAAAATGCTTTTAAAATGAACACATTCAATAATTTTAATTTGTCACTTGAATTAACTCCATGCAAAGTGCAGTAAACCAGAATAACTGGTGCCTTTCTTTTTGCATCTTCCGGAGCTTTCTGCAGCTCTTCTGTGGATTTAGAGTTTCTCGGTTACTTCTGTCTCTTCAGATAAACCCCAGACTGACTTCATCATGTTGTGTGGGAATCTTTGCCCATCTTCTTTCTGCACACAGTTCTTACTGATGCATGTTTGGATTTGTTGTCCTGCTGAAAAATGAATTGGGATCAAGCAGATTTCCTTCCTAATGTTGGCATGCAATGGAAACAAATCCAAACATCAAGATACCCAGATCTTCAGCACTTCTGCTGAAGGTTGCAATTTAATCGTTTAAGCTGGCCGAGACGTGAGAAGCTAAGAAACAATGCACACTAGAGCTCCATCTGAAGTATTAGAATAATTTACAGTAGAATAATAATCACATTACATTATAACAGAAATCTAATAGCTCATATAATAGCTCCTGTAATAGCTTCATATTTATAATGCAAATAAAGAACTTTTTACAGAAAACCTACAGTACTCTGCAAAATCTTCAAGCCACCCATCATTTCTTTATGCTTTGCTTCCCAGGAGCAAGACTTTCTTGTATTTTTAAACTGCTTATGAGCAATAGTTCTCCGGGCTTTCTGACATTCTTTCATAAAAGAAGCAGATGAACAGTATCTGAAAGCCATGTAATAAAAAAGTATCAAAACACCAAAGACCTTGCACAGGACCTTAGATGTACATTTGTGCCTTCAGCTGATCCATCTACTGAAGCCTCACCAGAAATTATAAATGCAAGTGTGGCTGTCAAAAAGAAGCCATTCATAAGCAAGGGAAACAGAAAGACAAGCCTGAGGTATGCCAAATTAAACAAGATTTGGACTGAAGATCAGTGGCAACAGTGTGCATCATCAGTATGCATGAGTGGGGTCAGGAGAGATGTACAACAATGAGTATCTACAACCATCTGTAAAAAAAGGGGGGCGGTTCTGTAATTGTTTGGTCGTGCACTTCAGTCAGTGGTGTTGTCAAAGATCTTGTCAAAATTGATGAAATTATGAATGCACAAAAAGTCCTGTCAGATTTTGATCAGCAACAGAATACCATCTGGAAAGCGTCTGATAGACAAAAGCTTCATTTTTCAGCATGGTAATGATTCCAGACCCACTGCCAGTGCAGTAAAAGCATACACAGAAAACAGTCAGTGGAGCCATACCAGTTGTGCACTGGCCTCCACAGAGCTTGGACCCCAACATTACCGAAGCAGTGTGTGATCACATTGACAGAGAATGGACTAAAAGGAAGCCAACATCCAAAGCAGAGCCTTGAATGTCCTTCAAGAAGCCTGAAGAACTGTTCCTGAAGACTACTTAAAGTAACTATAGCTTGACTAAGAAAGTTCAGGCTGTGTCAAAGAATAAAAGTGGTCAAACCAAATATTGATTTTCTATCTTGTATACTGCACTTATTTCCCGTCTCCTAGCAAAATATAAAGGAATAAGGAGCATCTCAAGACTTTTGCACATACTGTATAATCTCCAGCAAACAAAACTCACAAGTGATGAATACAAGCAGTGAAAAGAGTATCAGCCTCTCTTGTCAGTTACTTTTAAATTCTCTATACTGTCTTCGCTGCTCCAACACTCGGGTCCAGAGGTCATCTCATTTGCCTTCAGTTTTGCAATGAAAAGCCTTTTTAATTTTTTCTATTTCATTTTCAAGTTGTTACAACTGAATTTTCTTTATACTCTTCTTGATTGCATAAATTAAGATAAACCATTATAAAAACTTGACCTGGACCATCTACAGCAAAAAACTGCCTCATTTAGCCTTGTGCACAGTGAAAATGACCTGAGCACCTGTTTGAGCAATAGAAAAAAACTTTTGTGTGCCTCATTTCGTATTCACACAAAAACCATCATTTCTGTGGAGTAGAGTGAGAGCTGTTTTAAGGAGTCAAGGACGTCGAGGAGAGGAAAAGTTGTGCTGCTAAGTGGATTACAAGCGTCAGTTAAAGAAAATAAGCCAGTCCAATCTGGAGTGTGAGGATCCTCTCACCTTCAAGATCAATTTTAAACAGGTGCTCAGCAGTGATGTAAATACAGCGAGGCAGATGGAAGGAGGGAGGCGAAGAGCGGGTACCGTTCTGTGTTCCCATGAGGCTGTCAGGTGTAACAAGGTAATAATCAGCTAATGGTTGGATGGGTACAACTGGAACACACAAAAAAAGCCTCTGAAATAAGTGATTTTCTTGCAACAACTGGTAAAACTGATGCTATGCGTATGTATTTGTTGTTTTATACCAAGCCCATTATTTGTATAACAGGCAGGCCCACAGCTGTAGACGTGCTAATGCTGCATTTACATTGCAATATTTAAAAACCCCTTCTGGCCTCGAATAAGTTGAACAGAGCAGCACATTCTGCTCTGCTGAGTCTGCTCAGCTGTGCACTTTTTGGGGGTAGTTTGCTGGGTATTTATTCATTTCAACAATTGGGTATCTGCAGCAGCTTTCCAACGTTTTGCAAACTCGCAGGGTAATCTTACTTACAATTGCAAATTCACAGTCATAAGAAGTTTTGTTGGGGTTGTAAAATGCAGAATAGAGACCGGTGCAGCATTTGGTCGGGATCTGGGCGGCTTAATACATTTTGAAATGATTTACCGCAGCATCTTCAACTGCTGCAGTCGACATCAGCGGCGCCCCAGTCTCCTATCGACTCTCATCATTGTGGGAATGAGTGAAATTCATTTTGCCATCAACTGTCCACATGTGGTTGAAGTTTACAAGAGCTGTTTCCATAGAGGCAGAAACAGTGGGGGAGAGGCAGAAGAAGAATGTCCCGTGGAGTGACAGAATGAAAGAGGAAAATAAAAATGAGGCCAAACACAGCACACTCCACAAAGCTTTTTTTCAAACAGAGGTTTTTGCACGTTACAACAGCACCTTCACTCTAATTGCTCTTTTCTCTTCATAGCGGTGTAATCAAGATGCATGCAATTCATCAAATTCCTAAGTGCCTCAAAGTGCCGAAACAAGAAGTTGATTAAATTATTAGGTATAAGCGTTTTGATAGCTAGTTAATCATTTAATGTAATAATGATGCAAAAATTGCAAGAATTTGTTTCAGTTTCTCAAATGTGACAATTTGAATGAACAGAGTTTGATGTAAAAAGTAGTTTTTAAAAGTTTGCTGGATGAACCAAGAAGAATATTATTGCTATATTATTATTATTTTTTGACATTTCAAAGACTGAACTTTTGAAAAGATCACAGCCATGCTTCCACATGAAAAAGAAGAAACCGATATTTAGGATACCGAATGTCATTGTGGTTCACAAAATTACATAAAATGTGTAGGAAATGTGTAAGAGAAAATAATATATTAGCAACACGGAATCATATGCTGTTGCATTACTGTTTCTACACTGAGTAGTTAGTTGTAGCTTCCAATCAAGCATTTATGTCCTCAATTTGTGCCAAGGACTGAAAAATAATGGAGTACTGTCTAAAACTTTGAATTACGTTGAATTTATTGTGCAAAACGGCAAACATGTGATGGGGAAGTGCACACTGCACCCTGGGAAGATGGTAAGTCATAGCTAGTAGGAAAATACCCCCGGGCCCAGAATGATGGTCAAGCAGAGTGTATGCTGACTTCAGAGAGTCGGTTTCCTGCTGATTAACGGATATGATTTTTACTCTTTTTAACTGATCTACACTTCAGCATTACTCTTGAATTTTGATTAGCCTTGCATAAATTCACAGAGTACAATCAGAGAATGAATAACTGAACATGGAGTTCTCCCTTGCACTGAATTGAAGCTGCAGTAGCACTGGTGAGTCTTCGCACTCTCTTTTATACTCGCCAGCATAATATTTTGTGTACATGTTTATCCGGGAAGTTTGCTGAAATTACAGAAAACTTAAAGATGCGCTTTGTGTTCTTGTGGCTTTGTATGTGCAGCCACGTGAGAAAATAGGCCATTGATCATCTTGCACCATTGATTATGTTGCACTAGCTCCCAGCAACACTAGTCACACACTCAAAGAAAAGAATGGCTTCCATGCAAGTGGATCCCCGCAGAAGGATGACTTGAATCACTCACTCAGTGTGCATCCATGCACGTTTGCTTCCAACTGAGTGAGAACTAAAAGGACCTGAGAACTGAATGGATTCTTTCTAGAAGCAACTGTGTTCAGCTTATTCATCCAAAAGATTAGTTCACCTGTGACACAAACACTAATGTGCACAAATTCAGTGCACTGTTAGGATCACAGAGAAGGTCAACTATGTCTAGAAAAAAAATAAAATAAGAGAGTGTTTCTGTTTTTAAGAAAAAAGAATAATAAATGCTGCAAGAGGGAGAGCAATTTTGAAAAAGGTGGGTTTAAACAGTCTTTACTAACCTCATGCAAACCAAAAGGAAACAGCTGTTATCAGGTTATTGATATGTCACTACAAGATTGTTGACGTTCAAGTTGTCATCCTTACATTTTCCCGTGTATTAGCACGTCAGAGTACTTTTGTCAGAAACTGAAGAGGAACCTTAACCCTTTGTTACCAGAGCAGCCAAGTGCAGTCACACTGATTTAAAAAGGAAGTCACTCAATAATTTTACAACATTCTGATGCTGCACACAGCACATATCAGCAGGACCCAGAAAATACGGGTACCTCAGTGAGTAAGTGGATGCTTGCAGCATTTCACCTGCAGGTTTTAATCTGATTGATCCAGCAGTGACCGATATAGCAGGATAACGTAAGAAATATATATCATACTTTATATGTGGAGAAGGTTTAGGCTAAGTGCACAATCTGCTTTCCTGCTAGGCTGTATCTTGCAGTTGAAGGCTTTCAATGTTGGAATTAGACGTTTTATTAGTATTAGCAGTAACTTACAAAGAGCAAACAGTAGTTTACACAGTAGTGTAGCTGTTAATTGTAAAAATCTGTGCAGGATTTTATCGCTGTATCACCATCCTGGGATCCCCCTGTCCTTAGATACACAACCTGAGAGAGACTGAAATAATTACCAAATGTAAATGTATTAAAATGACTATAAACACCTTTATTACTTAAAATGAGGCTTGAGTTAAAGCCAAACTGCAGCCAAACTATTATGCTTTGTCCTTATTTTCTGTGCAAACAGTGTATGTGGTATCCCCACGGCGCTGTTCTTGCATCGTCAT
>NW_005187411.1:359540-432687 GCF_000239375.1 Pundamilia nyererei
CACACACATAAAACATATTAAGGATTATACATTAACATAAAACTGTTGTTGGAACCATACTGAATTTCGCCAGAGAAACACACACACACACACACACACACACACACACATATGAAGAGAGAGAGAGTATGCATTGTATGCAAACGACTACCAAACAGCCATCATAATACGTCATACAATGAGAACAGGACAAATCAACAATTGACACTGACTAATTAATATTAAAATCTGTAACATAATGTTTGGAGTTTAGTCTGTTACTGTTACTATTTTTACCATTTCTTTTTGGAGCAACTGTAATCCACATTATTTCCTTGGGGATTAATAAAGTATCCTGATTCTGATTGTTTCAGGATGACCTGCCATTATCCAATGACACATCTGCTTACCTGCATCTTTTGCTCGTTTCTCCTCCTTTTCTTTTCTAGTTATGGCCCATTATGGGCTTTGAACTTTTCTTGTCCATCTTACATTGGTTTTAATTTTGCACTCCAGTATGAACACAAATCCCCCAACTCGAGGATCGCCACAACATAACCTAATAGACCTACACCTTAGTTCACAGATTCACTTTGTCTAAGGTTTATTTCTGGGATTTCACACAACCCAAGGTTCAAATCATGAATACATAATGGGCTTGGATTTACATCATTATGAATGAAATGTGCTCTATCTGGAAGCAGCAGGTCTCCCTCCCCTTTCGACAGCTTGTGTGTGAGACTTTAAATCATCAAACTGTAAATTATAAATTTTCAATTGTTATTGATCCCTTTACCCCGAGTCCTAAAGTGTATATTTACTTTCTTACTCTTCTTATATATAAATTGTTTGTTTACTGCTGTAACTGGAGCCTCGTCGTCTCGTCTCTCTATATACTGGACTGTATGTAGCGGAGATGACAATAAAGTTTACTTTGACTTCAGCACCGAGCAGGCACACCGAGGGCTCTCGCGCTCACTTTTCGAGTATAGAATTTCGAGAAAAAAAAAACATCGGTGCAAATTATAAGTCTGTATCATAATGTCTGGTGTTTTTGTGTTTGTTGGTCTTTTGGATTAAATAGCAAGTATTTTCTTTATTAGATTATTCAATATAACAAATATATTGTCAAGTTAGCTTTGCTGTTAGCCAAATTTGGGTTACTTGTGTTGGTTTACTTGCTAACTTCTTGGCTAATGCTAACTGAATACCCAGACAATATTATGATGTTGAAATAACAGCAAAATAGGGATATCAGATCGTGGATGTGCAACTAATCCCTGTGATCTAAATGCTCAGGCGTCATACTGCTGCACACGCTAGGTTTTAAACAGTTTTTCTTCTCTTGGCTCTTTATGATGTCAGTGAGGGCAGTCATTCCTAATATTGGGTTCTGTTTATCATAGGCAGCTGATAAGGAGAAAGTTGGGGTTGGAAAGAAACATATAAAAAGAAAAGAAAAAAGGCTAAAAACCTGGGGTCTGTGCCAAGGCTGGGTGTAGGATAAATAATGATTGTTTTGAATTCTGAATCACGCAAACCTACTTCAGTGAAATCCAAGAATAAAAACATGTAGTTATAGATGAGTATAGGTCCCTTTAGGGATTATAAGGAGCTCTTTTAGATAATAAACTTTTGCATTAATACGTAATGTGATGTGTAATGATTCACATTAATTAGTACAGTGTGTGGCGAGCAGTGTTGGTCAAGTTACTTGAAAAAAGTAATCAGTAACTAATTACTGATTACTTCACCAAAAAAGTAATCCCGTTACTTTACTGATTACTTATTTTCAAAAGTAATTAATTACTTAGTTATAAAGCGATAGATCTTTCAGCCCAATTCTACTTTTTCTGCATAATCCATCATACAAAATGTAATCAAATGGAAAAGTCTCTTTTTTTAACTTGTTTTATCAGTTTTAATCTTTTAACTTTATGCATCAAGCAAAAATTTAATTATATGCAACATTCTCTGACTTGAATAAATTAGTTTAACATTTAAACCTATTTTCTACACATTCCAGCACATAAAATAAAATATTTTTTGTGTTTACACTCACTCTTTCAAATAGATGCAAGTAAAACACAGCAGAAAATAAATAAAGTCAAAGACTCAGCGGTCCTGTTGCTCTATTTTCACCTGTAAAGCAGGACTGCGGTAGGCGGAGGTTTACCCTGGTGCAGGTGTGCCGCGGCGGTCAGTTGAAGAATCCACGAGTTTCTCTGTGAATTTCCCATTACGTCATAGCGCACTCGGTGCTTGCCTGGAAGTTTAGGGGTTTTTTTTCGCTGTAAAAAGAAGTTTTCTTCCCACGCACGATGGACGCTAATGTTTTTGTCATTTTATGGAATCAAACTCAAAGTAAGGTCAGTACTTCCACGCTTTAAACGCTGCATGCTCATACTCTCTCCCACAATCGATATGTGATCCATTGTTGATCTGCACACAGCTGTTGTCACTAACGGCGCACTCGCTTACATCACTGTCGTGAGACATTCTCGCAAAAAATCACGGTTTTAGTAATGCAGTAACGCAGCGTTACTACGGGAAAGTAACGGTAATCTAATTATCGTTTTTGCAATAGTAATCCCTTACTTTACTCGTTACTTGAAAAAAGTAATCAGATAACGCGTTACTGTCCATCTCTGGTGGCGAGGAATGACTTTTTCACCCTTCAAAGAAAGACATAGCAGTAAAAAGACCCTCACAACAGCAACGGTAATTTGGGATATTAATGAAAAATAATTACCAGAAACATCAATACTAAAAATAGTCATTCGTTCTTAATCATTAGGAGACGACAGACTGAACAGTCAACATCACGACTTCAATATTTAGATTCAGCGTGTACTTAATTCATCATGTTAAATCGATCCCATGTTGCAAGTGAATCGACAGCAAAGAGTTAGCAACCTGAGAAGAAAATCTGTCTCAGCAGCAGCAGCAGCACTGGAGCTGCGAAACAACTCGTTCATGAACTATGAACACTCTCAGGCTCTGGGTTGTGTTTGCTATTGTGGCCCCCGATCCCATTGTCCCACCATTGTTAATGATAATGTCAGCGGTGATGGGTTTGCGAGGTGTGTGTGTGCGCGTCTGTTTGCACAGCGTTCCAGCCTCTGTGTGCGCCGTGTGTGTATCACAGCCGCGTGCCTGAGACCAGAGGTGACCCATTGGTGTCCCTGCTGGTCCGGAGCAGGGATAACACCCTCTGGAGGCGATGCTCATTAATCATCCCATTCAAACGCACAGAACGCAATCCATCCTCCCATCCACTCCTCCTCCTGCTCCTCCTTCCCTCGCCTCCTCTTCCTCCGCCGCTCTGCAGCACCGACGCTCCGTAATGGGGTCACTGCTCCCATTTAACAGAGACAGACAGAGGAGAGAGAAAAGGAAAAGGGGAAGGGATAGAGTTGGGGGGGGGGGGAGCAAAAATGAACTGAGATTAAATAAGAAGTAAGGAAGGGGGGAGGCAGAAATAATAAAAAGAGGGGGAGGGCAATGAGGGGAGACAAGAAAGAAATAATTACGGAGGGAGGTGTTTGAAAGTAGGGGTGATTAGGAGGAGAGGGAGGGGTAATAGAGTTAGGGAGAATATGTAAAGATGCAAGAAAAGAGGGGTAAAAAAAATGGTCTGAAAAACAGTAAAAGACTTTCCCTCTGATTGATGTTGTGCAAAAAAGAAGCAAAAACATTGTGTTCTTTGGAAATGTGGAGAAGAATCTTTGGAATTTCTCACTGTGGGGACCCAGCACTAATTATGTGACTCCGTGTGTGTGTGATTCATTCCAGTGCTGGAGGACAAGCATGTGTACATAACCAGCACACGGAGAAGCACAAAAGCTGGCAGAGGCACATAGGCAGACACACACAAACACACGCGCGCAGACAAACACGCTAGCTAGCGAGCGATGCCAGGGGACCTCGGTAGAACTAGGTTCCTCCTCCTGCTGCATTATTCTCTTTGGAATGTTGTTTTTATTTCCTGGTTCCACACTGCGGTGCATCGCCCCCGGTTATCCAGCATCACACACGCGCGCGCGCGAGTCGGAACGCTTCACTCATCCTCATCGCACCACCACTTTCGAGAAAACAGTCTGACAGATGCCCTAAACAAAAAGAGAATCTGAAGGCCGCAAAAAAAAAAAAAAAAAATAGATCTGAGCCTGACAAAGTGTCGCTTTCTCTCCCTTGTGCATGGCCTGAAAATAGCAAGTTCATTCTGTTTCCTGGTGGATGGCGGCCTCCTGTAGATGTCCCTCTATTCTTAAAGCAAAAGTTTGACAATTTGGGAAATTATTCCGTTTATTCCCTTTCTGGCAGAGAGCGCGAGTTGGAAAGATCAATAGCACTCCTCCCTCAGTGCAGAAAATATGGAGCCACAAGTTGGCTTAGACTGGCACCGAGACTGGGAAACAGCAGGAAATAGCTAGCCCCGCTCTGCCCACCAAAATCTGCCTAGCAGCAACTCTAAAGCTCTGTAATTAACTGGTAATATTTCCTTTGTTTAATCATTTGTCTAATCCAGAGGCGGTGGGGTGATTGGAGTGGGGAGAGATGTGAAGCAGAGATACCACATGAGCTGAAAGGGACAGGTGTGTACATGCCGATGTTCCATTAATAACTGGATGTTATTGTGGTTCGGCCTGCTGATTCGGCCTGCTTATCAACACTGTGAGCAGTTGGAGCGGCTGTGACACACAGCTCATGGAGGCAATTAAGGTACTTTGAGAGCTTAGCGTAGGGCTCAGTTGCCGCAGTTTGCATCAGAAACAGCACTACTCTTCACAGAGGTGCAGCTCAAATCTGAAACAGTATTTAGCTTCATTAAGGCTTACACTTGTTATCTCTGATGTGAAATGAACTAAACATAAGGTTAACAAAATGCTCACAGTGTAACTTGTGCAATCCTGTTTACATCCCCGTGGGCCAGGCTAGCTGTTTCCCTCTTTCTGCCTTTGTGCTAGGCAAAGCTAACATAATATGCAATGAGAGTGGTATCCATCTTCTCATCGAACTCTGTGCCAGAAAGTGAATAAGCATATTTCCCAAAAGGTTTATTCTTTTGCAGAAAAGATCATGGCTGTCTCTTGTAGTCGCAGTGATTTCTCCCAACTGAGTGCAGAGCGGTCTGGGCATTTGGTGTCGACAGAGAGAGCTCTGTCTGCCAGAGACGAAGAAGCTAATTTATATAAGAATGGGATGGAGATTAAGACCTCTGAGAGTATTATGGATTTGGGGAATTAAGCATAATGGATTTCATGTAGGGCTTTCTTTTACGAGTCCGCTGTTGGAGAGAGGTACGCAGTCTTGAGAGCAGATCTGATTCATTCCACGGCTGAAGAACTGGCACATGCACGTACCAGAGGGCTCTCACTCAGCAAAACACATGCACACAACACACGCACACATTTGTTATGCTTGTATTTATTTAAACAGCAGCTCCCCGGGATGAGCTATGGTTCCAAAACTGTCTGAACTAAAATGCCTTTTGTCATCCCCAAGTGTATATTTATGAAGATTTTACACTTCTATTTCACACTGCTCTGGTTTTTGAAACATGGAACCCAGAAAATCATCAAAACCGCAAACAAATACAATGCACGACACAGCAAGTGTTGTGTGAGACAAAGTGGAACCGTCAGAAATAAAATCAGGGGGCTTTTTTTTTGTAAAGAGCCTTAAAAATTGTCTGCCTCGGTTACATTTTGAAGACTAACTGTTCAAAGTATGAAGGATGTGCGCATGCTGTAATGCTATCCAGCACAAGAGCAACACCAACACTTGAATTGCAAAAGGAATTAACTGCAAGTTTGAGTCATGCACAGGTTTAACATTTAAGCGTAACTCTTAAACATTAAATGCTTGCATTAATTATTAAAGTGTTAAAATTTCAATGACAGTATATATAATGCATAAGAATGACCGTGTTCATCTCACACACATACGCATACAAATAAAAGAGAAAATTTGTTATGAATATTTTCTTTTTTTTTCCTCGTCTTTTTTCCCGACAATCTTTTTAACCTTGCATTTTTTAGTCAAATTCTGTTTACTACATCAAATCAAGGCTAACTCATGAGTTTTTAATGATCTATTAAAATTCTCTATCACTTTCTTGCTTTGATCATTTCATAGTGAGTTTAATCAACAAGGTATTATCACCTGCAGAGCCGGGTAATAATTCTGTAAGTTCTTCACAACTACCAGCTCCTTTCACATTACTCGGGAGTCATTTGATCCATTGTTAATATAAAAATATTGACTTGCGTTGCTTCAAAGATTTGTTTTTCTCCGTGATGGTTTGCTAACTAATGCTTGGTGAGAGCGTCATAACTCTCACAGATGTCAATATTGGCCACTGATTCACTTGTTACTACATTATGATGGATAGGTGGATGAAACAGCAGCAGTCTAAACAATGTCCTTATTGCATCATCAGTCTACCTGGTGTGTGTGTGTCTGTCTGTGTTTGCATATCAAAGATTGAGACAAAAGCAGTGTTTGATATTAAAGTATTACATTTGGAACATCACAACATCCCTCTCTAACTGTATTTCTTGTCAGTCTCTCTGTTGTAATCCCATTTAAAAAAAAACTGGACTTGAGCTTAAATGAATTAAGGTAAGTTTGGTTTCCAGTGAAATTTAAGGCACCAAAAATGTTATAACCTTTACTAAAAGTAATATTATGGCATTTTCCACCATTCATCTGCATAAATTGCAACACTATTGATTTCTTTATGCATTTATGTGCACAGTAATAGTAATTGTTTATTCTCAAGTTTATTCTCGAGAGCTTAAGTTGTTTTCTCACCCACACTGCAGTCCTGAACTTTTGCAGACATGTACTTGCAGAGCTGAACGTAAGAACTAAATGTCCAAACCGAGTGTCAGAATGGTGAAGAAAGGTGATTTATGTGACTTTGAATGCGGCATGGTTCTTAGTACCAGATGAGATGGTCTGAATATTTCAAAAGCCGCTAATCTACTGGGATTTTCCCACACGGCCATCTCTAGGGTTTACACAGAATGGTCCAAAAAAGAGAAAATATCCAGGGGAGCGGCAGTTCTCTTGGTAAAAATACAGTGCTGATGCCAGAGGTCAGAAGAGAATTGCCATAGAGCTTCAAGCTGATAGGAAAGCAACAGTGACTCAAATAACCCACTCCTTACAACAAAGTATACAGAAGATCAGGAAACTAAAGCTACAATTCGCAGCAACACTTGAGAATAGAAGATTAGAAAAATATCGCACGCCTGGTCTGATGAGTCTTGATTTCTTGCAACATTTAGTAGGGTCATAAAAACATGAAAGCTTGGATCCATCCAGCCATTTAGGATGGTTGTAATGGTGTAATATGGTTCTTAGCACCAGAGTGACTTAGTATCAACTGAACATCATTTACTTTTTTAGTATATTATGGCATGTCACGAAGTGCAGATCAAACTGGTTTCTTGAACATAACAAGTACCCAAATAGTCCCCAGATCTCAATGCAGGAACACATCTGAAAAGGGAGATTTGCATCATGGATGTGTAGCCAACAAATCCACAGCAACTACATGATGCTGACATGTGAAAATAGACCAAAATCTCTGAGGAATGATTCCAGCAAGCTGTTAAATCTATGTAAGGAGAGGGTGTGCCCCAATACTAGCAAGATGCACCTAATGAACTGGTCAGTGAGCGCAGCATGTGACCATGGAAGCCACACCTACATGCTGTTCAAAACTTCTGTTTGCGAAGGGCAGCCAGTGAGAGAAAACCAAACTGAAATTAAAGGTGGCCTTAAAAGGAGTAGAGCTAAACCAGCTTGTTTCAAACAGAGGATGAACCGATGTGCACCAACAGCTCAGTATAAGATAAATAAGGATTATTCTGAACAGCGAATCAAACAAATCTATTTTAGTAGAGTCCAGTATTGAAATTATAGAGGTACAATTAAAGGGTAGATCCCCTTTAACAGTCTATAACTTCATTTTCTAGAATGAAGTTGGATAATGTCCAATTAAGCCCATGTGGGAATAGCACAGCTAACTATCTTGAGAGCAGGCAGGTGAGTGGGTATCATGTGTCCTGCCTGCTAAAAGCTCTGCCCAAGTAAAGTCATTGTTGAAACCATCAGAGAGTGCAGGCTTGACTCAAAAATCTTCGGTGTGCTACATGTGATAAACGGCGACTCCGGACAATATCCCCAGTCTGATTCTCCCAACACTGTTGGGGGTTCATGTGTGAAAACAGCTTTGAAGGCATCATTCCCCGAGGATTTTTCTGTAACCGATCGGGAGATCAAAGTGTGCGAACTTTATGTTGTGGCTGGTTGGATTTAGTTGTTTGATGCCATAACTGCAGTGATGAAAAAGTAAAGCCACGGTCCAGAACTCCCCTCTGTGCACAGGACCCATAAATCACTGTTACGGCCCTGCACACAGACACATAAACACAATCGCACTCCCAGTTTCAGAGCCTCACTTGGAGGGAGAGAAGACATTCTGGGTTATCTCTATGAACGGGTGCCTTCCCCTGGCTCCCACTCCACTCGCCTTCCCCGCCAGATAAACATGTTGTTCCAAACACTGGTTCAACACACGGCGACGAGCAGAGATTAAGACCGACTTAAGTTTATCATAAATGAAGTGCAAAGTCGACAGTTGTGTGGCCCACTGCCTCTCAAAACTAAAAACCACCAGCTGGGGTATTTAGGAAGCGTTGGGAGCTGTGCAGTAGCAGCCACCAGGCATTCCAGTGTTGAGGTAGGCTCTAATCCTCTGCTCCTGGCTCGCTTCTGACTATGAAGGAAACAGCAGGGAGACACGTTCACAAATCAGAATTTATGGTGGCGTCAACACTGTTTCAGAGAGAGACAGTGATCCTCAGGCTTTGTAGTTTTTCTCCAAGTCTCAATCCAGCGAATAATTGGTATGTAGTCAATTTTTAAAAATGGAAAATTGGATTTAAAAAATCAATAATGCCAATCTCCAAGTGAAAATCAGACTTCAAAAATGCCATTTCGAGCATAATTACGTTTCTGTTCGCTTTCTATTAGTGGCAGCGTTCTCAGGGAGTTGCTAGGAACCCGAGGCAAGCGGTGTCTTCTTCCAGCAGGAAACTCAAAACCTTGTGGTTGCATGGGGACTTAAAATCCGGGTGCAAATCTGTTCAATGATACCAACTTCCCTTAAAATAGCTTTTCTGTGAAGATCACCCATATTCTCCTTCTTCTGTCTGTTCTTCATCTCTCACACACAAAAACCTTAAAACTGACAAGACGCAGACCCTGCACGCACACACAAACTCTTCAAGACAAGGCCCTGTAAAGCCTGCGTGATGTTTTCAACGTCAACCGGGCCGGTCCCTGCCATCTTAGTGTCTCCATACCAGCTTAGCGCAACAGCAGAATGACACAGTAACAGACACATATCAGCTTACTATAATAACACCTAGCCACCACGCCGAGTAATCCGCCATTTTCCTTCACAGGCCTGTAAATAAGTATTGTCATTTTACACTAGAAGACTCAAAAATCTTCATCTTTTAACTGTTTGGCAGACTTGTAATTGAGCTCCAGGTCTTTGCAGAGATCACGTGGGTGGCGTCGCGTGCCAAGGAGCAGACACAAAGCAGAGGCAGCCAGAAATGTGTGCCCCCGTAATGGACAGATACATTATCTGAGTCTGTTTCGCACATCTACTCTAAGTTCCTCTTTCTTCTCACTGCCCTGCTGCCTACAGTAACTCTCCTCTTGCAAGCAAATGACAAGTCCTCCAGCAGCCTTAAGCCTGGAAACACCCGCTTGCTGATCTTTCTCGCCTTCTTTTCATCTTCCCCCATCTGCCCTTAAATCTCTCTGTCTTCTTTAGTCCATCTTTCCCTCCCTACCTTCTCATCATCCCCTTTCTTCCAGCATCCTCCTTACTCTCCCTTCACTGTCCCCCCCTTCTCTCTCTCTCTCTCTCCCCCTTGCACCCTCTCTCTATGTCTCTCGCTCTCTTTGTAGGTATTTCCCTTGCTGATGTTGTCCATTGAGAGCCGGTGATTGTCTGTGGGTGAGAGCAGAGGAGAAGAGCGGAGCCGATTACTGCAATGCAGAGCAACCAAACAACATCACAGTGCTGCAGCAGACGCTGTGTTTGTATATGTGCTTGTATGTACAGTTTATGTACATATATAAATGGACTTTGTTTACTCGTGCTTACTTGTATTTGTATGTAGAAAGTGTGCACACATTTGCACCGCTGATATATTGATGTAAATGTTTATGAGTGTGTGTGTGGCGCGCGTGTGTTTGCGAGCGATGACCAGCTCAACCACAACTATTTGTCATGGCCAAACACCAAAGCTTGTGCAGCTATGCACCATGACTTTTAAATAGATCTCTTTTCAAACCATGCCTAACTGTGCATTTTTAATACTCCGCATGTTTATGCAGAGAAGAATATGTTTTCATGCTTTCGCACATACACACACTCTCACTCAGAAGGATCCGCCTATCGCAGCTCAGGCTAAATCTATTATGCAAAATGACAGTGTTTTTAATCAGGCTAATTGTCCAGCTCCGCGCCACGTCTCTGCCATCTCTACTTAACCGATGCCACAGCCGCACTGTTTTTTTTTTTGTATTTTTTAAGGAATAAATGACACGGTGGTGGTGGAAGAGCGAGAGGCAATCTAAGCCACAGAGGCCCACAGGCGTTTGAAGTCTAAAGACTCTTTCATCCTCGACTCTGGGAAATGAATGATTTTTTTCACACAGTGACAGGACAGCTCTGACAGGACCCAAACACATGAACCATGGCAAAGCTGTCAGATAGTCAAACACACATACACAGACACATACACATACACGAGCATACAGGGAAACGCAAGAGCCAAACACACACACGTCGACACGCTCACACCCACACAAACACACACTCTCTGAAACGGGTCCAGAGCAGAGAGGGCTGCAAAAATTAGACATGCTCATGGTCGAGGAAGTGAGAAGGAAGCATTAAAAGTGAGGGAAAGCGAGCGAACAGGACGGAGAGAATGATGCTATAATTAGTCGTTTGTTGCTCTAACTGGCATTTAGTTTTAACTGGGCTTCTTTGTCTGTAGACACAATGGGGCTGATGTGGCATGAGTGAACTACACAGCTTAGAGGATTAAGGCTGGACTGAGGCTGTGCCGCTGCACTCACCCTCCCCGTCATGCACATGCCAACAGGCGAGCCGCACAAACGCCCGGCTTCACACACTTTCTTAAACACACACACACCTACAAACAAAGGCACACCCCTCTGAATGCACAAAGTCGCGACTGTGCGCACACGCACACACAAACGCACCCACAGGGGGATTATCTGTGCAACAGAGTTCTGAACACTGAGAGTGAGGAGGCGTCTGAAGAACTGCACTCATCACCGAAGGATGGAAAGAGCACAGCAGAAAGAAACAAAACACACACACACTTGAATGTGAGCTACCTGTGTGTTGAGCAGCATATTGAACAGCACCTCTCCGTGTCCGTCCTGCGAGGCTGAGCTGACAGCCAGAGCAATGAGAAGGAAGGGGAAATAGAGGAGAGAAGAAAGAACAAAAGGAAAAGGTGAGGAGGAGAGCAGAGGAATAAAGAGCAGAGGAAAAGGGGAGAAAGGAGCAAATCAGATGGAAAGATGAAGGCAGAAGAGAGAGGGAAGATCATTATGAAGGAAACACTAGCAATTCACGACCTTGGCCACAGGGCCCCCAGTTATGTCCTTATTTCACCCAATGGACTTGTATTTATTTTATACCATTAATGTGGTAGATTTCACACTATTAGCTTCTATCTCCACCCTTTAGTGTGTGAGGAACCCTGCAGGCAGCCAGCTTTGCTCAACTCTCATCTGATCTCCGCAACACGCTGCATGGACAAGCTTAGAGGCTTAGCATACCTCAAGCCGTCTCTTTCATACACTATTAAAGCAACAGGGAGAGTGAGTGTGCATTTATGGGGGTCAGGGCAAGTGTATGTATGTGTGAAGCGGTTACACAGTAGCTTTTTTTATGTAGCACCCTTTATTGTATTTCGTGGGTCGGCGGTAAGAAGGCTGAACCAGATGCAGAACCATCCTATACATTAATATAACATGATCCCTTACAGGAGAGCTTCAACACGCGAAAACTAAGAATAAATATATTCACAACTGCCTCTACTATTGGTAAGAGATGAAAGCATAAAAAGGTACCTCTGTAAAAGATAATAATCGATAGTTGATAGAAGTGTCTGTCTCTTTTGTTTTTTTTAGACAAAAAATGCCTTTTTTACATCCTGTTTTTTTTTTTTTTTGTCCATTGATCTTTTTTTGCCATTCAATTTTCCTCTGAGAAATACTTAAAAATCAATACAATAACCTCTGTGCCTGTGTCCGATGAAAATGAAAATGTGCAGCAGAGGTCCTCCTGGCCCCATTAAGTCTGGCTGATTAAGAAATCCAAGATGCATCCATTGCCTTAATGTCCTTCTGTAATTTCCTTTGTTTTTGTCTTTCAGTCAAACAAACCAAAGAAAAAAAAATCTGTATCTTTTTTTTTTTTCTCCATAAAACCAGAACCTTTTTATAATTTCACACAGCAAACGACTATTCCTGGATATGTCCATCATCGTAGCCCTGTAAAAAAAAATCAACCGGTTAAGCAAATTAAGTTAACTGGATGAGATGATGAAAATGAACAGAACTGCATACAAACAACTCCAATATTGACTGGGTATATTATTATTTTTGGCTCATCCAGGGGAATGCAATTACTCGGCGGGTTTTTGATTAGTCTCAGTCGTCCATCAGCGTCCCATCCATTGGTAGTCAAACCTCTTTGTTTAGATAAATAGATCTGTATTCATAGAAAAATAAGCATTGACCACACTGCTGGCTGTTCATTGCTAAGGCACTTGGCTGTTTTCAGTTACTTCTCTTCTTCTTGCTTTTCTCTGTCTGGTCTCCATCCTAACGTGTCCACCCAGCTCGCTCTAAACTTCGAGGCTGTCACAGTTCACGACTCTGTGTTTGATGATGCTTTGAAGAGCTGGTGTGTTTCACCTCCACGCAGGTCTTTTGAGAGCAATATTATGAGCATCAACGCCCACTACCACCACCACCATGCCGTCTCCCGCTAATTGTGGCGCCGAGTAGAAAAGCCGAGCCTCAGTACTTTAAAAAGAAAAAGAAAAGGATACTGTAGTAGCTGCAGCTGAAGTTTTGCCTCCAGGCAGAGATCTGTGATCAGCTACTCCTTGCCAAAAAACCAACCTATATGCCAGTAGTGGGGAAAATACAAAAAGTGACCTCAGCTCGTTATCCAGGAATAAACATAGCGTGTAGTGTAGTCCCGCTCCCCCACAGGCTCCTCTCAAAGCCAACCTCTGTACAGAAGTCATTGTTACTGAATGATTCACCACCAGAGAGAGAGATGATGAAGAGACAAGAGAAGATGGGTAGCAGGAAGAGGAGGATGAGGAGGGGGAGAAAGAGGAGGCCCGTTAAAACTGGTAAGAGCGGTCTAACACCTCCATGTAGTCTGGTGTGGTCCTCAGTCTGGCTCTCTGCTCTCCAGCTCCCTGTTCGCTCTGACTGCTACCACCTGGAGTGGAGCTCGTGGTGGTGGTGACCACGAGCGTTTGGTCGGGTCTCGTGTCCTGTTTGGAGTCTTGGGGGTGAGGGTAGCGGGGCGGGGGCCTCACATACCTATCTGGCAAATCTCTGAACTCAGGAGTTGGGAGTCTGAAGAGACAGTCCACCAGCTCCACTTTAGGAGTGGGGCCCTGGCTGTCGATTACTGTGGGGCACAGGATGCCGTTCCCGTGGAGGCCAGCGAGTGGTCCCATGGCTCCTGTAACAGTGTTGATGGGTGACGAGGACACCTCCAGAGCCCACTCCCTCTCCTTCTCTGCTGCAGAGCAGTAACCCTCCTCGCACTCTTTCGAAGCTGCAAACGTCTGTTGCTGCTGCGGCCGCTGTTTCACCGCTGCGTCCTGCTCATCTTTGTAGATGGGGTTGCTACACATGTGCGATGCCGCCGCAGGGTTAGGGCCTTTGGCGGCGGCCTCTGGGGGCAGAATGGTGTCGTAGACGTGGTTGTGCTCAGGCGGAGGTAGAGGCGGCGTCTCCGGGAGGCCGTGGTGATGATGATGGTGGTGCGTCTGCTCGGTGAAGATCCCGCACTCCATCTGGATGCCGGCCAAATCCACCTCTCCCTGGCGGCGGAACGGCAGCTTGTCTCTCCTCCTCAGGGCGTAGGCGATTAGTGCCGCAGCCGCAAAGAAAGCAGAGACAAACAACACAAGCAGGCTGAGCACTAAGACCGACAGAGGGATTGAATTCTTCTCCGGAAGGGGACCGACGCCTGAGCCGGGGTAGTCAACCGACACGCCTCTGTCTGCAGCCGTGGAGGTGGCCGTCTGCTCCTCCTGGTCCTGGTCCTCTTGAGGCTCCAGCTCAGGGCATAGCAGCTCCATGGAGAGGGATCGCAGGTCTACACCTTTGGTCTTATCCGGGGAATGGCACACTACCTCTCCCATCACAACCACAGCGCTGAGCCCCTCCAGCCAACGCTTCAGTGGAGCAGCTTCACAGTTGCACTCCCATGGGTTCTGCTGCAGGTCCACCTGGAGAAATACATTAAAAATACAGTGTGTTGTCATTGTGTAGTTATAGTGTAATTACTGGTCTGCCGTGCAGTAGATAATTTCCCTGACTTTGTGCTGAAGAATGGGCCGATGGCTCCGACTCCTATTTAGATGACAACCAGAAAAATGATATCTCTAACCCTTTCCAAGTAATAAGGTTTGGAAAATGAGTTTTTCAGAATTGATATAATGGCTCTCCACACTGACCAGTAGCTCCAAATTATTTTTAAAATATGCATGTGATGAATGCACAGATTATGTAAATACTCTCATTATAGGGTCATCAAAACACTAAAGTGCTTGCATTTACCAGATGATGGTGCCCAGGCTGGATATATCCTCAATATTCAACTCTTCCCAGCAGCGAGGGCTCTCATAGAAAAAAGTTTTGAATAGACACCGCTCAGAGTTTCTATATTAGTGCTTGTTCATAAAACTCACCGGCAGCTTTTCTGTGACGAGCGTGCAAGAGTATCACAGCACTTTGTTTTTAACAGGATGTGATGCAACTCTCCCCTGTGCTATAATCCAATAGGTATGCGTGCAAATCCATTTTCTCATTGCCAGCTATTGATTGTGCGCCTTAAAACAAACTCAAATATTCACTTTGCCGCGCTCTGAAAAGCTTAAAGCAGATTATGCACGAAGGGAATCACTTACATCACGTTGTATTGTCTACAGAACTCATCTGTTCCATATCTTTAGCAATGACATTGGCAATGAAAGCTGATATTCTCTCTGTCACACTTCCAAGGAGCTCGCACAAATGTTGTCATGCTAATTCGGTTAGGCTATCTCCCTGGCTTGCAGGAATAGATGGATGCGTTCCGAGATGATTCAGCATTGCTGTTGTGGGAGCCATGATACAGCTACCTCCTCATGCCTCACACTGAACAACCGGATGCTCCTTCACTTTATTGAAGTTAGCCCACTGTGGGCTTTTTGTGTGGCTTTCATAATAGCGTAATTGCAACTGGAAGGCGAAGAGAAACTATGCTGCAGTTTTCACTCACTCATATTAAAAGTCCACTGAAAAGCATCCACCGCATTACTGTGACGCATCTAGCCTCTAACGCAGCGCGAATGAGCAAAGTGACATTTTAAAGAAACACTGCATGACCAAAGTGTCAGTTTGTTTTTGCTGTTTCATAACTTTCATAATGACAGTCTTGCATCTGGTGGAAATTCTTGAAGCATTTTATTGTTTTCTTTCACGCAAATCCCAAAGGCTTTATCCCCTTCTCTTTTCAAAGCATCTGTCCAACACATCCAACACTGTTTACAATTTATACGCCTGGTCACCTAGTGTGCGATTTGCTGTCAACTTGTCAATCACAGCTTGTGTTGTGACAGGAAATTATAGACCCTCAGTTAGCCCGGCAGGTGCGGGGAAAATATGAGCGCATGATACCATTATGCACGTTCTGTGAACACAAAGGCTTGGAGTAAGTCACGTACACTAAATTGACAATAAAAAGTGGCACACTAACCAAACCGGCATTCATTGCTTTAATCCAGCCTGCGATGATATATTGGAAACCCTCTTTTGTCAGAAAATATATTCAGCCTGACTTAAATAAAAGACTGAAATGGCCCTGCTTTAACCGCAGAAGAGCATATTTGCTCTTGTGGGTTTTTATCATTATGACAGAGAGCAAAGATCAGGCAATAATCATCCAAACTTTATTTGAGAGCTACAAAAGAATTCACATCAGGGGAGAAATTCAGAACGTTCTTAGTGAGCCGTGTGCCTTCTAATTGATCACTTTGCCCAAACATCCTGTCAGTCATTAGAATTGCTCCAGTTAGTTCACAGAAATAGAGTCAATACAAGCAGGTTTTGGAAGTTCTGGCGCAGGGATTCTGCTGTAGTCTCTGGTGACGAGACGCCCCTGAGCTTCAGCTTGCCAAGCCTTCTCCATACTGATGAATGGGTTTCATTGTCTTTTGAATAACACACACACAGAGCGGACACGAAAAGACTGAAGAAGAACCTGCAGCATATGCAAAATTGTGTTTATTCTGAAAAACATGTACATTTAAAATCTGTCTTTACGGCTACAGTGGTAGAGTGTGAGATGCTATGCACAGAAAGCCAAAGAATTACCGTATGTCAAAGCACTAACGT
The DNA here is from genome assembly GCF_000239375.1 of Pundamilia nyererei. NCBI lineage: Eukaryota > Metazoa > Chordata > Actinopteri > Cichliformes > Cichlidae > Pundamilia > Pundamilia nyererei. Next base: position 376,296 of record NW_005187411.1, read on the forward strand.
ATCGATGCTCTCCACTTACACTTCTATATTTCATCAGATTGTGGTATTGAGTGCACTCACACAGATTTTGATTTTATTCTATTTTTTGAAGTGTCGTAATTCATTTTTCATGGTGTGCTCGTGCTCCCTTCATAGACTTCTACCTCAGATAGCGATTTCCTATATTTTCCCGAGCGACTTCAACAACCCCTCGAGAAGGGGCATGAACTTTCTCTATCCAGCTGTTTGTGTTTCATGTAGCTGGAGAGAGAGCGGTAGTAATAGCACAGAGCAAAGAGCAAGAGTTTCTGGTCCACTGAGGCTGGTGTCGGTGAAGAAATTGGCATCTCTGCCTCCGTGTGATTGCTGAACATCAGCGCAACATGGCGAGCCTGGAAAGAAGCCCTTGATCTTTTATTCGGAGGGAAAATAAACACTGTCTTTTAATGCAGCTGTATGAGATATCTTGATTTTGAAATGTGCCGCAAACTGTTATTATGGGGACATGAGGGTCTGAGGAAAAAATAAAATAAAATGAGAAAGAGCACCCAGCGATGGAAGCGGTTCTATCAGCTCTTCCAAACAGACTGTAGACCCTAGAAGAAGAATTTACTTGTCACAGCTGCTAAAGATAGTTATGGCCATTTATTATATCTCCATATGTGAACACATTATGGACAAAAATCCCAGTTTCAAGTGCACAGTCACAGCTTCTGTGTTTAAAAAGAATTATAATGGAATTCAGTTTGTTTCTTTTGAAAACTCTTTGACAAAGAACTTAACTTTTTACTACATTAAGTCATTTTAATAGCTCTTTGGTAACACTGCCTATGTGTTTAGCTACCTACACATAATTTAATTTGAGTGGCTATTAACACGACATTACTCTTATCAATCCCACCTTTGTTCTATAAGAAATTTCACCTCACAGCGCACCTGCATGAGTTGGCATTTAATGCTAAATCAGAGTACTTAGCCAGTCAATGAGACCAAAGACGTCTTTTGTGCTGAAACAGAAAACACATCTTTTCAGAGCACCGTTTAAAATGATTACAGATGCTTTCACTTTTATTTAAAAAAAGAAAAAAAATGCCTTTCATGTGCAATTTCAGTTGAAATGCTGGCTTGTATTGCAAGAAAATATAACTTGTTTTCACCTTCATAAACATTCTGACTGCTTGTTATTGTGTTGAGAAGATTCCATATTTACATCTGCAGAAGAAAAAACCCTCTAAATATGAAGCTACAGCTAGAAGAGGCCTGAAAGCAGCTAGCATAGCTCTGTCCAGATAAGCAAATCCACCTACCACCACCTCTAAATCTCTCTAACACTTCACATCTTGTTTCTGTAATCCACACAGAACCAAAGTGTAAAAGCAACAAATGGCCATTTTACAGCTGTTATCGCCGGACAGAGACAGACTTGCTGTTTGTGTTTATATAAGTGAAACATGGCCATGGGCAAGTTTCTTCATTACGGCTGGCAATGACAGGGAAGCGCTGCTCTGCTGCACAATACGTCCTTTGTATTTACTGAGAAAGACATATGTGTTTCTGAACTGTACATATATTATTTCTGGCATCCTCTCAGATACTGAGTCACCTAACTCGAGTTTCTTTTAAGGTTCATCTGCTGTTGAGCTGCTATTCGTTTTCTAGTTAAGAAATCATAAACACCAGAGTGATTTGAATTTTTCTCCCTGGTGTCACGCTAATATTGTTTTTTTTAGTTTTTTTTAATTACACTGACATCAGCAGGGTATTTTCATATCGGTGTATATAAGTGGGTGTAACTGTATAATCCTGCTCTTGATGGTGACAATGACTCTAAGCTATACATGCTGCTGTTTTATGATTAACAAAATGGACTGCTTTTTACTGCAGCTGCGAGCTAAACCCCGTTTCCATCTGCGTTACCCTTTGATTTTTTTTTTTTCTGTGCAAACTCTGGCTCCAAAAGCACACGCCAGCGCCCAGAAATCCCTCATCCCGAGCTTCAAACAGGCCAGCAGTAAGTCAACAGGTGATATCATTGTCACATTATTTTACGTGGTCTATGGGCAGCCTTAATGTGGCTTTGTCAGAGTAATAACAACCCTGGTAAATGAATGGATTCAATTACTGTGGCACAGATTTGAGGGACTACAATGGTCGTACCACTGAGCTTTATGAATACAGCCCACTGTGTGCTTCCATTTGGTCAATGCTTTAATGCTCTTGGACATCAGAGGTGTATAACAGTGCAAAAGAAAAACCCATAATACACTTTTACATGGCTCCTCCAGCTCCGTGAACTACTGTCGTCCCTTCCTCGAGCAAAGATTTAGAAACAGCCTCTGAACTGCCAGTCTCACCCACACTACCTAGGATCAGGAATTTTGCATGGAGCAAAGAAAAATGGAAATTCACAATGACATTCGGGCTAATCTACACCCACCTTACCTCATTCTACTCGGGCTGTCTAAGAAAAGCCTGGTACACTAAATTTGCTGAAGTGAGAGGAAGCAGGATAAAAAAAAATAAATGTAACACCTCGCTTTCTGTCCTTATTGGTGCGCTGTGTATAGCAACCAGTCACATAAAGCTGCAGTCAAATGTGCGAGGTAAGCTCTCACAAAAAGCTGGATTTACCACATAACAGCAGTTTATACAGTCTATTTACTGAAAGGTACTTTAATTACAAGCATTCACAAAAACTTGAGAGGTTCAGCTTTCTCCAGTTTAGCTCCTGATTTATTAAGACCACTTATGCAAATCAAGTCAATTGCAATTTTCCAATTAGAATACCTGAGGCGCAACCATAGTCCCACAAGCCACAGCAGAGCCTGCAAAACAACAGACGCTACAGATGACAGAGAAAACTGCAGCTGTGCCAGAGGCCAGGAGACCAGGGGCTGCCAGAAGTTTTTAAACGTGGCCATGGCTTGATCCAAGATTTCAGGTTGTTTTGTTTATTTCATCAAGCTGTGATAATATAATGTGTCTTGGCAATCTATTAGTTCTTTTAATCTCATCGGCTGACATTTGAAATAAATACGCTCTGTATAATTATGCACATTTTTGTGTAGCAAATCAACAGGGGTGATCCAATTCAATAATCTCTATTTTTCCACCCGGCAACTGTCAGTCAGCAAAATACATGTTATTTGGCCTAAATTAGCTGAAAGCCTCATGCCAGGTATCTGACTCATTTGCACACACAGAGGTTAGCAGACCAGAATTGTCTTCTCAAGCATCCACCTGCATCCACACCGCCACAGCCATTCAGTAAATACGGTTAGTAATGTAGTCATTTACACTAACCTGTACCAGTCCGGTGAGGTGTTCAAGCACGCCCTCCATCGGAAGCTGTAGCAGGTGATTGTTTCGAAGGTTTAGGCGGGCTAGATTGACTCTGGAGAATACACCAAGAGGGAGACTCCGCAGCAGGTTGGCATTAAGGAACAATAACTGGAGGGATGGCATGGAGTCGAAAGTGCCGGGATCGACTTCACGGATCTCATTGTACTCAAAATAAAGGTACCTATAGACAGGAGAGAAGATGGCAGTGTCACAGACTTTACAAGCAAAGAGACTATCGGTATGTTGTATCTAAGCTGTATCTCGTCATTTCGTGATGCACTAAGGTCATTTTCCTTTCTGCATAAATTAGTCATTCCTTTTGATGCCTTTTCATACATTTAACTTCCAAGTATGTCCCGCTTCCGTGCATGGCAAACACATCAATGAATATTCATGTCACAAAGTCACACCAGAAATTGGATTTCATCTTCTCATCCCCTGTTCGCAGCCATAAACTGATCACTATCAAATAAAATTGTGTAATTTTGCACTGATGACTACTAACACTGGCCTTTGCGTATCAGATTATCTTGTTAGATCAAATTAAAAGGACTCTTTTTTTTTTAAATAACAGAAATATGTGCAGAGTACAGCTGGAGAATTCTCTGTGCATGCTAGTCATCCAGTAGTGCAATTGCTAGAATAAGTGATGGATCTGGTTTAAATGACTTGCACAGCTCCCTCACCATTAAGTCGCTAACAAAGGCTAACAAGAGGTTAAGAGGTAGACATTTTGAAAAGTCCAGAGAGGATTTTTATTATTGATTAATAGTCAAATAAATGGCTATGGAGATTTTTTTTTTCCTGAACCCTGTCTTTAAATATAAAATAGTGGAGCTGAAAGCCAAAAGGCTAAAAGAGGTCTTTGCAGTCTGCTCTGCTGTCTTCCTCACTGTTTAATGACTGACTTTGGATATAGGTTATTAACCAAGGAACTGTCTTATTCTGATGATGACATAAATATGCATCACTCTGACAGTGTGCTTTTATTTTAAGCTTTTCTTATTCTTCAAAAAAGAATCCTGGCAAAAAATCCAAATGTCTCACCGCCTTATCGACACCTCTGTATGCAAATACAACAAAAACCCATTAATTTTCACGTTGTCACTCACACCCAAACTGAAGCATGGCATCAGGCAGCGTGACTAACAAATGACACTTCTGGAAGAGACTGGGCACCTTCCATTTCAATCAAACTCCGGCATAATGGTAATCAAAATGTTCTGCTCTGTGCCGTTCCAGTATTACAGTGAAATTAATTTCCACATACTTATAAACAAATCTCTAAATACCTAAGCTGATGAGGTTTTAATTAATATGTATGTCTGAAGTGAATAGAAGTAAATGGTGTGACTGATCCAAAAGGTTCTTACCTTAGATTCTGCAATCCTAGAAACATGTGGGGGCTCAGCCTCTCCAGATTGTTTCCGTTCAGGTAGAGGCTCCTCAGGCTCGTCAGGCTGGAAAAAGCGCCCTCCTGAAGGTACGAGATGCGGTTGTTCCCCAGGTGAAGCATGTCGAGGCTGGAGAAGTTCCAGAAGTCTGTGCGGTAGATCCTCTGTATTAAATTTCCACTCAGGTAGAGCTTGCGGCCGTTGAGAGGCCGAGGTGTGAGCTGGGACACATTGAGGAAGCCATTCTCTTTGCAGTTGACGGTGAGACCCAGGTCAGTTATGTGCAGGTTGCAAGTGCAGCCCAGGGGACAGATGATGGGAATAGGGGGCCGTGTTTGGTAACCAGCCACCGGGGGATTCTGGTTGGGCATCAGACTGCGTGGCGTGGGGGATGTTCTGGAGGGTCGAGGCCTTTTAGTCGGCCTTGGGTGCCTCTCCCTGTCTTTACGCTCTGCAGAGGAAGAGGATGACGAAGTGGAGGAAGTATGTGTGTTCTGGCGGGAGCCGTGCACCATAGAGGAGGGCTTAGTTGGTCTGACTCGCCCAGGTTGGTGTTTAGAGTTAGGGGGCAAATGCTGGGGTTGTGATCCTGCTGATGGACCACTCCCCACTGCTTGCAGCTCTTTATCTGGCAGGTCGGCACACAGTTCTTTGCGGGGGATTTCCCTCAGGTCTTTACCGTGAAGGTGGAAGGGATACTCGCATGTAACATCCCCGACTACCGCCGTGTAGGGAATCTGACCCAGCCACTGCTGTAACTGCACTGCCTCGCAGCCGCAGTTCCAGGGATTCTCCTCCAGCTGTATCTCCATCAGGGAGCGGCCAACGTACTCCAGGGTCCCAGCATATGCCAGGCTCTTCAGACGGTTTCCCCGCAGGTCCAGATGAGTCAGAGACACGGATCTGGTACAGGAGGAGGAGGGATATAGTTTGCTAGTTCACATGAAAGGACACTGTTATAGTAAAATAAAATTCACACATTCCATCACAGAGGAGCCAGCATTTTATCTGATGATTAATCCATCTCTGATGATATGAAATAGTATGCCACAGGAACATTAATTCAGCAGTACAGCGTGACTAAATGTGTCAGACACTGATATTTCTACAGATCAGTCCTGGCATAATTTAAAAGCTCTGCAGTAAAATAATCAGAATCCAACCTAAACAGATGAGGAGGCAAGTTAGGGATGAGGTTGTCATTCAGGATGAGAACACGAAGCTTGTAGAGGAACCTCAGAGCACCGCTATCAATTCGTTTGATCACGTTGTAGTCGGCCTGCAGGTAAGAAAGAAAAGATGTGACGAATGAGTAATTGCTCGAATTGGAAAGTAAACTCAACTGAGAGCTCTCCGTTTGCAAAAATGCACAGAGATTTTGAGGAGATCCTTTCACACAGGCCACCTGCTAGCCATTGATTATTTCTGTCACAGCTATCTATAGTAATCCTGGACAAATTTGTCAATAATTAAGTCAATCGTGGATAATCGACACGGATTAACTCTTCGGGACTACCTGGAGGTATTCCAGAGCCTCTAAGCCGGCGAAGGTGTCATTTCTGAAAACCTCCAGCTTGTTCTCGTGGAGGTACAGACGTCTCAGTTTGGCGAGCCCGTGGAAGGCTCCCACTCGGATGTCCTGGAGAGCATTGTTGCCAAGGTTTATCGACACTGCGTTGCCAAGGTGCTGAAACCCGTTGCTATAGAGACGCCTTAGAGAGTTCCTCTGGAGGTTGAGTTTGAAAGGGCGGACCCATGACTGTGACACCTGAATGATTAATTAGAGGTCTGATTAGTTATCTTATTAATTACATAAATTTAGCAGTTAGAAACAGCCTTAAGCCACATTAGAGGCAGGATATTAGACTGGGAGATATATTAGATAATAAGATAAGTGACAGCGCAGTAAAGTGCAGCTCCACATGCGTGGCCAGACAAATGATGAAGAAAGCCATACCTGGCTGGCATTTGTGAAGCCCCGCCCATCGCAGTGCACGTGTAGCACACCTTCTTTGACCTCGCACGTGCACGGCTCGAAGCACGGCTCGTCCACTTCTTCCTCGGAGTTGTCCACGAGAGGGGTGTGTGTGGAGGTGGGGGTAGGGGTGGGGGTGTGCGACGCCTGGGAGAGACGCGCACACCCCAGGGCCACCGCCAGAGTGACCCACTGCATCCTCCTGCTTCTCCCTCTCAGCTCAACAGCCTGCGGCTACAGCCCGGCATCAGGCCTTCACCGCACTGCACGGTGAGGCAAACGCACACACAATGGCACAAACGCATTGTTAACAGAGGGCAAACAGCCAGGGAGGCAGCAGCAAAAGTCAGTTCAGGATGAATCAGATGGATGATACATCAGAGGCATACTAAAGCAGTCAGAAAATAAATGTTAAATCACACAGAGTGTAGTGTCATGGGGACGGAACAGCATTATAGTGGAATGAAGCTGTACAGGAAGGCCACAGTATGATATGATAGCCGTCAACCATGTATGCATGTGCTTGTATTCATAACAGGAAAACAAGGCTTAGAGGGTTTACAAAACCAGGACAAATTGATTTCAACACAAAACAACAGGCTGAAGAATCTCTCAGCTGCTACAATGTCTCTTTTGAATTAAAAATTCAAATGTTGACATTGAAAATGCAAAACAAAGGCACGCACGTGGGCTAGTTCACCTGTGAATCACGTTTTATCCTTTTTCCGAGTGGCTTTCTGAGTGCTGAGGTAGGGGGTGGGCAAAGCTTGTGATGAATGTATTCATCTGTGTTTTCAAATGCCGGGTGAAGCCGAAATGTCACGCATGTGTTATTTTAATGTATGCAATATGAATATGGGTGAATGCAAATCAGACTCATAACGCTTCTGTCTAATGAACTGCTCCATTTAATAAGATGAATGGCAATCCAGAGAACAGAAGGATGAGGCACAAAATACCCCATATTATCAATCAGAAAAATACGTTGGGTTATCAACAACCATCGAGTCCTGTCATAATCATTATTGTGATAATGACAGTGGAGTGAAAAGCTTTGCTGCAAAATCAAAACTCTTCAAAAAAAATTTCAAAAGGTGGGGGTGGTGTGAATCAGTGCGACGACAGGCAGGGACGTGAACTGACGGCGATAGCGATGATGGTCGTGACGATGATGAGAGCGGCGCGGTAATAACAAGAGAATGAGTTGCAGAACTCCTGGCACAACAACAAAGACAAGAAAAGCGAAAAACAGCTGAGATTGTGAGTGCTGCACGGGGATATTTCCTCTCGAGTCTTAATGAGATCTAAATTGGATAAAGCATCTCGATCTGCTCATACAGTGTTGAACACTGGCATGCGAAATGCAATAATGATCATGATGGTATGGTAGCTGTAATCATACAGCAATAATCTAGCATCAGCGAGTTAGACAAGGAGGCAGGAGTGAAAACATCACCGCCCGGGAGAGGAAGAGCAATCACGGAGATGATTATGACGGGGAAAAGATGAAGGGAGAGGTAGAAATGAGAAGAGGAGGAGGAGGAGGAGGAGGAAAAATGGGAACAAGGGGAAGGGAAGGAGTAAAGGAGAGGCAGACATATAAAGGAGGAGTAATGTGCAGAGAGTAGGTACAAAAGAAGAGGAAATGGGTGAGGTGGGAGAGAAGAGTGGGATTGCATAAGCAGCAAGAAGTCAGTCAAGGCTGCCACTCAGGATGAGAGCTCACAGTGAAACAGCTGAAATCTGATATTGATTACATCAAAGCCCTCCTCTTGCCCTGCACACAATGTACGCCCGCCTCACAGAGAAACTGTGCTGGAGCCAAGTTTCATGCGTGTGTGTTGCACACAATGTGAGAAAGGTCAAACCATATCCAAAAAGTAGGCTTTTATAGCCTGCCAAGTACAGAAACAGGTAGCTAGACACGTGTAGATGAGTGTGAGCTTTCATAACAAACCAGTGTAATGCTGCAATACTTGTTGGAAAACCTCACGATTTTAAAGGAAGAAAGCATAAGGAGAAGTGAAAAACAGTCATCAGTGTATGAAAGTGTTCAGAGCATCTGTGCTTCACAGGAGAAAACAGGCTTACATGCTCAATAGTTTTGGACAAATTGGAAAACAATACAAAATACTGCCCATTCAGAGTCCCACTGGGTCTTCAGTCTAGATATGTATTGTTTATTATTGGACCGTGGCCCCCCTGTATAGAGGAGATCAATACAGAGTCCAGATAGACCACTGGGATCCATCCTGTTAAGAGTCTGCTTTAGTGGATGGGCATCTCTACCTAATGAGAAGAAACACAGTCAAGCCTCTTTCTCCAATCAGCCGAGTGGACTAGTCAGCAGTCGGCATAGCTCTGCATCATTATGGTAACAAGAAACGAAAGGACTTAAGCACTGACTGGTGGCAGCCCAGAACTCTGCCTGTGCTTCTGCGTGTGTCTGTCTCTGTCCTTCTGTCTTCATGTCCATCTGAAAACCGTCCTGACACAGGTGTGGCTTCCCTCCCTGTCTTTCTTTAGTCTCTCTGAGTTTTTTTTTTCCTTCTCACTCTCCCCTCTCCTCCAGACCTGCACACTGACGCAAGCGAACCAGAGATGACAGTCACTGCTTATTCTTCACCATATTATTCATGTCACATAATTCCAGTCTCTATCTCTCTGTCCTCTCTGTCCGTCAGAATACACACTCACCAAGCTTCACACCGGCTTTTACATGGGCCCCTGCTCTCAGCACAGATCTGCACTATCAGGCAAGCAGCAGCATCACTGATCAAATGTATGGGGATATGAGCCTGGATAGCTCACAGCCTTTCAAGAAAATCAATTAGCCCCTAACATTACGCACACAAATTGTAATAGTTAGAATAATTAAGGCATGACCAATTAAACAGCCTAGTCATTAACAGAACCTATTAAGACATTTACCAGGCTATGTATGAAAATCCTTGGCAGAGCAACGCAATCCAATTGCATTCCTCATTGTCTGTCTCTCCTCACCAGCCTCTCTGATCCACACAGCGACGCTTAGCAGAGCAGGGATGCGGGTAATACTCACTCAGTCCGCCGCCAAAGAATTAGAGAACGACCGAGAAAACACTTTAGAGGCTGACTGTCGACATGTCGTTCACATTCAGCCGCACTCTTCTCCCTCTCTCTCTCGCTCCCTCTCTCCTCTCCTGTAGCGGCTGAGGCGGATGGGGAGGGAGGGGGGGACCAGAGCGGGTGGGGGGGGAGAGACGTGATAAGACTGCAATGAGGTGGAGGATAAAAACCGGGAGAGAGAGAGAGCTAGAGAGAGAGAGGAAAAGAGGGAAAAAAACGATTGGCTTTAGGATGCAGGTCCGCTTCTCCACAGTGCAGCCCGTGGGAGCTGCGGCACTGGTCTGCTGAACAGACGTGCAATGCGCGGAGTTGTAACCTGGGCGTAATAATGGAGAATCCTCTCCTCATCTCAAAGACAACTAGGTAATTCATAGAAGGGAGGGGAAAAGAGGGGGGCAGGCGCCGGAATTAATCATGCAATAAGGCGGCTGCCCTGCTAGTTTTTATATGAGGCACAAAGCGCGCAGGGTGGGTTCCTCCTCACCAGAGGAGCCAGTTCAGTTCCTCATCACAAACAGATTACAGGAGACACAACAGAGTCACAGACAATGGGCCCCATAAACTTTCTCCTCACGTTGCCCGGTTACGCATCCCGGTAAAAAAAAAAAAATACCCCGACTGTTCAGCTATACCGACAATAATTTATAATCTCATTAGTTTATTCATCTCTCCTCTCTTGCCCTTAAGCACCGACGGATTTCGTGAAACCGGTGTGTGTTACCATGGCGACTCGTGCCAGCTGGCTTTCGTCGTGCGCGCGCGCGCGCGCTCGAGGACGCACACACGCGCACACAAACACGGTACCGGTCGGGAAAACTGTGGTGACTTCTATGAGGGGGGCCGCAGCGGAGATTACAGCGAGACCCAGAAGTTTGTGCGCGGCCTACATCAAAACACCTGTCCTGCCAAACGGGGGTGGTGGGCGCAACAGATGCCGCCCAGATCGAGAGCAATGAAGCCCCCCTACCAACGCTGAATTGAGCTCCCCACATCAGCTAATCACAGCCTGCTAGGTGGCTGATGCTCCATCGATACTTTCTCTAAGTGGCGGCTATGGAGCCCCCGTGAAGCCCGGCGTCTCCAGCGGACCAAGGGGAGGGTCTCAATAAAACACCCCATGGTGCCATGGTTTTGAAAACACGCATTCAAAAGCGTTCAACTATCAGTCAGCCGGTTTCATGGCTATAGGAAAAGATTTAATAACAACATGTCTTCCACATTACTGAGCTGAAAGTTCAATTTTCAGTTCAATTTCACATTGATTTCAGCGTGCATTAAGGTGAATAACCTTGAGGAAATGGAGAGGTGCATTTCTCCCCTAGTGCTCTCTTTCCTCTCTCTCTCTCTTTCTCTCTCTCCTTACAGGAGTAAAGATGGGGGGGGGGGGTCTCTGGAGATTCCTATCAGAAACAGTAAGACGGTTCCAGTAATATCAGGGAGATGTAGATGATGGTTATAGATTTCAGGGCTCTCAGGTGCATTAGTCTGTATTACAGCTTCCCCACAAGGCTACTTAACGCTCACTCGCAATGGAAACAGGCTGGCTGATGCGGGGCATGTATGCACAGCCACATGAACACATGCATTCGTGGGGATTGCTTACTGAGGCATGCACACATTTAATTCGCCTACACCATGCAGGGATGCTTGTGTTTATAAATAAGCTTCAATCACGCATGGGGTTTTTGTCCTGAGATATTACTTTAATCTCTGTGACAGGGGTAATGTGATGCCAGACCTGGGGTTATTACTGTCCACCTCAGGGCAGAATGCTGCCCGTGATGGAGAATTTGGGAGAAAAACACTCTTTTCTCACAGAGGTGTTGTTGTTGAACCGTGGAGGCTCCCTAAATTAAGAAAACAAACGGAGAGGAACTGAGTGAAGATGGTTATCAGGCACCATCAGATACCTGTGTGTCTGTTCTCTGGGGGCAGGAGCCGCTCTGAGCACATAAAGTACTTTTTTAGAGTGTTGACGGGGCCTCTAAAGTAGGGGATCTATTTATACTGGCCTAGTGCTGTCTATGGAGCTGTCCAGTGTTGAAATGGATGGGGAGTCATGCTGTTTCATTTGAGCCACTTCTCCTTTCTTCCTCCTCCGCTTGCTCCTTCTCCAAAGGCTTTCCCTTCCTCTCATGTGAATTATTTTCTGTCAGAGCATACTTTTCCTTATTCCTTATTTAATACACATCTTTTCTTCCTTCCTTTCCTTCTCTCTCCCCTTCTTTCCTCGTTACTCTCTTACTTTGATTCTCCTGTGGGCTCTTGTCAATTCAGTCTGGTTTACTTGCTTTGATTTCTTCCTCCTTTGTTTTCCTCTCCCTGCTCACTCCATCTTTCTTTCCACCGAGAACACATCACACAAAGTGGTCATCCCAGTTTTTGCAGCTCTTTCCAATTATGCCTTCGCTCACGCGATCTCCGGCGGGACTGGCTTCCGTGCGTGAGGGCACACAAACTCAAGACTTAAGAACGAGCACCAACAAGAATAAGGACGCAGATTATTCCTTGGTCGAAAGAGCTCCTTAAAGCTACATCTTGCTCACATAGCGTTGAGTCGTCCCCAAACACGTGTTTGAGTTTCACTGGGGCCTGCACTGCCCCCTAGTCTCTGCTTACTCAATGCGATGAGGCAATCAGAGATGCAGGCAGAAGTATCATGCACTCTGTGGCAGGATGTGGAAAGCAAGTGAAAGAGAAGAGGGACAGAAGGAGCGAAAAAGGGAATAAAACAAGCTGAGTGTGGGAGGGAGACAGTAAGCATTTTGGGTAAGGTTGTGAGGGTTGGCTGAACATGTAAAGGGGGGAGTGCAAGAGGGAGCCAACAGATAGACGGAATAGGTATTTGGAAGGAGGGGGAGGATGGCCAGGAGGGCAGGTGGTTCTGTCATTAGCTCCAGATTAAAGCAGAGGGCAACTCCAAAGGCCTCACCTCTGATTCACACAGTAGTACTGCAGGCAAGGACAAGCCTCCCGGGAGACATAGCACACACACACACACACACACACACACACGCATGCTGGAGACACGGCAGTGATTCAAAGGATTACTCACAGGCTCACGAACACACACATAAACACACACATAAACACACACGTATAGGCATATATAAAACCACCACCCCTCCCCATCCTCATTTACACACGAGATACACCGTGACTCACGAGAACATGCAGACTCCCACACACATGCAAACAGTCATGCCACACACACATTCTCTCACACACACACACACACACACACACACACACACACACACACACACACACACACACACACACACACACATCATTGAACTAATTAATCAAATCTCCTGTTTTAATTAGGATTCAAATCAGTTGCTATGGGAACCTTGCCCTCTCAGAGTCTTAAGGTAAAGGCTGCTGCTGCTGCTTCCCGTGACTCAAGGAAGGTGTCCGAGGGGGACACATTCATATTACCTATGTTGATTCAGCTGGCTGCATTCTACATTCCATTTTCACGCAGACACATTTTGCGGGGGAGGCCTGAGGTGCCCGATGTGAACTTCAATTTGGGCTCAGTCATACAGAGGGACCAAAAAAAGGCGGAAAATTATGATGGCTCACGTTGCAGCCAAACTAATACAATATATTTTACCAGGAAAAGGCCATGTGTGTTAGCGTTAAAGGTGAGGTTCACAGTCTGTGGACGCCCGTCCAATCGATCACCAGCTCAAGCCTGCCATTTTTGCTCCGAAAGTTTTCGCATGGAGACACACATAAAGGCACTTTCACAGAGTTTCTAATACGGTGCTTATCCTTGCTATTACCACGGCCTTGCAATTTTGGGTGAGCAATCGCTTTGTGCTCACATGCCTTGTCCCAGTGACAGTGTTTTCACAGAGGCTCCATTAGTGATCAGTAGGATTTGTTTGTGAAAATCACTGTCAGAAGAATCAATATTCCTGCATTTGCGTTAATACTATCCAGACAGAGGAAATATTTATTCAGTGACTAATTCCTGAGGTCTAATTAAAGCAGTGTGCATGCTTTAGTGTTAACACTGTTTCATCTCACAAGCTGATAGACTCTTATCTTAAAAGACTGGATGAGAGAGCTCAAAGTGTAGCGGAATCACGGCGCCTTCATCTGTCCAGAGAGCCTTAATATCAACTCAGGTGAAGGCCGGACCTGATGAATTAAAAGAGGAGAGGATGCCAAGTGAAGCCATTAGGATCCAGGAACTCAGGCGTGTGTCTGGCTCGCCGGTTGTCATGGTTGCGGTGTTTATCACCTCTTTCTGCCGACAGAAGCCCAGGGGCAAATCAGATTGGCTTCAGACAGGGAGGAAAAGAGAGAGTTGGTGAGTGAGGGGGAGGACATATTGGCACAGCGGAGGGGGGGAAATGCCAACACGCTGCTGAGTGAAGGCCGAGGAGGAGCGCTGGACAAATGTCAACGTGGCTTATTCATAGGATGATGCTTTTAACTCTTTGACTGTGACATAACATTTGAAGTAAAGGTATATTAGACCAATTCAGTAAACCCTCGCTTTAGGTCTTTTTGTTAACATACCCAAATGCTGTAATGTGGGGAAATAAAACTTTCTTTTTTTCCCCTCTTGTTATCTTCTCATCTGTTGTGGTAAGTATCTCCCTGCAAATGTGCTGAATGCATTAATGCACATCTTAAAAGCTCTTGGCATTTGATGAAAACAACACTAAAGGATAGTCCTCTAATGGAAGTCTTAAAGCTAGATAAACCTCAAGGATCTGGAGTAAATCCCCCCCCCCTGCCCCCCTATCCCCCGTGGCCTGTGCCTGCCACCTAGTGGTCCCTAACCCAATGATCCATATGTGAAGACTTCACAAGTGCAACCTGTGTGGTAAGGCAGTTTTTCTGAAGTACAGATACTATTATTATTATGTCACTAGCTGACAAGACAGCATTCACTTCAAAGAGCTCTGAGAGTTCATGTTGCATGAGGAGATGAGAAACTAAGACATTTACCTGTTATGACAAGCGGCCGGTAAGATATATTATCAATCTATTGGTCATAATCATAAACAGATGTCTGTTTGCATCCAGGTGGCTGCCTGTCGTTGCCCGTCCAGGGCCTGAAGCTTGTTACAACGTAACCGCTCCTGACTGCTCAGCGCACACGTGTTGACATCCAAACCACGCCTCCTTGTCTCTAGAGCCAATCATCGGCCGTCATAGTTCAGCGCGTCTTCCTCTCAGCAAATCACAGCACTCGTTGTTGCTGTGGGGGACATTCGCAGGCACCGAGGCCCTTCTGCTGTCGGCAGAGAGAGGTATGGCTTCATTGTTTTTGACCGGCTTCGTGAAGTATTTCTAAAAAGAAAAAAAGAAGAAGTAGAAGTAGATTAAAAAATAAACACTCCGGCTCTATTTCGTTTGTGTCAAATACCATCTAACAGAACCAGACACGGCTTGTTAACATTAAATCCTTCCTCTCTCACTCGTGTTTCCTCTCAAATGTCCACTTGCTCTTGGTGGTCTGTGAGATGATAGGTTCAGGTTTCGCTGCGGGCTGGTGAGACAGGGTCGGATTTTAGCTGACATCCAGCTGAATAGAGCGAAACCACCAGACAGTTGTATGAATAGCTGTATTGTGGGCGCTGGCTAGCCGGTGTTGTGTGTGTCCATATGTGTGTGACAGGTCAGTTTCACATCTATAGGCCCACGCCACAGCGAGAGTCTTGGTTAATCTGTGTTGTTTTAGACGCAGAGCGCTGAACTTTAGCTTTGTTTTTTCTCCCCCACACTCGTATGTCAGGTCTTCATCATTGCTTTGTCCAGGCTTACACGGTGTGCTGCCGCGCTAAGGAGTAAATTGCCGTTGACAGCGACTTGTCCTGTTGTTTGTGGTCGCCCCTGGCTGTCAGCCTGCAGTGCCAGAGTCTCGTCATCTCTGTCGAGGATGCCGCAAACAAACAAGTCAAGAAACGCCCCGGCGGTTGAGTCTCCGGGCTCGGTCCAAGTGGGAGCTTCAGCAGAAGCTACAGAGCCGGCGTCCCAGGAGGAAATTCAGGCTGCCGGGGACTCGGGAAGAGGGGGGGAAGCTGAGGATAATGTCGGTGACAGAGAGATCATCAAATCACCCAGTGACCCCAAACAGTACAGGTAAAAAAAAAAAAAAAAAACTCTTCTACCGCACAGTCAAGCATTCCTACCAGATTCCCATGAGGATTTAAATAATTCATTATACTGTTTAAAAAAAAGGAAAAGTTGCATGATTTATCTGTTCTATTATGTATGTTATTCTCACTCGAAGGTATTAATAGGATTTCATGTGTAATGAAATACATCTTGCTAAAGTTCTGCATTCATGACTGTGAAAGTGCTGACAAAACGACCCAGATCCACTAACCCAGATCCAAAAAGGATATTGAGCCTCCCATCCAGCTGGATCAGTGCAATATTATTGTAGTCTGATGGGATGATTTCATGCTTTAAGCACAGACCAGTGCCTCAGGCCTCTGTGGGGCATGGATGGAATATTTGCTGTGAAAAAGCACAGCACAAGACGGGCTGAAAGGGTATAAGATACAATCTGCAAAGGGATAACTGTTAAGCTGTTAAGAAAAAGCAGTGAAGGCTCTAAAACTCAATTGATACCACAGTGCTTCTCCTTGTGTTATCTCACCTTTGACTTTACTCTCCTCAGGTACATTGTGTTAGAAAACGGGCTGCGAGCTCTGCTCATCTCAGATTACAGTGGACCGACAGAAGATGGAGAGTCAGATGAAGGTGAAGAAGAAGAGGAGGAGGAGGACGATGATGAATCTGAAGATGGATCAGAGGATGGGTCTGAGGAAGATGACGAAGATGAGGGCATCGATGATGAAGATGATTACAATGAGGGGAA
Source organism: Pundamilia nyererei (assembly GCF_000239375.1). Taxonomy (NCBI): domain Eukaryota; kingdom Metazoa; phylum Chordata; class Actinopteri; order Cichliformes; family Cichlidae; genus Pundamilia; species Pundamilia nyererei. Next base: position 392,947 of record NW_005187411.1, read on the forward strand.
AAAGAAGAAAGGAAATGCAGAGAAACAGGTACAGGAAACAAGAGAGCATTTCATATAGACTTTATTTATGTTTTGTAAAACTACACTGTTTGAAATAATGTAAAAAAACAAATTGACACCATTACTCCACACACTATTTAAGGTGCATCTTTTATGCTCTTCTATATTTTCTGCAACATGTACAGTGGCTAATACTCTGATGAAATACAGCCAGAGTTTCAAATATTTAGAGTTCAGGGTATGTGCTCAGGCTTGAGACTGCACTAAATGCTTTGTTTCAGACAGCTGTTTTTATATATGATCAGTGGCAGATCTAGAAAATGTTCCATGGTGGGGTAACGCAAAAGAGGTGCAAGAGATCTAGCAGTGTGGCACATACCTCTTCAGTGAAGCTTGTGAAAATCCCCTATAGGTAAATAGAGTCAACAAAATACTTTAAAAAACACACTTTAGTTCTATCATTATCTCTTCTAAGAAAAGAAAGACAAGTTTGATTTTTTTACAAGCTTTAAAGTAGAAAGACTTTGCTCACGCCCTGCAGTACTCACTGTCAAAACAATGGCAATATTGCACATTTAAAAAGTATTTTAATAACATAAAAGTTGGAGTGGATATCTCAACGCTCAGAAGCTCCACCCACCTGATGTTCAAACCTCCTTTTGCAGATACGAACCAATGACGAGAAAGTTGGCTTAAAGCTACAATGTTTAAAATCTCACCACTAGATGTCAGTAGATTGCAATCTACAGAATTTTGTTTTCTTTCCACTCCCGATTCAAGTGTATAATCTTAGCTACAGTGGCCGCTGTAAGACAGACAACCCTTGCTGGGGTTCATCTGCAGTGAGTATAGGGTGTCGGTCCTCTGTTTACCTCAGCTGTCAATACGCCAGGTGTCTACATCTATTTACTCTGGAGGAGGCTGTAAAACTTCGTGAAAGGAGTCCGATACAAATCGATGAGTCAGTGAAGCTCCTGTTGGTCTCTGTTAGCTGCTATTAGCTGCTGTTAACTTTCTTTGAAGTGGCTCTAACTTTGTTGGATTGGGGCAGTTGACGAATAAACTGAGAATGTAATCAAAGTCTTTATCAAAGTGTGAGCTTTAGAAAACAAGACTAACGCTAGCTGCATGTTGTTGTTGACAGCATCTCTGTAGATGTGAGGTTCGCATGTCTAATCTGCTGATAATAAGTAATTGCGACAATATCGGAATGAATAAGCATGTTAATGCACTGTGTTAGGTTGGGTGTGTTAAATCCTTGACTTAATTTCAGGAGATGATCGAGGTGTTTCTTTGCTTTGTATTTTCACTTCTTGGTGAAGGCACACCTTCTCAAATGATAAAAAATAGTTGTGATAGTTTCAATTTTGAGTTTTATGATATGCAAATCCCTATGATTTCTCAATTCCTCTGCCTTTAGCAAACTACGTATGTGGCTGGTCTCTGAGCCATATACATATATGCGCTTATGCACCATCTGCATTTAATCATTAGTTATTATTATTATTCATCTCTGGCTCTCGTCTACAGCTTGTCGTTGTCTTGTCTTCCTCCCCTCATGCCAACCAGTCATGGCAGATGGCTGCTCTACCCCGAGCATGATTATGCTGGATGTTTCTTCCTGTTAAAATTGAGTTTTTCCTTCCCACTGTCGCTAAAGCTCTTGCTCATAGGGGGTCATGTGATTGTTGGGGTTTTCTGTTTTCTCTGCATTGTTGTTGCGTCTTTACCTTACCTTATGCATCAGAGGTGTTATATGGGCTTGTTTCAGATGGTGGATGATTGGAGGGTCTCCACTAATGCCTAGTATTAGATCAATCAGAACTACCCCAGTGCAGTAAGCATCAGGAGCTAACACTACTTTAAACATGTCTGTACCTGAAAGTTCTTTTCATATATTGCTTTTGGCATTTAAAAGATAAGATTAGTTTTTGATATTGTCAGCTAAGGCCATAAAACTATCAAACTCAACAATTTTGTTGCCTGCGTCTCAGTACTTTATTACATTGGTTTCTGTCTTTATGGCCTTTTTTGGCAGCAAGATAAACAGAGTATCATTCAAGTTTTCCCTGAAGTGCAATGCCAGACTCAGATATGCCTCGATATCCTGTGTTTCAGTCTGCGGCAGCGTTGTGTGTTGGTGTGGGCAGCTTCAGTGACCCCAGCGATCTCCCCGGCCTAGCTCACTTTCTGGAACACAGTGAGTAATTAATCCAGTAGACAAGTATTGTCATCTTTTTAAAAAAAAAAGTTTTCATTGTTCTTTAATTCAGTGGTTTCTCCGTCCCCAGATACATCCTCAGATATGTTTTCAATGTTTCCTATCACACATCCTAATTTTAAATGCATCCTTGTGTAGTTTGTTTCAATTATTTAGTGTGCCTCTTAGCCTTTTTTGTCTCGTTCAGTATCAGTTAACAATATGTGACATTTCCCAGAATATCCATCTCCAGAGGGACCAGATCTACCCACTGTGGGGCCACAGGGCAAAAAATGAGTTTTCAGGCTCTATTTGACCCACTTTTCTGCCTGCTCTCTGTGCATTATGCATCTAACTCATCACTTACAAATGCCCATTTACTACATAGAATGCATGATAATGTATCCCAAGATACAGTAAACAGCAAACAATCCAGCAAAGATTGTTGTATACCAGTTGCTTTTGAACATTTGCAGCTTTCTCCTACTGAATGTCCCTTTTTTAAAAACTCCTATACATAATATAAGCAAAAATTAATGTATTCCTGCATAAGGAAAGTCTTAGAATGTGAGGTGCAAATAATTAATTTACTACCAACCAAGTGACGCTACACTGTTCGTGGGGTTTTGGGGCTCCTGGAAATCTGGGGCCTGTGGGTTAATGTCTGCCTTGCCTTGCTGGCAGATTAACTTTACATCACCTACAAGAACAAGGCAAGAAATCACTGCATTCACTATGAGGAAGCAAGCAAGATATTTTTCAGTTGGGGGAAAAAAAAAAAAGCTAGGCTTGCACAAAATGCCACATAACTTCAGAATTGCAATCCAATCTATTGATGCTACTGTCAGCAGAGAAATTGCTATCTGTCTCCTCTACCAATTGTGATTGTTGAACATTGTTTCCAAATGATCATTCTGAAAGGAAACCTTTTCTCATGCTGTCACCAAATATTCCCGGCACTATTTAGAGTTATGTACGCGGCTTCATCTGAGACAGAGTTATCAAAATTCTATTAAAGCTGAGCCAGAAATGTGATGTGTTATTGTCTGCATTTGTCTCATTGTCCACATAAATAAGAAAACGACAAAAGACACATCGTGCAAGTAGCTTTAATAGATTATTTTCTTTGGATTCCTTTTTTTTTGATGATTTGTAATCCCTTCTCTCTTTTCACCCTTACTGTGATTTCGTTGTCGCCTAGTGGTGTTCATGGGCAGTGAGAAGTATCCATCAGAAAACGGCTTTGATGCTTTCCTCAAGAAGCACGGTGGGAGCGACAATGCCTCCACGGACTGTGAGAGGACCATCTTCCAGTTTGACATTCAGAGGAAAAACTTCAAAGAGGCTCTTGACAGGTTAGGAGTCAGTTGGGCTTTTTCGTTTTTGGTTGTTATCTTATTTTTCGAGCAGTCATCCTTACGAGGTGGTGAGGATTTACAGGTAAACACAAGACAGAAACAAGAAAAAGGAGAATATAAACTCATATGAAGCAACGGAGACAAGTTAGAACAATTAACAATTAGTAACTAGACTGAAACCAAAGACTCATAGAGGCTATAAGGGAAAATCTATGGTCTAATCCAAACAGTAAGGCACTTAACATGCTAAAGCATAATTTACCAAAGGAAAGTTCTAGCAGACCTGATGATTATATTGTGAAAATGTGTGGCACGTTACAGGCATATTCCCTGTTAGCGCTCGCTTTTACTCTTCAGTCCTAATATTTTTGCTTTGTGGAAATAGCCACCGAGACATCATCCATGGGTTTGTGGACTCTACATTTTGAAACCTCACTATTGCAGTTTTGACTGCCGTTAAACCATTGTGTCCAAATATTGCCAGAAATGACCTTATTTTGATCAGAGGGTGGTTTGGCAAGTTATCAGCTAACCATATCAAATTTGGTTAGCAAGCTGAATTCATAAACTGAACGGGTGAATCAAAGGGACGCATTTACCTGGTAATTATAGTGGGAAGTAGGAGACGAAGGAAATGCTTTTGGACACTGCCAGTTTGAATTTAAATTATGTCTAAATCCTCTTTTAGTAATAACTTCAAACTTTAAAGTTACATTTAAACCACTGGTATGTCTGATGTTGCTCCATGTTTTAGTTAAATTATGGGTTTAGTTCAATCTACACAGTGTGGATGTATAAAGTAAGTGATATGAAGTAAGAATAGTGATGTCATATATTCAGATCTCAGAGGCCGATAGATGTAGTGTGGATCATGGTGTGCACTTGGATGTTGTTTGTCATGTGTGTCCATCTACATCTAAATGTTTATGTCTGATCTGTGCTCTGTCTGCTTCTGAACATTACCGCTTTGTCCTGTTGTTCTCAGGTGGGCACAGTTCTTCATCTGCCCCCTAATGATTCGGGATGCCATTGACAGGGAAGTGGAGGCTGTTGACAGTGGTGGGTCTTGGTGCCTATGTGCATCACTCCTGCATTCTGAGAAATTAATCCTGGTTCATATAAAGTGTTTTAGTGCATTTTCTGCATTTTTTTTGTCCCATCTTACCTTTTCCTGTGTCCCTCCGTCTGTCTATCAGAGTACCAGCTGGCTAAGCCATCTGACTCCCACAGGAAGGAGATGCTATTTGGCAGTCTGGCCAAACCTGGACACCCTATGGGCAAGTTCTGCTGGGGTGAGTTAGTAAAAACAACTGCTGGGACAAATAATACACGCAGGGCCTCCTTGGGGTATGTTCAGCAATAACAAACAGGAGAGCTGAAACCTGCACCAGTTTACCTGCCTTCTCATATCCCTGCATGTGTTAGGGCTCCTCTCTGTCATGTATTATGTTTGTCACTTGATTGTTAACTTGTCACAATACCAGGGAATGCGGAGACACTGAAGCAGGAGCCCAAAAGAATGAAGATCAATGTGTATAAGCGGCTGCGGGCCTTCTGGAAGAAATACTACTCTGCCCACTACATGACTCTGGCTGTGCAGTCAAAAGGTCAGGAAAATCATTCCCATTTATTATGCATCAAGAACTAGCCGATTAGTAGATTGACAGAAATGTAATTTGTTTCAATAATTTCATACACCAAACGAACCGATTCATTGAAAAAGCAATCTGTGGATTAATCAAAAATTCAGACGATCATTATCTCAAATGAGGATCCACTTCATCCATGTTCAGCCAACTGTAGATAATCATTCCCGAATCAGCTCGAATTGCTGTATTACTCAAAACAAAGTCACATACAAAGTATCTAATGTATTTTCTTGGTTTCACAGAAAATATCACTCAGCTAATTAACTACAGCATACAAGTAAAATGATGAAGTGTTGACATTTGGTGCTGAGAAATGCCATCCTCATGAAACACTTACTCGCCCTCAGTAAAATTCACTCTTGTTGCATCTCTTTTGTTGTCTAAGATTCTGCCAGTGTAGAGGGATGCAAAGGTGTTATAGTAGATCGCTAATTGGAGTAAAACAACCGGAAATATTTATAACCATCATTTCTGTTGGAAAATGATGAAGCATCAAACTGCTGAAGATTGCAAACACCTTTCCTTGCAAGGTTTTATAATATAGGTTTTATAATATTCATAAAATTGCACCTTTTTTTTTTCTCTTCGCTCGCTTCAATTTTTTGTTCACCTCTAGCGCTTTGACTTGCTTGGTGCAGTAATATATGTCTGCACCTGTGTGCATTAGGTCATTATGATGTCACTACATTGCACTAATCATTCTGGTTGTGTTCAGAGGTGAAATTAACCTCAGGCATCTGACCAGAGAGTGCGGTTAAACTTTTTCAACCTATAGGCCAAAGGATTTTTGCTTATAATATCGATCAGTGTTGCCTGAAAAAGCTGTTTTTAGGAGCTTCCATATCAGCAAGGGGAAACATCTGTTTTGAAGCCCAGCTGAACAATCCTTCCTGGTTTTTACATCATGTTTCATTAAAGAGTCCATCCATGCATCTATTTTCTCGACTGCTTGTCTGGTTCAGAGTCACAGGGGAGTTGGTGCTCATCCTAGCTGTCACAGGGCGAGGTTGCCAGCCTGTTGCAGGGCCAACACAGAGAAACAGACGACCATTCATGCTCAAATTCAAACCTACAACCAATTTAGAATCACCAGTTAACAAGCATGTCTTTGGACTGTGTGAGGAAGCCAGAGTACCCGGAGAGAACTCATAGAAGTGTAGAGAGAGCACAGAAAGGCCCCAGCTGGCTGGCAAATTCGAACCAGTAACCATATTGCTGTGAGGCAACAGTGTGAACTGACTGTTGACTTGGCACAAAAGAAGGGATAAAGAATAAAGAAGAGCATTGTAAACAATTGCTCCTTTGTTATTGAATTAAAATTATGTACTCTAGTCTTGAAAAACAACTTTGACTTCCATTTAGTAATTTGAAACATGCATAGGAAAAAGCTGTCACAATTAAATTAACCATGCTTTACATTAAAATGTTTGTAAAAAAAAAGGCTGCAATGCAAAATACAAAAGCTGCATCTCATTATACAATAATGTAAAAGCTCTAAATGTAGGCTTTTAGTTTGTTTGCATTAGCAATAATTAAAAAGGAAGAAGTCTCTACCTTATTTAGTTGGAAACACAGAAAGTCGTGAATTTTCATTTACATTTTAGCATTAAATTAAAGCATGTAAAGCCACACTGTAACATAGTTTCTTTTAAAGCAAGCATTTTAGTATGTATCGTTACTGCACTGACTTCTCCCCAAATCTAAGTGGTTGTTTTCAGCCAGAATAATTGAAACGCACTCAAACTCTAATTTATCCTCCTTCACTCACTGCGTCCTTTAGAGAAGCTGGACACTCTGGAGGAGTGGGTCAGAGAGATCTTCAGCAAGGTGCCTAACAAGTGAGTATTCAAGAAGAGGCTCTCAGTTGCTGTGATGAGAAGCTGGCGCTATATAGATTGAGTCTCAATATCCTTTGCTCAAATGTAAATGTCAAGCCTTTTTACCATCTCTTTCTCCGCTTTCTTCATCTCAGATGCTTTTTTTCTTCTTCAAAGTGATGCACCTGGAAGGGATCTCTTCTCCCTAAAGCGGAGCTGAGCTGAATTAGTGTTTTTTTTTATTTTATGTTTGTGTTTTTTTGCTGCACCGCTTCCGTATGCTTTATGAGTCATTGCAGAACCTTTTTTTAGTGAATCAGAGTCACTGTTACACACATAAAAAGCACATAACCTCCAGTTTTTAAGGCTTTCATTTCAATTAAAGGATTACATTTCCACATGCTCACATCTATCCTTGTAAAATTGCCTGAAGTGACTTTAACTTCTTTAGATGAACTAAATTAATTTTCATCAAGCTTTAAATGAATGAAAGGATTTTATAGCTCTGCCTGACAGAAATAATGTGCTATTACTTCCCCGATTGTGTAAACAGTAATTGGAGACATCCATCCTCAATCTTATACTTGAAACCTTTTCCATTAACTGTTTTCTATGTTACTTAAAACATAAGGGTGGGTTGAAGTCGCTTTAATTACGTCTTGGAACTGTTTAAGTGATGGTATTGTTTTTGTGTTTGTAGTGGTTTGCCCAAGCCAGATTTCTCTGATATGCTGGATCCTTTTGACACAACGGCTTTCAGCAAGCTCTACAGAGGTACTGATACACCTTACCGGATATCTCTAAGCACATCTGGTGTACTGCAGGTTCCCACATATAAATAAGCCCTAACAGGTTATGTAAGTAGTGGTTCTCAAAGTTGGACCTTTGGGTCCTCCATAGATCAATGACTTGTAGCCCGGGGTCTCCAGAGTAGTTTGTCATCATTAATAAAAACATACTGTCTCATTTAAAATCTCATATCCAGTTTCAGACCATTTATTTAGAACAAGCACATTGGATCCATTACTGCCTTCTACATTTGGGCCAGTAGAAGCCCTGACATGATCGGGACACATCCTGTGAAATCCTTTGCTTCTCTGCTTATTAGCCAACTGGCTAGTTATTGAGCACAAAGAAATAATTCACTTCACATCTTGAAGTGACACTAATCCCAAAACAGCTTTCACTCAGTCCCTGTGATGATGCATATAAGACATTTATAATGAGTCCGGATGTATTCAAAAGAGCCACTGAGGACCAGAATGTGTAATATGTCAGCTGAGACGAGTTACTCGAGGCTGTCAAGCTGATTCAAATTGCAGTTTTAAAGGGGACTTGTTGTTCTCATTTCCAGCTCCATATTTTTATTCATGGACTCTGCTAAAGTAGTTTTTCACATAGTTAAAACTGAAAATGAGTAGAATGTACAAATATTTTTTATTGTGTACAGGGACTTGTTGCTGATGCTCAGTTTATCCACTTTCTTAGACAAGCAATTTTGATGACATTAATGGGGTTATCATTTATCACTGACATACAGACCCAAGAATAGTGGAAACGGAGTGTTCTAGATGGCTGAACAGTTGGGAGTAATTGGCAGAGTTTAATGTTAGCATACGAAAATAAGAGCATGCAAAATAGGCCGCCTTTATGCAGTTTTATTTAAAATATATGTAACAGAAAGAGGAAAGAGCTCTGAATCAAAAAACCAGTGGTTCCATTTGCTTTTTCTGTTGATGTCAGGTTTACTTCTCCAGGCCAAGTGTCCGTTTGATTCAGGTGCTTGATGGTGTTTCTCCACCTGTTTGCATTCACAGTTGTCCCCGTCGGGAAAGTTCATGCACTGAATATCACCTGGGCTCTTCCTCCTCAGGAGAAATACTACAGGTGAGCGCCATGCAGAACATATACAACAAATATAGAGTCACACAATGCTCTCCATCTCTTGAGAGAAATTTCATCAAATTCTTTTGTTTTGTTTTTTCCCCACGCATGTATTTGATTTGCATTGATGTCTCTTTATATAAATATAGAATTGGGTCAGCCAAAAGATACCATGCTTTTCCCCTGATTGTAGATGGATTGCATCAATGTTTTTTTGTTTCTACTTTTCATTTTCGTCAGAGTGAAGCCTCTCCACTACATCTCTTGGCTGATTGGCCATGAAGGCACAGGAAGCATCCTCTCAGTGCTTAGGAAGAAGTGAGTGTTATTGCTTCTGTCTGTTTGTTTTTCTGATTTGAGGGCACTCCAAAACCCAATTAAAAGCTCTTCAATTTGCTGGGTATACATGAGCTCTTTTCCCCGCTCTGCGCCAGCCCTGTGTGTTTGAGCCCAATCTTCATACTATACACTTTGCCATCCCACTTGACAATGTGATTCATACGTTCTCATCTCTGGATATGGCTGTACAAGTGCATTTCAGCCTCTTGTTGCTAAGTGGTGAAGTGATTTACCAAACCTTGTGTCATCCCACGTTACCAAGAGCCCATCCAATGCTCCCTTTACCATCAGCACCACTTGGATAGTGTAAAAGAATGCTCCTATTTAGTGTTTATGATCCTTTCAATTGTTGATAAATGACAACAGTGAAATTTGAGTGTACTTTGACTTAATTCCCAAACTGCAAAGGCAGTGGAGTGGTTGTTTTTATTGAATTCAGACAATCCTAGCAAAAAGGGCCAAGAGACGGGTTTGAAAATGGGAACATGTTGTCCTCCTCTGTCAGATTTGGAAATGATCTCTATGTCCGTCTGTAGAACATTACTGATCAGAGGCCTCAAATTATCATACCATGTTCTTGCTGATTATTTACCATTGATAAATCCATTAGAAATACGCCATGTAACAGTACATTTTTGTAAGTGCAGTATAAAGACTGCAGTATAGAAAGGTTTTAGATTCCTCCTAGTAGCCTATTCTGATACAGAGCAGACTTCTCAACCAAACTTGTCCTTTAAGTGCATCATCAGATGAATGAAAGATGTCTTTATACTCTTAAAACAACTGAAGTGTTCACCTTGATTTATGGTCCAACAAGTCTCAAATGTGTGTAAGCTGTTCAAATGAATGATTTAATATTACATGTATTTTTGTGACTGTTCACTCACCCAGTAGAAAGTGAAGTGTTTGCAGCCAGGAGTCATCAAGTGACATGTCTTGAATGCCCTCTATTTATTGTTCATTCATTTTACCGCATACAACAGTGAGTAATTCTTTAGTCGAAGGCCTATTTGTGGTAATTTATTGTTATGTTTCTATGTTGCATTTTCAAAGGTGCTGGGCTGTGGCTTTGTTTGGAGGAAACAGTGAAACTGGCTTTGACCAAAACACCACCTACTCCATCTTTTCAATCTCCATCACCCTAACCGATGAGGGTTTCCAAAACTTCTACAAGGTAAAGAAAACTCTTAACATTTGTTATTTCCTCTGCATTTCTTTCAAAATAAAAAGGAAAAAAACCTTGGGACTGGGCCAATTAAATTAATCAGCGGTTTAAGCATCAATCTCCCACGCAAGGTTTATTATTAATTGTCATATCATAAAGAGTCAGGTTTTCTTCATTATTAAGATACTGGAAGTAGCTGGCATACAACAGTTAAGGTCAAGGAAGCACTGTGCGTCAGTTGCTATGGCAACTCTTGTATTTAACACAAAGGCAGTGCCTGATAATTTGACAAGAGGACCATTTCGTACTCTTAAGTATGCAATGGAAAAATATCCTGTTCACCGTTACTGAGGTAATTTCCGTATAAATACTTAAACAACCTCAAGAATATTGTTTATTTGGATCAATAGCAGAATAACCTCTCAATTCACTGACAAACTCACAAGAGTTTTATGGATAATAATATGAAATGAAGTGAAGTGTAAGAGTTAGTGATATATTTCTGGTGGTACACCTGAACAAGTCGATCAACTACACAATCCAGTCAGTTACTGAGGTTCAACAGGAGGTAGTAATGGAAGTACTACACACGACTTTTGTTTTTCCTTGCTGTCGGATTAGGTTTAGACATTTTTTAGTCTTCTGTTTTTTTTGTGGGAAGACTAACAATGGAATTAGGAATATGTAATACCAGTGTACTAAAGTATGTATATCGTTTTGTTAAGGGCCAGTAACTAAGTGCATAATCATGATGATCTGGATCTGGGAACACCTTCAGTTAGTTTGCCCTATGGCGACAAAAGCTTACTTTTGAGGGATATCCAGACAAGACTTTCCTGTTGACTTGTTACTTATTATAAATGGTGAAAAGGCCAATATAAAGCTTTTGTGAAACAATAGTTAATGGTTTCAAGATTTCCTTTTCAGCAGATAAAGTCCTTTTGAACTTCATATGAACTGCTTATCTACAAAGGCTGCTTAAACATTGTTGGTCAATGGAATTTTAACTACAAAGGGAAACCTTACAACCTTCAAAAGTCTTGTCACTCACTTGGTTATATACCTATGCGGACTTTGGCTTATATAGATTAGCTTTTTTTTCTCGTCTTTAAAAAATTGTTCTTTAAATAAAATGACTTGATTAGAGGGATCAGCAGACTCGAGGTGGATGACACTAAATAGTGTCAAGCTTGACATCAAAATTACAGTGTGCCATTGGATTACCAGTGACATGTCTCCCACTTCTCCTCCTGTTAGACACACAGCAAGCCAACTTAATATGAAACTGGTGCCGGCAATAAAAACCTCCTGCAGTTCAGAAAAGTGTTCCCTCACAGGTTTAAGGCTGTATTTGTATAAGGGGTTAACTTTGCTTGGAGCTTGCCTTAGGTAGCCCATAGAGTATTACAGAAAGCATACAGCTCTCATTTAAGTAAGTACAATTTATTTATATAGCACTTTTCACATATAAAAATCAAAAAGTAAAACATAATAGCAGGCAAAGAGCACCATAAATACAAAAAGGACAATTTCTTTTTGTATTTATTATGAGGCTACTGCTGGCTAACTTGACTAGCATAAAAATGGACACTGACAAACAGCTATTCTAGTGCTATTCAAAGATAACAGAATGCACCCCACCATTCATGAGCATCTCATATGCTCATGAATAAGCATGCTGCTTCTTACTTGTACAGTCTTCACAAGGATTGGGGATTGTGCCACAAACTGTGTACAGACACTAGTGGAAAAAAGATCAGATTTTGCAACAAGACTGAGACCATAAAAATCTGCCTGTATTTTTAAAGTGTCTGCTTCGTAGCTGGTCTTGGCAAGAAACAGTCTGGTGCATAATTCCGCTGTAATGAAGATATTATGTATTAATTAGCGAGACTATGAAACCATTGGACTTTCCAGTCTTTGTGCTAGCTAAGCAAATCAGTTACTGGCAGTAGCTTCATACCTGGTGTACTACTATGAGAGAGGCATCAATCTTTTTTATAACTCTGGGCAAGGAAGCAAATGCATATTTCAAAATATCAAAAGGCCCATTTAAAATTGATGTCTGGAGTTAGAAAATACTAATTTTAAGTTATTGTAAGTGATTTTTTACTTTGTCACAACTGATGAACAATGGTTTTGTTCAATGGTAATAATTATTTTTTTACTCTTACTATTACTTTAACAGAGATTTGATATTTTCATTTACATGTCTGATTCTCTAAAAGTGGGATCAAGACATGTATTACTGAGCTGTTTAGTATTCTGAATGAAACCACTTTTTCCAACTCAGTTTTCAGAGCTGTTCTAATGACTATAATCAGGTAACCATAGTTAACATGATTGGCAACTTCTTTTTGGCATCACTGTAATTGTTATGGATCATAAAACTTAACAATACCTCCATATCGATTGATTGCAGAAAGGAAGGAATCATTTTTTGCTGGAATTCTACTAACAATAAATGTGGTTATACACTAATAATTTGCTTGTCTGTGGCTTTTAACAGGTGACTCGCCTCGTGTTCCAGTACCTGAAGATGTTGCAGACACTTGGACCACTGCAAAGGCACTTTCTTTCACTCACTTTCTCTCTCACTCACACACACACACCTTCAAATCAATCTTAACCCTCAAACAGTGCTTTAAATGGGGTCTATAAAAGTGAACACAGGTCCACCGGTCCTCATTTTTCCAAAAATATCCTCACTAAGATAGGTATATTTCTCAGTTTGAAATCAAATATACAACATGGATTTTCTGTCTGTTTGATTGTCTGACTCATTGTGTAGTTGTAGTAAATGCTGCTTTATTTGAGATAGTGACAACATAATATGTGTGGTTGGCTGTTATTTGTATATTTATGGTCTTATTATTTTTGTTATTATTATGTTCCTTATTCTGTCTTAGAGAGTGCTGGTGTTGTGGCGTCTAAGCAATTTTATGAGGTGAATAAAAGTTGTAATTCTTTGTTTCTGTCTGTCTGTGCACTCAGGATATATGAAGAGATTCAGAGGATTGAAGCAAATGAGTTTCACTATCAGGAGCAAGTAAGGCTAACAGCCTTCATTAGTCGCTGAGTTGCCGTGTTTTGGACATGTAGCAATGTATCATTGTTATTATCAATGAGATTGTGTGAGTAAAGCCTCTCGATTTTGATTTTCTCTTTGCCAGATTGATCCTATAGAGTACGTGGAGGACATTTGTGAAAACATGCAACTGTTCCCTAAAGAAGACTTCCTGACAGGAGATCAGTTGATGTTTGAGTTCAATCCAGAAGTAAGTAGTTCAGTAGTTCTGGGAGTGAACCACTTTCAGGGCTTTTATTGTAAAATGCAAAATGTCCTTTTTTTAGATAAAGATGTTAATGAAACAGGTCACTCAAAGGTAGAAAAATATAGATGTGTTTCTCATCGCTCCTTTAATGATTTTGTTTCTAATATATTTCTTAGAGCTGAGATCCTCTTTTCTGCTGGTGGATGTTGTTTTGCATCAAAAGTTACAGTCTAATTGTGGCTTTGCATATTTTTTGTGTTAACGCCTGTTCTCTTTTTTTGTCTCATTGTTTTTGGCTGCTAAAACTGTCTCCCATTAATGTTGATGTTCTTTAGAAAGGGAGGAAATATGATCTCTCTCTGTGCTGCAAACATCTTTTGATTTGATTTTGTGTGTGTGTGTGTGTGTGTGTGTGTGTGTGTGTGTGTGTGTGTGTGTGTAGGTGATCAGTGCAGCTCTGTCTCTCCTCACCCCTGAGAAAGCCAACCTGATGCTGTTGTCACCAGAACATGAGGGCCAGTGTCCCCTCAGGGAGAAGTGGTTTGGCACACAATACAACGTGGAGGGTGTGTGTGTGTGTGTGTGTGTGTGTTTACTGTGACTGTAGCAGTTCCTTCGTACATTGTAAGCGTTCAGTGAATACATTGTCTTTTTTTCCCTTGTGTGGTGGTATTCAGCCACATATAAAGCAGAGCCAGCAGTAGAAATGCCAGCATTTATCTCTGTCTTTTATATGGCAAACAATGGCATTGGAAAAGCATTTAAATTAAAATATAAAAGTAGAGAGTTCACTTTATTCAGCAGTTGAATCAAATTGGCAAGTATTTCTTATGTGTTAATAGATGTTTAACCTTCATACAGATATCCAGCAAGAGTGGATGGAGCAGTGGACAGGAAACCTGGAGCTTACTGCTGACCTCCACCTTCCTGCAGAGAATAAGTTCATTGGTAGGTGAAGAAACTTCTTTTTTGCATTATGGGCAAAAAAGTAGGTCTTTCTGGCCTAATCTGCTGCATGCTGTATCTGAAAAGTGTCCAATACGATGATCTGGACAAGATGTGCTCCAGCAGTTTGGACTTCAGCTCTCCATTAATCCATCCACGAAATACTGGTAATCAGATATATTGACCAAACCTGGAGGAACTGAGTGTTTTTGTCAGTGTATTTTGTCATTTCTAATGCTCCCTTGTTAGTCACTGATCTAGCTGAGGTGTATTAATTCAAGCTAAAATTTGTGAAGTCAGGATGGTATTTTTCACTCTGGGGGAGGTTGAGTGATTTGAAACCCCATTCGGAGCATTTGCAGTAAGTTTTCTCCCCCTTACCTCGGCAGTTATTAAAGCAGCAGTTAAATGTTGTTGCACAGCATGTTTATCCTCCTCCTATAATTTAAGTCCAGGGGAGAGAAACTTTGCTTTTTAGAAGTGGAGTGTTAAATTAGCTCAACCCATATTTTGACAACAGCGCAAGATGGAGAAAAATGTTTGAGAGATCACAATAGCTGTGTCGGAGGAAAGATGGTCCTGTTTTTGTTGGCTTACCCTTGTATAGCTTAACTGATTTCATGTGTGGTAAATTATGTATTTAATACTATTTTATTCCAGGCTTTTCTTGTTGTAGTCTAGCAGAAATTCTTTGTTTTTCTGTACAAATCAAGCCACAGCTTCTGTTGGAAAATGAAAAACTTAAAGTGCCACAAACTGTAGTTCCTCGAATGGCCACTTGAGGCTGGCTTCAAAAGCAAGTTAGTCCCCATAAACCAGAGTTAGAGAACTCCAGGCCTCGAGAGCCGGTGTCTTGCAGGTTTTAGATCTTACCTTGGGTCAACACACCTGAATCAAATGATTAGCTCATTACTAGGCCTCCGGAGAACTTCAAGACATGTTTAGGAGGTAATTTAGCCATTTAAATCAGCTGTGTTGGACCAAGGACGCATCTAAAACCTGCAGGACATTGGCTCTCGAGGCCTGGAGTTCCATACCCCTGCCATAAACAGTGTTACCAGCTTTAGAGCACAAATACACTTGCTTTCAGCCTGGTACAGAACACCACATTGGTCTTTATCACTAATTTCCCTGTTCATGGCGGGAGTACAGGGAGTACATTTAGTTGAACTTCGATTTTAAGTTGTATTAAGGCTCAAAATATAAGCGGATGCTGTCATCCTGTGATTGGTTTTTATTAGAGGGCACACTCTGAGAAGTCTCCTGCTTGTTTTGTTTTATAACCTTTTTTTCCCAGACATATTTAAATTCCATTTAATATCACATTGAATTATTGATGCATCTTGATAACCAGACTAGTTAAATATTGCTATCCATATCTGATCAAAAATCAGTCAAATCAGTCTGTAGACGCCTACGTTATCCATGATGCAACTCAACGCCTTGCAGCTTGGTCAGACATGTAAGGCTAATTTGACCATAAGCCTGTGGCTTGTGGTTATGGGGCAAGCATGGGAATTTTTTTTTTTTTTTTGGACCTGCAACAGCAAAATGCCCCCCAAAAAATACAGTTGTGGAAAAAAATAAGTATTCAAGATTGAGATTCAGTTTGGGGGATGATCCACTAATAAATAAAGGTTATAATAATACAACACCTAACAAAATTATGGAAAAGTTACAAATCAGTTTTGAACAACTTGTCGTTATAGTTATAAAATTTCACTGTGAAATAGATTAAATCCATCACTGTCTGCATTTTCAAACGTACCACATATTTGGCTACAACAAAATGAACGAATTTTATTAAATGAATTCATTTAAAAGTAGAACGAAAACACATACAGTTTATTAAGTGTATCATCATAGGGCCAGCTCCTGTAATGTACCAGTGGATAAAGTTTGGATTGTAAATTCAGACTGATCGGCACAAAAATGGTTACACAGCACCAGTTATATTTGCTGATTGCATGGATTGAACGGTGTATGTTAATTAAAGGTCAATATTTTAATTTAAACACAGAAAAACAAAACACCTCTGGCTCACTTCTGGCCAAATGCAAAGGTTGATTCATTCTGTCGTTGCAGTTTGCTTACAAACTTTGTAAAGTGACAGACCCACGCGGCCAGCTTTACTAAAAGCTGGCCGCTTCACTTTCTGGCCCAAGGGTTTCTGAATCATTTATTGTGGGGGTAACATCTTTCTCTGTGTTGACAAGCGACTACATGTTTATCCCTAAACTGTATATAATGAATTGTCGAAAGTCCACGCATTATTTATGAGGCTGCACCGAGTGGAATGGTGATTTATTGTGTGTGTGCACTTGTTCAGCCACTGACTTCACCCTGAAGCCCTCTGACTGCCCAGACACCGAGTTCCCAGTCCGGATAGCCGACAGCGACAGGGGCTGCCTGTGGTACAAGAAAGATAACAAATTCAAAATCCCAAGAGGTAGACTGTGTGTTAGTGTGTGTGTACTTGTACTGTGTGCATCAATTAGCATGCAAGATGTTACTTTAAAGGTATTTAATGTCATTAGGGAATGGTTGACACCTGCTTGCTCTCTCTTCTTATTTAGCCTACGTCAGATTCCACTTAATCTCTCCAGTAATCCAGCAATCCGCTAAGAAGTGAGTTTAAGCTCAGATAAGAGTTTGTGAAAATAAGTGTTTGTTTTTTGCTATGACCTTTGTTAATGTCTGCTTTTTAATCGTCTCTCTCTCTCCCACTGCCTCCACTTATGTCTTTTTGTCACTTTTACCCTCCCTCCCCCACGTTTCTCCTTCCTCTGTCCTTCCTCCTTCTTTTTCTATTTTGCCTGTTTTTTTTCCCTCTCTATCCTCCATCTCATCCTTCTTACCTCCTTCTGTACTATTCCCTGCCCTCTCTCTATTTCACTTTTCTCTTATTCTCTTTATTTGTCGCCTTCCTCTTGCGCTCCAGTGTGGTCTTGTTTGACCTTCTGGTAAACATTCTGGGCCACAACCTGGCAGAGCCAGCCTATGAGGCTGAAGTGGCCCAGTTGGAGTATAAACTGGTTGCTGGTGAGCACGGACTGGTCATCAAAGTTAAAGGATTTAACCACAAGCTTCCTGTGAGTAAGCATACATACACACATAGATAAACAGTTTGGATGGTGGCATGTTGCATTTTAGGCTCTGTACACCACCACAGGGGATTTTAAATCAAACATTCAATATACAGCTTTAATTCAAGGGGCTTTACAAAAATGTTGCTTAACTGTTTAGGAATTATATCAATTTTTATACATAGTCAACATTTTTAAAGGCTCGAAGTTAATTGGACAAGCCGATATAATTTTAAATTCATGCTTGGATAAAAATCCTTTGCAGTCAGTGAGTGCCTGAAATCTACTTGAGATGGTCTGCCAGGCTTTTACTGTACCCGCCTTTAGTTGGGACTCGCTGCCTTCTGTTTCGTCTTCAGTAACTGAAAACCATGCTGTGTTGGGCTGAGATCAGGTGACTTACTTGGCCATTGAAGTACATGCCTATGTCTTTGTCTTGAGAATCTCTTGGGTTGCTTTTGCAGTATGCTTTGGGTCATTTTCCCATTTTAACTGTGAAACAGTATCCAATCACGTTTGAAGCTGTTGGCTAAATGTGAGCAGAGAGCATAGCCCTGTACACTTCAGTATCCTCCCTGCTACTTCTATCAGCAGTCACATCATCACTAAACACTACTGACCCAGTTTTACTGGCAGCCATACACGCCAAAACATTGCCGCCACCATGTTTGACAGATAGCGTGGTATGCTTGAGATTATGAGCCGTTCCTTTCATTCTCCATACTTTTGGCTCCCCACTATTCTGGTACAAGTCAAACTTGGGTTTATATGTCCAAGAAATTTGGCATATTTTCTGGATAAGTCGAATCTGGCTTTCCAGTTCTTATGTCTTTGTCACCTTGTCATAAACCCGCTATAATCACATTCACGAAGGTGTTTCTTGATTGTAGATTTTCTCAATGACATGTGTTGATTTGGAAGCTCTGATAGGTTTATTGCAGTTTTTCAGTGTAATTATGGACTCCTTCACTTGAATCATCTCTTTGGAGCTCATGTTGACGATTCCAGAGAAAAGACACCAAATGCAAGTCCAACAATTGGAATAAGCTTCAGCTTTTGATCTGCTTAATTGTTATAAAATAACAGGAAGTGGGCCTCAGCTGGCCATAAAAATGTCTGTCTGTGATACGTTTATTTTAAAATCCACTCTGTTGGTGTTTAAAGGCTAAATTGATTTTAATCTCAAAACAGTTACAAACACAACTGTACGTGTAATTGTTTTGCATACATTAAACCACAAACTGAATAAGAAAGAATCTTATGTAATGTATGTGTGACTTGTTGACCATGTTTTTGTCTGTAGTTGCTCTTTCACCTGATCATTGACCACCTGGCAGATTTCTCGGCCTCCTCTGACGTCTTCAGCATGTTCGCAGAGCAGCTGAAAAAAACCTACTTCAACATCCTCATTAAACCTGAGAAACTCAGCAAGTACGTTGCTTCCCCATTGCTATGTGAGATTATCGAGTGTATGTTGCCTTCTAGTGGTGAAATGTGTGACAGCCCTAAATAGAAGAGCCTCCGGTCGTCACCGTCCTCTTTTATCTTCTCGCTCTCATCCTTTTTTTCTCCTCCAGGGACGTGCGCTTGTTAATCTTGGAGCACTCTCGCTGGTCCATGGTGGACAAATATCAGGCTCTAACAGCTGGTTTGACCACTGAAGAGCTGACGGAGTTCAGCCGGAGCTTCAGAGCTGAGCTCTTTGCAGAGGGACTGGTGCAAGGGAACTTTAGCAGTGCAGTGAGTGGACAGCAGACAGCACACAGACAAGCATACTGATTGACAATAATATTAGCTGATTAGAGTGAATCAGTCAACGTTCACGTCTACTCTTGCCTCAGTTGCTACTGGGTGTACTTGACATTGCCCTCATGCTTGGCTGATTGCCTCTCCTCACTCTCTTTCTCTCTTATCTCTCACTATTCATTACTCTTTATTGTATTTCCTCCACAGGAGTCTGTGCAGTTTCTGCAATATGTCACAGAGTAAGTCAGTTATTACACTGAATGCACTCCCTAATGAGAACACCAATACTATACAATCAAATAGATTTGTTTGCTATAATACGCCGTGATTCACATCAGCTTCAGTTGTTTAGTCCATGATTCGCCTTTGCTTTTTTTTCCCTCTCTCCTCTTTACCTTCTCACTTATTTTACTCCCTCTCTCCTCGTGTCTTGCCTGGCAGTAAGTTGCAGTTCTCCAAGCTGACAGCGGAGGTACCGGTGATGTTCAGAGTGGTCGAGCTTCCACAGAAGCACCACATCTGTAAGGTCAAATCACTCAATAAAGGAGACGCCAACTCGGAAGTCACTGTTTACTACCAGGTATACACACAAAATGTACATGCACGTCTACAGGTCATCAAGTCGTTTTATCTCTGAAGGTTTATTTTTTTACGCACACAAATTCATTCCCATTTTCTTTCTGTTTGCGTTTTATTCAGTCTGGCCCCAAGGCTTTAAGGGAGCACACGCTGATGGAGCTGTTGGTGGTGAGCATTACAATATGTTGCTTCTCTGTTTCCACACACTCCCTCTTTGATGCTGTCATCCCTCCATTGTTGACTGAGTTGTTTTGGGGGGGTTTCAGATGCACATGGAGGAGCCCTGCTTTGATTTCCTCAGGACCAAAGAGACTCTGGGGTGAGTTTCTGCTGCGTTCGATAATATTTTTCTGTTCATTTAAAACCAAATTTCTGAAACTAAGCGAAACAGTGAGTTTTTCCATTCAAATTAGCATTACACGCTAATATTTTTCTAAAACTAGAAAGCTGCAGTTAATTTGATTTATTTGCATTTGTCCTAAATGTGCTCCATATGGAAATACACAACTTTTCAAAGTAACTTTCTTAATATATCCAGTTCTCTTCCTCTTTTTTTTTTTTTTGCCATTTTGAGGGTATTGAAGTTATTTTATGTGAAAATCAAAGGTATGCAGAGAAACTAACCTTCTGTTTCCACCTACACGTCTCTGTCTGTATTGTATTTCATTACTTTGCCTTCTAGAAGGAACAAGTCTGTGCCGACCTTGTTAAGAGACTGTCGGGTTTCTGTTTGGTGTGTCTGAAATGTGGGAGCTAGTAATATTTAAACCTTTGCCAAGCTGCTCTAGTTCTACTGGGACAAATGCTTTTCACATTGAAATTCAGTTTTCCTACTTGCCAGACTGGTTTTATTACAGAGTGCAAATCAGATGTAATGCAGTTTTTCATCAGCTTATTTCACCCGTATTTTCTCTAATCCTAAAGCGTTCTTTTTGTCTCCGTCTGCAGATACCATGTCTACCCCACCTGCAGAAACACCTCAGGCGTTCTAGGTTTCTCTGTCACAGTGGAGACACAGGCCACGAAGTTCAAGTGAGTCTGCAACACACAATGGAAACCTTTAATTTGCCCAAAGCAAGATACGATTTATCTTAACACTTTTCCCAAAACCAAGGTAAATCTATCTTGCTATTCATCCAAACCCAAGCTGCAATTTATCCATGTGGCCATGGAAAGTGAAGCAAGTGGAAGTGATAAATGACTAAAGGAATCCAATGCTTTCTATACCCTACAATATATCTCTTACCTCTCATCTCTCTCAGCACCGAGCTGGTGGAGTTAAAGATTGAAGAGTTCTTGACTTCATTCGGAGAGAAGCTCAATGCACTGACTGAGGAGGCCTTTAATACTCAGGTCTGCGTAAATGTGTTTTGTTTTTTCTTATTGTATTCATGAGTTTCCCATTCTTATGGAAAAAGGTACAGAAAATGCTGCCTATCCAGAAATTTTCTAAATGTCAAAAGTTGTATCTCATTCCATTAATAACACATTTCTGAGTCATGTATAACCCGGCTGAATGCCTAAATGTGAAGCTGCACTGTGGAAGAAGTGACTAGAAAGCCTGTGTGCTCGTGTTTTCTGCAGGTGACTGCTTTAGTGAAGCTCAAAGAGTGCGAGGACACACATCTTGGTGAGGAGGTGGACAGGAACTGGGCAGAGGTGGTTACGCAGCAGTATGTGTTCGATAGGCTCAATAGAGAGGTGAGGACAACACGATGTTTAAAATAACGGCTCTGATGTTGTTTAAGACGTGCTCGTGCTGCTAAAGTAGTTCTGAGCCGTGACCTTGATGACCGTGGGACAAATCCTTTGGTTTTGAGGGTTGTGGGTTAGTGCCTTTTTGTTCTGGTGCATTACAGGGTTGCAAAACATTGTTAATATAATTAACAGAATGACCAATGCTATTCACTTGCTCTATGAATGTATTGCTGCTGAATGGGAGTATATTCTCACATAATTGCAGTCGCCTTACTCTTAACAGTTTGCCCCAACTTTGTCATCTAGACTCCACTATGGGCACATGTATGGTCCTACCACGGGTCCTCCAATTTAGTGGAAGTCTGGACTTTGTTTGGGACATTGCAACAGCGCATTCTTTTCTTTTTCAGCCATTCTGTTGAAGATTTGCTGCTGTTCTTGGGATCATTGTCCTGTGGCGTGAGCCCAGCTTTTGCTGTTAGCTGACAGATGGGCTCACGTTCGACTGTAGAATATTTTGGTATACAGTGGAGTTCATGGTTGACTCATTGCGGTCCTGTGGCTGCAAAACAATCCCAAATCATCACCTCACCACCAACGTACTTGACAGTTGCTACGAAGTGTTTGTGCTGATGTGCTGATTGGTTTTCACCGAGTGTGGTGCTGTGGATTATGACCAGATATCTCCACTTGGGCCGTGTCTGGACATTGTTCCAGAAGTTTTGTGGTTTGTTAAGATGCTGTTTTGAAAAGCTAAGGCTTGCAGCCATGTTTTTTTTATTATTATTATTATTATTATATACAGTAAAGGCTTTCTCCTGGCAATCCTTCTAAACAATCCACACCTTTTCAGTCATTTTTAAATGGGACAGTCATACGTGTTAACATTTAATATTATAGCTGAGGCCAGTAGAGTCTGAGATGTAGCTCTTGGGGTTTTTTGCTGCTTTTTTTTTCTCTGAGCATTGTGGGATCCACTCTGGGGAAGATTGGCAGCTGTCTTGAGTCCACTGAATAATCTTTCTCACTGTAGAATTAATGGACTGCAAATTGTTTAGAAGTTGTTTTCTTAACATCATTGTCAATGTCTTCTTTCTTGGCACTCTGTTGCACACACCTGAATGCACCAGACCTACAACCTGCCAAAACATCTGCTTTTATAGAGGCGGTCACTCTTTCTGATGATCAGTTTTATCAAGTGCATTTTATCAACAGCACCTGGCTGCTACTTACACTCTTAGTTCCTCTGGAAGCATTAAGGATATTTTTAGTTTTTAACACTCTGATTTTACATTTGGGCTTTTTTTGTTTTTGATAAGAAAATGACGGTGAAATATTTGGGTTTTTTTCTATCCCAGGTTATTTGAATCCAATTTTAAGATCTGCTAAGGACCGTCTTTAATTATGGCCTCATATATAAAACCTTAAGTATAAATAGAGGGTGCGCTTCCTTTCTATGATGGCTATATATGTCTATATGTATATATTCTCAGCTCTCTACAAAATATGAACATAGTTAATACAAGTATAAAGCAAGCAAGAGAGAAATAACAAGTATTAATGAGAATGTTCACACCACTTGCATTTTCAAAGTTCAGTAGCTGAAGTTTGTGTTTTTAGGTCCTCAGATAGACGTTGCCAAAGGAACAGATCACAGAAAAACTTATTACAGAACCTGTCTTATTTGTGCTCTATGAAAGCACAACACTATCTCAGAACTAATTGACCCACTGGGGACAGATAAACTGGCTGTTTGGTACTGTCAACATTGTTACCTCTCTAATTCATAGGAAAAAATGTGGTTTATCCTTTTAAAACATGCTTGATTCTGACACTGAGAATTAAGCTGTTACATTTCCAGTGAATGGTTCTGTCTTACCATTGGTCTGTGCCACTGTGTGTTCAGATCGAGGCTCTGAAACAGATGACGAGAGATGAACTCGTCTCTTGGTTCAAAGAACATCGTGGACAGAGCAGCAGGAAGCTCAGTGTGCATGTAAGCAATGCCTTTGTGTTTATGTTGCACAGTTCTTCACTTTTCTTTGTGTTTTGGACATGATATACTTTGTATCTGTAATAATTTCGTCTCTCTGTGTCCTTAAGGTGGTGGGATTTGGTGCTGAAGAGAATGATGAGGAGGGCAGTGGTGAAAAGCAGGAAGAAAAAGGCAAAGATGAGGATTTAAGGAGCTCAGCCTACGGTGAAGTGTCTAAGCTTAGTTTCCTTCCAGCCTCTCCCAAAGTGGAAGGTGCCATAGCCATCGTGGACATTCCTGCTTTCACTGAAGGCCTGCCCCTCTTTCCCTACCACAAGATACTTAAATAAACTTGTGCTCAGACTGTGAGACAGACTTACTCAGCCACATTCAGGGACTCTGCCTCATTAGAGATGCAGGCACTTAATATGAGGTGAAGGAAGGTTGAAGCAGCTTTGGCTCCTTTCTGGACCTGGATTTCGACTCTGGAGCCCAGCTGTAGGTTTTCCCCACGCTCTGTGCATAAGCAAAAAGACTGAGAGTGATGATAGAGTTTTCTTTTAGCTAACTGATAGTCTGTTCTGCTTTCTCACATTCAATTATTTTATATCCTCAGCAGCTGCGAGAAACTGAAATTCTTTGAATCAGATTCTCATTTATTTGGTTCTCCGAGCTGTAGTGCTGCTACAGAAGTTAAAATCTGTATTTTCCGCTGTCTGCGTCGCAGTCCAGACTGAGTATAATTCAATTTAAAAACACAAATCGACTGTGAAAACAGCAGAAATGCTTTGAACTCCATGCGTGTGAATTTGTGTGCTGGATTTCAGGCTCTGGTGTGTGCTGCGGTTATTGGGTGACCTGGATCGTGCTGTGCTGTGAAACTGCAAAGAAATAAATCATCATCAGTCGATGTTGAGTGAATGAATGAAGCCGTTTAAGCTGTCTTCACAGCAAAAATACACTGAAACTTCAAATCATTGTGACTCTTATGTGACTCATGTTAAATTTGAAAGGAGTTTTGATGTTCTGGGTGCAGTTTTCTTGGCATGCAGTCACATTAAATAACACAGATGGCACAGAGAGACGAGTAGTTGCTAGAATCAACTGCGTCACACACTGAGGTTATTTTAAAGTCAGAAATGTTTGCATGCCGGTGACTCAACGTGATGTCATTTCTACAACTTTAAATTATGTGAAAATTATACATTACTCACAGACGCTCTGCCCGAACCATGAAGAAGAGGCTGCCGCAGGTGATTTTGTCTTGGTCTTGTGCTTGGAGATACTTTGCATTATTGAATGTATTTAAAAAAAAAAAAAAATTAAGCCCAGCTCAGTAGAGCATGTTAACAGAATTGACTAATATGCCTCATACTGTAGAAAAGCCTTCACCTGCAGCAGCGCCACACGTGATGATAATTGTTACAGCTTTGTGATGGAAGGCAAAACAGCTCGTTGGCATAAGATTCACATGGTTCCTGTACCACACCACACATGGCTCTTCTTCAGGCTATGCAGAGGCAAATCCACGGCTCATACTCTTACTGCATTGGGAGTGTGTTTGACAATGTAGCTTTGCTAATCAGATGCTTTCCAGATGGTATTACATGATGGATCAAATTTTGATGGTACTTCTCTGTGTTCATAATTGCATACATTTTGACAAAATCCCCAATACTACTGGCTGAAATATAGCCCCAAACAAGACCCTCCTCCTCACGTGTTGACAATAAACCTCAAATTTGGATTAGTCGTTCTAGAAGACCTGTTGACCTTTTTCATACCTCAGCCTTTTCTCTGAATTTCCCCTTGTAAAGATTTTCTCCTTGGCAGCCACACTTCCACTGAGACCATTTCTGATTAGTGAACAGTAGACGCATCAACTTAAAGGATCAGGATGCATCTCTTGGGTCCTGTTTCAGGTCTTTGCTGGATATCTTAAGGATATGACTATTAGATACTGTTCCTCTGCTCCACTTCTGTCCTCTACTTGTCCAATTTCCTAAGAATTTTTAAGAACACACTGCACTGCTGAGATATGCCAAGTTCACCTTGCTGGTACAAAAATACTCTTTTATTCCTGTCAAACTATGTTATCTTTGGCATTTTTCATAAAGTTAGATAAAAAGGCTAATTATGAAATAACTGATGTGTTTTTACAAGAGGTTGCTAGTAAAGTGCTTAAAGATAGAGTTTATAACTAGTTCTGTGCTAAGTTGTCTGTTATGTTTCGTCACGACACTGCTTCATCCATGAGTTAGGTGCCGTTATAAGTTTGATTGATTCGTAGGGCAAACAAAAGAAAAAGTTTTTATTTTAATAATGATGGAAGTACAGTCCCGATCAAAAGTTTAAGACCACTTGAAAAATGGCAAAAAAAATTATTTTGAATGGTTAGATCTTAACAAGGTTCCAAGTAGAGCTTCAATGTGCAACAAGAAGAAATGGCAGAGCGACAAAACATTCTTTTGAGCATGCAATTTATTGAAAACAACACTTAAACTGAAACATGATGTTTTAGAGCTGATCAAAAGTTTGAGACCACATGCCTTTAAAAGGCCAAATCTGCAAAAATGTGGATTCGTTGTCATTTTCTGTCAGGTAGTCACACTGTCACAACGTTCTAATGAAAAAGGCAAAAAACTTTCCCTTTTTGAACGTGGTCGGGTTGTTGAACTGCATAAACCGGGGCTCTCGCAGCGCGCCATCGCAGCTGAGGTGGGATGCACTAAGACAGTCATTTGGAATTTCTTAAATGATCCTGAGAGTCATGGAACGAAAAAGTCAAGTGGAAGACCCAAAAAAATTTCACCAGCACTGAGCTGGAGGATCCAATTGGTTGTCCGTCAAGACACTGGACGATCCTCGACCCAAATCAAGGCTGTTACTGGTGCCGACTGCAGCCCCGTAACCATCAGACAGCAACTGAGACTGAAGTTGGGCTTCAAAAACCAAAAATGTCTTCAAAGGCCTCGTCCCCTTGAACGCCACAGAACTGACCATTTGGACTTTGCAAGAGAGCACCAAACATGGGACATTGAAGGGTGGAAGAAAGTTTTATTCTCTGATAAGAACAATTTAACCTTGATGGTCCTAATGGTTTCCAAGGTTACTGGCATGACAAGCCACCTGAGATGTTTTCTACGTGCCACAGTGGTCTGGGGTGCTTTTTTCCTTCAGTTGAACAATGGAGCTTCAGGAGGTGCAGGGGTGTCAAACAGCCACTGGCTATGTCCAGAGTCAGCGGCCAGAAGTTGCAACCCAGAAGTTGCAGAGAGCATCCCTCATGGCCCCCAGATTTGACCCATTTAGTCAATTTTTCACAGATTTGGATTATAATGCATGTTGATACAAAATATAATCAACAAATCATAGATTATAATAGGGTGAGATAATAAAAACAACTGCTTCTTGGTAATACCACAAAATAAGGGGGGGGGGGGATGAAGCCTGGTTAAAATTTAATCAATGCTACCTGTGGGAAGGATCGTGTTTCTACACTCCTTTTAATGGTACAATGTGGAATTAATTTGATCGTTCTGGATGTATGGCAGCAAATATGTTCTACTCTACAGCACCGCAGAGCATTGCTGGTGGTGACAAACAGATCTAATTAGCTTTGACTATATTGGTCTAAGCATTGCCTCAGTGGTAGATCAGCTGCATAAATCTCCTCTGTGGAGAATACAGGATATTAAGAACTGGCTACTTGTCCTACATAACACTAAATTCAAGATACTGCAGCTTTGAAGAGGAAAGGGAGGGAGGGGGTGGGGGAGGGCATTTTGAATTTGAACTAATAAGAACAACCGCTAGCTTCAGGAAAGCTTCAGTCCTCTCTGTACTGCTGCTACAGGCCTGCCTCTCCCAAACTGTGTGTACTACACCCAAAAACATCTTTAAGGTTGAAGGAGTTGAAAATCTAGTTTCACACTCTACTTACTCACCCTCCAGGATTTCACATAAAGGTTTATTGATGCCTCAATCTGGTGAGCTCAGAGGCCACTGAAGGCACTTGAGTTTATTTAGGTGTAAAAAAAAAAAAAACACTTGTGAAGGCTATTTGGCCTTTGGAAGAGTGGTGCATGTAAGCACTCATTTAAAGTGGGTGCAAGGGAACCAGACTTTCAGCTTAACGTATTCGCTGAGGTTGTCTCAGAGTCTGGTCCCTTTCATGCAATGTTCCTGTTTTGTTATCCTGCTAGTAATGTACTGTATATAAGAGCAGGTCTATTAAAAGTTAATCAGCTTGTGCTTTTACTCGGATAATTTAAACTGTAGCTATATTCTCCTCTTTGACATAAATGGGTTGTGGGACATCATTTTCTTTACTTGGCAAGTTTTCAGGCTTTGTCTGAAGTTTGAAGTGGTGTGTTTTTGATATGTTTTTATTTTAGACAAGGTTCATTGTAATTTCTTGGTTATATATTGTGTTTTCTGTGTCTACAGATATGTTAGTGAGTCTGGTTTGGATAGAGAGCACACTCCGGTTAGACAAATGACATTAAAGTCTCATGATTTCTTATTTGACTGTTCAGACTGAGGAGAGGAAAGAAAGTATCTCTTTTGGGACCACATATAGAAGTGGCCCACTTCAGGACTAAGAAAAGACCAGATTCCATGTGATGTGTTTTGTTCACAGTTGTCATGAAAAACAACTACAACAACAAAAAAACACATCTTACCCTGCAGTGTAGCCTCTGAGACAAACAGCGCTTTGACTTAATATAGACGCTACAAAGCCAGTCTGCTCACAGGAGCAGTGCTAACGTTCTGAGGATAATTTTTACCATGTGCACAGCTTAATTTGCTCTACCAGCATGCAAAAATGACCTAATTAGAAATCAAATCAAAATTCAATTGAGGCTTACAGGAAAGTGTTTTTGGGGGTCTGGAGAAGTTTCTCGGATGAGAGGTGAAACGTCTTCAAGCAACTTAAAGAAGGCCAGACACTTAAAGTGTTTTTTTTTTTTTTTGGTTTTTTTGTAAATATTAAACTGATTAGCCAAAATAATCTCATTTTGAACATTCTGTACTTTATAACAAACTAATAGTTCAATCAAATCAATCAATCAAACAAACCTTTATTTGTCACATGCAAGTTTGCACCTGCAGTGAAACACATACATATGGTTGCTGTCATATAATCACTGGGCACTTCATTGAGCACACCTTGCTAGTACTGGGTTGGTCCCTCTTTTGCCTTTAGAGCTTTCTTAATTCTTTTAAGGTGCTGGAAACATTCCTCACAGCTTTTGGTCCATATTGACATGGCAGCATCACATAGATTTGTTAGCTGCACATCCAGCATGCGAATCTCCCGTTCCACTACTTCCCAAATGTGCTCTATTGTATTTTGTTGAGATCTGGTGACTCTGGAGGCTATTTGGTTACACGGTTTCATGTGTAGGAAATCAGATTTGAGCTCTGTGACATGGTGTGTTAAAGAGCTGGGAGCAGCCAACAGGAGATGGGTGTACTGCGGTCAGCCGCAATACTCAGGTACGCTGTGGGACTTAAACGATGTTCAGCTGGTACTAAGGGACCCAAAATATGCCAAAGAAATATCTCACACACCATTACACCACCGCTAGCATTGTTTACACCACCAGTGTTTACACACCTGCCATCTAAATGTGTCACAATGACGCAACCTTCAGACAGATCAGACAAGCCAATGTTTTCCAGGCTTCTAGAGTCCAGTTTTGTTAAAGCCATTGAAACTGTAGCCTCAGTTTCCTGTAGCAGCACCCAGAGTTGTCCTCCGTTGCTGTAGCTCATCTGCTCTAAGATTAGACTTTTTGTGCATTCATAGACACTCTTCTGGATACCTTGGTTGTTATAAATGATTATTTAAGCTACTGTTGCCTCCATTTCGGCTCAAAGCAGGCTGGCCATTCCTCTCTGACCCCTGACATAAACTGTTTTTTGTTTTTGTTTTTTAAACCCTAGACAGAGTTGTTTGGAATTTTTCCAAACAACCCTGACAGTTTCTGAAATATTCCGACCAGCCTGTCTTACACTAACAACCAAGTCCCTTAAATCCCCTTTCTTCCCCATTCTGGTGTCTTAATTTTACACTCAAAGGAGTCACCCTATGCTTCTGCACCGGCTTCACTTTTCAGGCCAGGAAAATGTATAAAGTACTGCAAATTTAGACCAAAGTCTAGAGTCTCAGTGATACAAAGTAGGCAAACAAATGACAGCCATTCAATACTGCTCGCCTGGGTAAAAATGTATTTGTCTTTATCTTTAAATGCTACACAAATAAAGGATGACATTTCTAACAACTTGTTTCTAGACCAACCATGAAGCTGGGGTAAAATTTGCAGCTGAAACAAGGCATATATGCAGCATCCAATCTGCTCATTCACTGCTAGTGTCTTTTGCTTTTGAGGAACTGGATAAGTAGCCTTTCCTTGGTGTCTAACCATGGAGACCAGCAGCTTCCCAGTGCTTCTTTGGTTAAGAAAGTTCTAATTCAGCCTTTGGGCTATGTAACTGTGTCACAAGTTGTACTACCAGCAAATAAACTCAGCCGGCACTGTCAACAGTAGCTGGTGGTCCTGCTGAGAAAGGCTTTGTGACTTTGTCCCAGAGAGTTGTGCTCATGCTGTGCTCTCCTGTCAGAAGCCATTCTGTCTCATCCGCTCTCTGTCTCCATCTCCTAGCCTGGGTACATACGCAAAGAGGAAGTGTATCACAAATGCATGCAGACAAGCTTGCCCATGAATCGGAGACGATTAGATTAGATTTGTTTAACGTGCGCACACGCACACACTCTCTTTCGATTTCACCCTGTGTAAACTTTCCACTGCTACACTCTGTGTCATTCCTGTTGTCATTCTAATTTCATAGGAGGACTCCTGCCAAGGCAGTAATGAACTCAAGTCATGAGGCAGAGGCCACGGCGAGCGGTTGTGAGCCGCGTGTGTGTAGCAGAGAGAAAATGGTGTTAAAGAGGGGGGCTGGCCAGGTTTATGCGCATGGCTTGTGGGCTTTGTGTTTATGTGTGTTTCTGTTTCCCGTGTATAACGCTGGGCTTGTTTTGAGTTAATCAGTGCAGTGGGGTGTATCATCTAAGCTGCTGTAATGTGTCGACTCCTTTATTCAATTTGAGCAGTAATCTCAGCGCTCCCCACTGGCCTGCCTTCATCAGCCGCGTGCTACAAAGCTAGCTTAACTTAGCCAGGGAGACACAGAGAAGCAGAGAAATGCTGAAGAGCCATTTTCTGGATCAAGATTATACTTAGAAGAGTTTAGCCAGACTAAATCTCCTCATTATACTGCACACACAATTATTAGGCAAATTGTACTCCTCGGGATTAAATGTATTGTTGAATAAATGCAATGAGCTCGCTGTATCCAAAACTGAATATACACATGCGTAAGTATTAGGTGTTCAGTTATCAATATTAAAGCATCTGTGGAGTCGCTTTTTTCTCTCCATCTGTTTGTGATCAGATTTCACTGAAGCAGCAACCACAACCTTCCAAAGGCTGTTTATAAAACCTTTGACCAAAAATCTATCGTGAGGTATTCCTTGGTCAATAATGATGCCTCAACTTGTAAACATTCTCTCTCTTTTATGTACAATCCTGTTGAATATTTGCAGCAAAACATGGACTATCCACCGAGCATGCCTAAATAATTCAGCTATTTCAAGGGCATTGCATCTATATGAAAGACTTATTTTTATTTATTTTTTTATTTTTTTACATTTTCTGACTTTTCAGTGTGAATTAAATCTATTTTTCATATGGAAACATGCCAAAGCTCTTTAGTAGCTATACAAACCTTAATAGGATTTCAAAAATAACATAAAGAAAATACAGATTTTAATAAAATTAGATTAGGGGCGACAAATTATGCAGTGCTGGTGGAACAAGGCTAACATCATGGTTGTAAAAAGGTCACCCAGAGAGCTTGACTCTCTATGAAACACTGATGAGAAGAGTGTTCACTGCTTTGTTAAACACCGTGTGAGCCAATAGTTTAGAATAACATATTTGTGGATCTAACCTCCTATCGTACGTCTTTTAAAAGATTTTTTAAATCTCTCTGCGCAGGTGGTAAGACTAGAATACTCAAGGCAGAACACTTTCCAAATATTTATGCACACAGTGTATGCTATGTGGATATTACTGTCAAGATGGACCTTGTTTGCTCAAGTCATTTGAGAGAGTTGTCTGCAGCTGCTTGAGGGACTTAAAAGGATGACGATGAGATTTATGGAACAGTCCTTTAGCTGCGTATCACCCTGCCCTCTGTTTTGCTTATAGTCGACTTCAGCACCAAGGACAGCACAAATAGTGGCTCGAGTTTTTTTTAGTAGCTGTTTTGTGTAGCCTGTAACCTACTTGTTGCATTTTGTAGTCCTTAACCAGAGAGGAAAGTAAAAGTGGAGCACTGAAGCAAGGTCACCGCTCACCCTTGAGTATGACCTCTATATTTGCTATATAGTTGCTGCACATTAATCAGATCCAGGGGCAGCTTCAATTCAGAAGAGATTTTTTTACAGTCTTAATGTGTGTGTGTGTGTGTGTGTGTGTGTGTGTGTGTGTGTGTGTGTGTGTGTGTGTGTCACTCAGCCTTTTAACCTCTTCTTTCCCCACAACTTTTCTTTTTTTACTGGGGAGATTTTCCTGTCAAAAAATCTCCAATCCTGTGTAGACATGATATGGCGGGTTGGTTTTCTGGATTCTTTCAAGCTTATGACTTACTGAGACAAGTGGCATGACATGTTTTGGATGTCCTTTGGATTCCGCAGAGTCCGTGTGTACCTCTCCCACTGCAGCCGAGTATATCATGCACCCGTTTTACGCTTTCATGTCATACTGGTGACGACCCTCTGCCCCCCACCACTACCATCACCACCCCTTCCACCGTCCTGTAAAATGATATCACACGGTACAGCTGACACAGTCTCACTCTTCCCACTGTTCTTTCTACCCCGCCCCACCGGGCACGGCGGTAGCAGGTGCCGAAACGCCCCCAGAGAACCTCGCTGAAAACGCGGCCATGCCGAGCGGTGACACTCTGCAGCCGGACTACCGCCTGGTCTCATCCGTCTTTAGCGCTTCACAGAGCGGTCGGATGCCATGAGATTTCCCACAGGCCCTCACTGGCTCCATGCTGTGAGTAAAACCGTGGTCAAGAGGGGATAACCAACGGCGGATAATGACGTGATGATTCCGGTTGTAGAGCCAGCACAGGGGGGCTCCGGGCACCTTTAATGACCGGTGCTGGAGAGGAAATCACTGGACTTTATTGTCTGTGGAGCCGCGTAACACCGGACCGACAGCGGTGCAAATAAGAAGAAGGGAAGAAAAGAAAAGAAACGTCTCTCTAACAGGTTGCTGAGACATTCAGTCCGAAAAGGTAGGGCATGACTGGATTTACAGTCATCCGCGCGCCACTTAACAGCTGTGCGCATTAATTTATCTGCTTAATTGAGTAAAATGAGGCTAATCAGTGATGTAACAGCTGTTAAATTGACCTCCAGCCGCCAATTCGGTTAAAGCATTAGATGTGTTTATATCGTAAAAGTAAGGATTTTCAATTTTATTTCGCCCCCCAAAAAAGAAAAAGAAAAATCGCCTCTACTGTAGTAGTAGTTTAGACGTTACTTGAAATGATGTGGACAGTAAGGTGAGTAAAATCGATTTTTATTTTTAGAGGGTTTAACATCTATCTCACAGCTCTTTCTAGTAATTTTGCGCACAGTTGTCTGATTGCATTGGACTAGGATGAAAAAGATGTCAGAGGTTATTGTGGCGTGAATGACCAGAAAATGTGCTTTAATTTGCACGATTATGACAACTTCCATATGTCTTATGAGGTAATATGAGCACTGACAGGGGGCAAAATGTGTCAGTGATTGTGTGAGCGATTAATGAGGTGAAAATTGATGGATGAGTGGATTTTTGATGGGAATGCAGACAGATCCATCCCCACTTTGAGACAAACTCGTTCATTTACTGTAGCCGCAGTGCTGACCACATCACTGCTGGGGCCCTGAGGCATCTCTTGAAATCATTGTTATAACTGATGTCAGGTCTTTTTTGGGGTTTTCCAGGGGGGATTTGCAGCACAGCAGAGAATGCTCTCCCCCAGATGCTGACTTCTAAAGGTAAGGGTGCTTTTGGTACAGCTATGTCTCTGGCACTGTTTGTTACAGTAAACCTTTGGCCACAAGTTCGTGCAGTGCCTCTGATCTCTATTCTGAACCTCTGGGCAAACTGTGCAAAGGAAAGTTGTGTTTCTGCTCTTGCTGTGGATCTTCAATTCTGATCTCAAGAGTGTACTTGGATTTCTGTATAACCCCCCTCCCTCCTTTTTTTGGCATACTCTGAAAGAAATTCATCCCCAGAACCCCTGAGATGCATTCAGTCATAAGTAATGCAAAAAATAATTGACAATGAGGTAATTAGGACATGCGGTAACCGCATCAAACGCAACAGGAGACCTGATTAAGTTCATGTGCCGTCAGTCATAAGGAAAAAAGTGTATTTCTGAGACTCATTTTCTGAGTATTTCATAATGAAATCTAGCACACACACACACACACACACACACACACACACACACACACACACACACACACCACCTTCCTCCCTCTGGCTGCCTTTGTTCCCTTCTGCACCCTTCTGATAGTGGGTGTTTCTGTCTTAGATGTGGATGTGTTCCTCTCCTCACACGCTGAGATGAGTGCTTTCAGAGGCAGACAAGGCAGAAAAGTCCCCGATTTTACTACCTGGCTAAATTGTCCTGTGATGGAAAAATATTGTTAAAGGAATGATACCTGAATAATTGAAGCCCCGGGGCTTTAAAATTGCAAGGACCTGCTGTGATTTGCGGCGCAAAGTTGAAGGCCACCTCAACGAAATATTCATATCATTATTTAAGAGTGGGTATATCATTCAGCCACTCAGGCACTGCCACCTTCTCCTGCTTCCCTACTCTCCCGTTTGATCCCTCCCTTTCCTTCTCTCTTTCTTCCTTTCTCCATTTGTAAACTCATCTCTTTATTTATAAAAAATTAACCACATGCTAACCCTTATCCATATCTTCTAGCTCTTATTAAATAAGAACTTAAAAGGCATATATTGAAAATCTTGCATACCGCCTTTCTGACATAGTAGTAGTAGTAGTAGTAGCTTTAGTAGTTTTTCAATGATATGTATATAAGTTTTGAGCAGTTAGACATCCATTCATCCATCTTCTGATGCTGGATGCATCTCTGGCTCATCTGGAAGGACATCAGGGCGTTCCCAATCCAGTCGAGAGATATAATCTCTACATCATGTCCTGGGTTTGCCCCTGGGCTTCCTTCCAGTAAGACATGCCCGAAGCACCTCACTTGGGAGGGACCAAAGAAATGTCCTGGACAGATGCCCAAACCACCACATCTGGCTCCTTTTGATATTGAATAGTTGCAGCTCTTTGCTTTCAGGCTCAGGTCTTTGTTCACCACAAGAGAGTGACATAGTATTCATTCTTTCATGAAAAAGACCCCCTGATACTTAAACTCATCTAATTTGGGCAGTGCTACCCATGAACTAGCCTAACATTCAAGTCTGTCCTTTCAATGATACATAATTTATATTAATCTTTCACTAATCCACTCAAACAAGCAACCATAAATGGATAGGAGAAATCGACAGAAGTGGACAGATCACGATAGCTGTGTAGTAACATTTCTAGGGAAGTGCACTTCAAGTTTTAGCATACGTTTTCAGAGGTGTGGTTATGACACTTATACAGTATAGATTTAACACAAAGTCCCTGTTAAGCAGTCCTGGTAATACTGGTATGCAGGTTTTGTTATCTTCAAAATTACTAAGCCACATGCTTTACTCTCTCTCCTGTAGGTTGCCTTTTGTGCTCACGCCCACTCTGCCCCTCCCTGCACCTCGTTCTTCCTCTTAAAAGGGAGTTTTTCCTTCCCACTGTGGCCTACTGCTTGGCTACAGGGGGTTGTGTGATTGTTGGGCTTTCTATCTAATATTGCAGGGTCTTTACCTTACCACATAAAGCAATTGAAATAATGTATACAGTAAGGTGCTGTTGTGATTTGGAACTATATAAATAGACTGAATTGAACTGAACGAATTAAATTTCCTCCCCATTTCCAGCCTTTGCTGCAAACCTAAGCTAATTTTCCTTTTAGCTTCAGATTGACTGAACAGATACGGGATCACTTTTCATCTAATGATCTGCTGTCATCCACTGCTTTACTGTATAGCAGAGTTTTCTAATTAAAGTTTCCTGTCATAGCTTCTCTAATTTCCACAGTTCACTCAGGCATCACATGGGAGAAGAACCTCCCAGCTTCACAACACTAATCATCACCACATCGTCCCACATGAAAGTTCTGAGGGAAGCGGTGTTTTTTACCTCTTCAGCATTCGATCAGGGGTGTTTTTGGTTGTGGGTGCATGCGTGTTCATTTGCATGCAGCTGTATGCGAGGATCGTTTCATTTCCCGCAGAGAAAACGAATTAAAATATGACACCTCTCTCTTCTGCCTCTCATCTCGTGCTTTTCACTGTGTTAAGAGATGGCAAAACTGCTAAATATAGTTCTGCAAGTGGAGTGTGAAACCTCTTCACCTCTCTCAGCGTTTCTAACATTGCGGAGGTCGAAATGAGAGGATTTTGTGGTAGCTTGAACAAAGGTTTAATCATCTTTCTAATGAACTCTTCATGTGCATGTTGTATGTGAACGAAAAAGGGAGGGAGAGGAGAAAAAAGCAGAACAAGAAGAAGAAGAGTCACTTTTCTTATCTGTGATACAGCAAGGCTAATGTGATTTTTAAGTAATACTAATTATAAAGTATATCCTAGAGACGAATATAACATCAGGGTAAACATGGTGTAATGCAGTATAACAGATTTAGTTTTTCTTAGCATGTGTATTTATGTTAAGATGATTTATTGTCTTTGCATGCAAGAATTCCCGTTTTTGTGGTCTTTAATGGCTTTTCACAAGTAGAGAAGAAGAGGAGGCCAGTCAGAGACTATAGCAACTCAATGCCTTGTATTTTCTATGAGGAAGGTTCCCAACCTGCGATTGTTGACTTTATCTGCTGTATCATTAACCCAGACTCCAAAATTCAGACAGTTGAGTCAACTTGCTGGCTGTTTCCATACAGATGCGTTCGCTCGAAATATAAGAATAACTTCCCAAAGGATCAATAAAGTTGTGGTATTGTGGTTGAATTTTTCTTTCGGAGTCTTTTTCTTTCAAACTCAACTATATGGTAAAGATTTTTTTTTATTTATGCACACAGATTTTGAGACTCGGATGTTCAATAAAGTCATCTCTCTATGTTCTTTCTGATTAATCAATTAATCAAATCGCCTACAAAAATGTCAGAGAATTCCCAGAAGATGGCAGAAATTTTAGAAAAGCACCAAGGACAAATTCTTGATGCCTAAGATCATTCATAATAAATGAAATCTAACAGTGTGTCCAATATAAAGCAAAAAGCATGACCTGATTTAAATTTTGTCCCATCGAGGTTTCTCCTTGTGCACCTCTGAACCCTTCCAGCACTGCTGCTATGTTTAGATCATTAATTGGAAGTCCTGTTTTTACCTGTTGTGTGTGCCTATTTGCGGAAGCACTATGAACCTCAAATCAAGCACAAACTTCTCTTTAAAACTCAGCCAACCTGTGAGCCAAGAATCCTCACTGCTGATGAGAAGCAGGTGGTCGCCACAGTGAATTCTCTGCCTGTCCCTAGCATCCCCCACTGTCACACCAACCTACTCCGTGTCCTCCTTCACTTCTACACTTTGTGTCAGTCCCACCATCTCCAAACCATACCTCATAGCATGTCTCCGTACTGTTTTGTAAACCTTCCCTTTCACTCTTGCTGCTATCCCTCTGTCACAAATCATCCCTGACACTCATCTCCACACACTCCACCGTGCTTGCACTCTTTTCCCCTCTCCATTACACTTTTCCCTGGATGGCGGACCCCCAGATATTTAAGCTCATCAACCTTCTCTACATCTACTGCTTGAAGATTCAGTCTTACACCTGTCTCCCTCTCAATCAGACATAATCTTTCATGCTTCTTCCGACTTTCAGTCCTCTTCTCTCCAGTGCATATCGTCACCTCCCCAGGTTTTCCTCCACCTGCTCTCTTCTCTCGGTACAAATTAATTGACAGTGAAAATAATAATGAGCTGAAGCCAAAATTGAATTTTTGCCCAACCCTGCTAGATGCTCAGTGTTTTGAGTCAAGAGTGACAATGTTGCTGACTGCTTAAGAGCCTCCCTGTCTCTCATTTGCACATATACTTTACATCATTTCTTGGCAACTCTCAAAATCCCTGCAAATCTCAGGGATTTACATTTCCTTCAGCGCTGCTTTTTGTACAGTGAGGAAGTGGATCCTTTCTTTCTGTGATTGAAGCTGACTTGACAGATACACTCTGTATAACTAGAG
Organism: Pundamilia nyererei; assembly: GCF_000239375.1. NCBI lineage: Eukaryota > Metazoa > Chordata > Actinopteri > Cichliformes > Cichlidae > Pundamilia > Pundamilia nyererei. The sequence goes on from NW_005187411.1 coordinate 431,124, forward strand.
TGTGCAGGTCACCTGGGACTGGTACACATAATGACTTTATGTAGCTTCTGTGTTGTGGAAATCAGATGCCTGTTGGCTCCTCTGAGACAGCTTCATCCCCCTTCTTCAGTGTCACTTGTCCAAGTCAGCCACTGACAGGATTGTGGCAGATCCTTCTTTCAGACCACAGTTAAATCTAAGGGTTTTATGTGGTATTATGAGTGTGTGTGTGTATGTGCTTCCCAGCTAAATCAGACAGCTCTGAACCCACTGGGAGTCGTACATGAATTGTGTTGGATAAGATGACAGCATTAAAGTTGAGTCTTCCAACCTCTGTCACTTGGCATGTTTGTCTCTCCAGTCTACTGGAAACTCTCTAATCTGAGGCTTTACCTCAGCGCTCCCTCTCTAGCATAATTTGGTCGCGTGTTAGTCAAAGTGACTTATTTTTCTTTCTAGAAAGATTCCATTGCTGCGCCTTTGTTGATATATTTCAGAGAAGGTTATGAATTTTGCATGCATGTGCCACAGTAGTTGCACACAGGTCTTAAATTTAAGTCGATAGCCTGAGCCCGGAATGATGTATGGCATGTTGGAAAAAGTAGGATATTCTTCAAAGAGTAAATGAGAGACAAAGAGAATGAAGAAAAGATAAGATGCACAAAGAGGAGTAAGGAGACATGAGATTGTGAGCTAGACGGGGAGGGGATGGAGAAATGGGGAGCAAAAGAGACTTCACATCGCTTTTAACGACATTATCGCGGTCCATGGTGTATATAATTTAGTACGATGACGCAATGGAAGATACTGCAGAAGGGCGCTCTCTGAGAGGGAGGCTCACATACTCATTTCAGGCCGCACATATACTGAAAGAGATCTAGTGCTTTATGTGATTGTACCATCTATTTAAAATAGAGATTCAAGTTTATTCATTGTTCAGGGTCATTAACCTCATTAATGATACATCGGACAAACAAAGGGACAGAGCAGCAAAACCGCTCGCTGGCAGTTGACCAAGCCACCCAATTATGAACTATTCTTTTTATTTAACCTTCCTGCTGAGATTTACCAGATGTCAAAATATCAAATCCCAGAACAGTTAAATCTATTAATTAGTCAATGAAATGTAAATTAACTGCAAATTACTGCTTTAGAAAGCTCACAGCTTTCACAAACGTGCATTAATATAAAGGGAAGTTGGGTTTTTTTGTTTGTTTGAATCCATTTAATTGGCATAATTAAATGCTGTTACTCCAGTGAGAAATATCTGGATGTTTTAGTTAATCAAGTTGAACGGTAGATAAATAGAGTCTTCTGGTGTTGTAATTACTATAATGGCAGTGCCTAAAAGGAATATTTCTGCCCGAACGCAGCCATGCAAATTTGTCTAAATTAATGTCGAAATCATGAAATTTAAAAGCTGATATAAGAGGTCACTCTCTGAGCGGATTAATTTGGGTATTCTGCGCCGTGGTTGTTTGTTTATTTAGTATTTTGATGTCACTGCCAGTAAAATGAAATTAAGACATCAACACACACACACACACACACACACACACACACACACACACACACACACACACAC
>NW_005187411.1:432707-467214 GCF_000239375.1 Pundamilia nyererei
ACACACACACACACACACACACACACACACACACACACACACACACACACACACAGGGTTCTTTATCGCTCGCACGCAGCTAATTTAGTGCTTTCTCTAGACAGGCTTGTTTAGAAGCAGATCTTTTTGAGGCGAGACAGTAAATTTGCTGTGCGCTTTGGAGATAAATATACGTGCATCTGCATTGATTTATTTCTTTTCTTTTATTTCTTTACACTGCTTTGGTTCTTTTGTGTCTCAGTGTCAATCAGATCGGTTTGCTTAAGGTTATTTACCTGCAAAGCAAAGAAAAGGGGAGAGGAATTGGGTTCATGTGACAGTATGCCCTGATAATATCCAGGAGATTTCATGGTGGCAGCTATCAGCGCAGCAGTGAGAGGTGATTTTGAAGCTGTCACAGTAAAAAAAGGACAAGCGACATATCGCTTGAATGTATTATTATTATTATCCTGAAACTGTGCTGCACATACTTGTATGAAATGCCACACATATTATTAGCATGCAGAGAATGTGCTGCTGCATTCAGCAGATTAATTCAACCACACGTTGAGTGTTATTTTTCAATTCAAAACAGCTCCCAGTTGTTTTAAGTATTCTGGAGTGAGCGTGATTCATTCCTTTGTATGCCTATTTATGGGTTATATAGAAAGAACAGATTCTTTGTCATGAAATAGCGGCTGTAATACAAACCCACCAGCCACTTCATTAGGTACATGTGGCTTTACTCCTTTTTGCATTCAGAGCTGACTTAATTCTTCATGGCATAGATTCAACTGGATGCTGGAAACATTCTTCAGAGGCTTTGGTTTGACGTGATAGCATTATGCATTTGCTGCAGAAATATTGCTTGCACATTCGTGATATCAATCTTCCATTCCACTCCATCCCAAAGTTGCTCTATTGAACTGAAATCAGGTGACTGTGGAGGCCATTTGAGAGCAGTGAACTTACTGTCATTTTCAAGAAAGTAGTTTGAGATGATTTGAGCTTTGTGACATGGCGTGCTATCCTGCTGGAAGCAACCATCAGGGGATGGGTACACTGTGGTCATACCAGGATGGACATAGTCAGGGACAACACTTGTGTATGGAGTGGTGTTTAAACAATGCTTGACTGGCACTAAGGGCCCCAAAGACTTCCAACCTTTTACATCACCAGCAGCAGCTGGAACTGTTGTGCTTTCACGTTGTTTATACCAAGTTCTCAACCTATTATTCTAATTACTTACAGAAATCAGCAGAGCAGGTAACATTTTCCAGTGTTTTATTGGCTAATTTTGGTGAATTGTAGCCTTAGTTTCCTGTTCTTTAGATAGCAGGAGTGGCAGTGGGTGTGGTCTACTGCTGCTACAACAGAAGACCACACACACTGCTTCAAGGATTTGATGTATTATCCCTTCACAGATACTCATTTGCATACCTTTGTCGTTATAAATGTACTTTTCTAAGTTGCCTTCCTATCAATATGAAGCAGTCTGGCCATTCTCCTCTGAGCTCTGAAATCAACGAAGCACTTCTTCAGACTTGAGCTGCAATGCATTGGGCTGCTCCCACCTGAGTGGCTGATTTGTATTAACAAGCAGCTTAAAATGTGGCCTGGGGGTGTATTTTATAAACTACTTTTAGACATTTTAGGCAACCACGTGTGTTATTTAATTTTTAAAAGCCACACATTATATAACTACACTGTATTTATGGGCTAAACAGTTGCTTGGTTGAATATAAATTACATAATTACAGAATCATAGAAATTATCAGCGGCATAGCACAACAGCTGCTATGTAGCGTTTCTCATGCCAAACATTTCCTCCTGACAGAAGCCTCTTTTTCTACCTGCAGGAGTTCCAAAGAGAGGTGATTTTGAGAGTAACAGTCCTCAGGCCTGCTATGGTTTCCTACCTCCTTACATTCTCCCGCTGTCTTCTTATGTGTGTGTTCGGTTGGTTTGTTGGAATTCAGACCTGACGGCGCCTTGAAAAGATTATTTTTGCTCTGAGCACTTAACCTCTGAAAATTAAAAAAACAAAAAAACATTAGCCTGGAGGCTATAGCCTGCAGATGGGTTACAAATGAAAGAAATAGTTCAGTATTGCAGCTCAGAATTCCTCTCATGTTAGTTCACTGAGTGTTGAGCAGAAGCTGGGAGGGGATGAGCTCAGCATTAAGACAGCATGCAGTGCTAAACAGCTACCCTTCATGTGCCAATGTTTAAAAATACAACTACTATATTTCAGAGCTGCAACATCACTGGAGTGCCCAAAAGCACAAGGTGTGCAATACTCAGAGACATGGCCAAGGTAAGAAAGGCTGAAAGACGACCACCACTGAACAAGACACACAAGCTGAAACGTCAAGACTGGGCCAAGAAATATCTCAAGACTGGTTTTTCTAAGGTTTTATGGACTGATGACATGAGAGTGAGTCTTGATGGGCCAGATGGATGGGCCCGTGGCTGGATTGGTAAAGGGCAGAGAGCTCCAGTCCGACTCAGACGCCAGCAAGGTGGAGGTGGAGTACTGGTTTGGGCTGGTAGCATCAAAGATGAGCTTGTGGGGCCTTTTCAGGTTGAGGATGGAGTCAAGCTCAACTCCCAGTCCTACCGCCAGTTTCTGGAAGACACCTTCTTCAAGCAGTGGTACAGGAAGAAGTCTGCATCCTTCAAGAAAACATGATTTCCATGCAGGACAATGCTCCATCACACGCGTCCAAGTACTCCACAGCATGGCTGGCAAGAAAGGGTATAAAAGAAGAAAAACTAATGACATGGCCTCCTTGTTCACCTGATCTGAACCCCATTGAGAACCTGTGGTCCATCATCAAATGTGAGATTTACAAGGAGGGAAAACAGTACACCTCTCTGAACAGTGTCTGGGAGGCTGTGGTTGCTGCTGCACGCAATGTTGATGGTGAACAGATCAAAACACTGACAGAATCCATGGATGGCAGGCTTTTGAGTGTCCTTGCAAAGAACGGTGGCTATATTGGTCGCTGATTTGTTTTTGTTTTGTTTTTGAATGTCAGAAATGTATATTTGTGAATGTGGAGATGTTATATTGGTTTCACTGGTAAAAATAAATAATTGAAATGGGTATATATTTGTTTTTTGTTAAGTTGCCTAATAATTATGCACAGTAATAGTCACCTGCACACACAGATATCCCCCTAGAATAGCTAAAACTAAAAACAAACTAAAAACATTCAGCTTTGATATTAATGAGTTTTTTGGGTTCATTGAGAACATGGTTGTTGTTCAATAATAACATTATTCCTCAAAAATACAACTTGCCTAATAATTCTGCACTCCCTGTATGGTGATAATCAACTGCAGCTCAGCGAAAATATGACAAAAAAAATATCTCACTATTTGAACCCAATAACGATGTAAGTAGACCTAGTTTGGGGTATGGACAGACTTCTGGCAAATACAGTTTGTAAAGAGTAAATAGTCTTATAAATGTTTCCTGTTCCAGAGTTTGTCATTTGATTCAATCAGAAACAGAATCGTTTGAATCATATTTGCTCGAAGCAAAGCAGCTTTGCTTTTATACATCATGAAAACCCAGAAGGACTTTTATTTTGGAAGAATGGCATTTGTGCATTTTTATCAGTTGCAATTGTATAATAATGGCATATAAATACACTAATCCAGCCTATTTTGGTTATTTTTTCAGGCATTAGAAACCTTTGCTGGACGTAAGTATGCTAAATATTCTGCGGAAGTTATTCTAACATTACTGAAATCCAAATGTAATTCTTGACTCATTTTCGCCTCTTTTCTGTCTTTGTTGATTCTGTGTGAAGGGTTTGATGGAGAGCTGGTCGGATGTCAGCGGGAACTATTGTCATAACCGGAGGAATACTTGCCGGAGTGATACTGCTGTGCATTGTAGCAGTTCTCTGTTACTGTAGACTCCAGGTATTACTGTGCACGTTCATGTTTCTTGGTCTTTTAGGAAGTTTGCTGTTCACCCAAAAGCTCTTTTTACATTACTGATGTTTACTGGCTTAACAAACTCAACTAACTAATCTAGTTTGTGACCGTGTGCAATGAACTTGCAGTCTTACTGTCTTTGAAATACTTGCTTCAAAGATGGGCACCACTCGCACTCAGCTGGCATCTTAAAAGCGAGTGAAAAAATGGCAAATTGACACAGTCTGCTATTAGTCTGCAATTAAGTAGCGTCAAGTTGGCAGTTACTTGCTATCTGTTTGATATAATACTGTGATAAATTAGTGCAAATCTGTTGCCATCTACATGCACAGTAATTCACACTAATTGGAAATTCGCATTAACTTGCAATCAGAGTCCAGACTGAACTTCTCAGGCTTGAAACAGAAAGGTTTCCACAGATATTGTTGTAGTTGCTCCAGGATTTTAATTTACTAGCAAAATATCATAGACGCTAGCCACTTGCTTTTATTAATAAATATAACCACAAGGCAGAGCTGGTTGCCAAACAAACAAGTTGGTAACCAGCTGGATGAAGTCACCTTATCCAAAGAGACCCATTGCAGACTAGTTGCACTTGTTGCCACATATTGATTTAGCTGATTGCAATCTGTGTGCGTTTAAAAATTAAGATATAAAATTCATTTCAATGCAATTTTATTTACATAGTGCCAATTTAAAGCAACAGTCAGTCAGTAAGGTAAAGACAGACAATTATAGAGTAAAAAAACAAGAAATTTAAATCACCAGACAACCAACCAAGTTGGCAGACTTCAAAAAGTAGTAACAGGGATGAGTACTCAGCTGTCTGACCGTCCAGCTGTCATTGTCCATGTCCACAACAGAGTAAATTCTAGGCTTCAGTCATATTGCAATAGTTAAAATAGAAACAATCAAACAAACAAGCAAAAGTGGTTGCTGTGAGATTGAGGTTGTCGAGCGCTCAACCTGGAGGCGACCTACTTCCAATCGTTCCCTAAATTTGCCAAAAATTCACTTCAGTCACCGGGCAACTCGAGGATGTTGCAGTCCTATTTTTAATCTAGTGAGACTGAGCCATAACCCAGTCTAATTGTTTGCCACCTTAACATGGTTTTCCACATTCTGTCTCATTTATGTAACATAGCACTCTAGTACCAAGTCACAGCTGGATCTGGTTACAATAAAAGCAGATGTGGTGGCCAGAGCAGTCAGTGGTTCAACATTTGCACAAAGCACAGTGCAGACTGCCCTTCCAAAGCCTAGTGACAGGTGTCTGAGTATACTGTCAGTCTTTTCACCTGCCTCTGAAAAAAAACTACTTCTAAGTATTCCCACCATGTTAAACAGAATTTTGTTTGTCACTGTTCATATTTTGATTTTGATATCACAACTTTATTTTGCTGTGATAAAGCAATCAGAATCACAGAATGTTTAAGAAGACATCCAAACCCTTGTTCTTCTTGCTCACACCCTGGTGCCTTCTTTGTCATCCTCCTGCAGTATTACTGCTGTAAGAAAAATGATTCTGAGGTGGACGTGGCCTCCATGGCAGGACCGGATCCTCTCGCTCACTTTCCATGCAACGCCTGCAACGCCCTCGCCATGGACGGCACTGCCATCACCCCCGTCTCTCTGGATCAGCTGGATTCGGGTTCTCACCACTGCCCCAGCTGTTCACCGTACACCCTGCGCTCGGGACTCACAGACGACATGCGTAACGGAGGGGAGCGTCTCGGCTTCCATACTTACTACGAGAACCCGTCTGTATCTCTTCCCCTGTCGGTTCACCCTCAGAGCTCCTCCCCTCTGAGCTACTGCAGTCCCTCGGACACGTTTCCTCCCCCGCCGCGCTCCTACAGCACTGACGTCTGACCTTTGCTTCACTGTACAGACACACACACACACACCTACAGCGTCTAGCACATGCCCTTTTGTTTGAGACTAACTTCAGGTAATTGATTAGAGGACAGCACAATTATACACACACATGCCCATATTACTGTACATGCCCACATAATTTGAAGGGAAGTGACCCATAAACTAAGCCTACTGATAGAGCCCCATGGTGGGCGACAAATCTGGGCATGATCTGCAGCAGGGAAATATTACATAAAATTGGCCACATTACTCTTTAAAAAAACTCATATTTTAATCTTAGTACGACTTTTACTTAAACAAAAGCTATAAAATGTATAAGTACCATTACAGTTAGCATCTCATTGAGCCCGGTCACACATGATAGTGTTTTTAGTAAATGGCTCAAAGGTTGGAGCTAGTCTACAAACTCTATAAATGCATCTGGGGCAATGAAGTCATTCAGGTTACATATGATCAGGGACACATAACAAAGCTTTTAGTACAGAGTAAACTCAGACAGTCCCCAGGCAGAAAAACAGGCGAGGTTTTGGGGCGTTAAAGTCATTTAGTCATTAAAAAATTGTGACATATAGAATTTGTTTTTTAATTTGTGTGAAGTTTTGTGAATGTAATTATGTAATTTATAGAGAAAAAATGCATTCAGTTAGACAAGAAAAGGCTTAGTACTAAATTACAAACATGTTTTATTAAACTCAGTGGAAAAGCAGGACGTTATTTGCAAATTCTGCAATTATAAGTCATTCGGCAGTTATTTATGACTCAGGACCTCAGTTGCATTAGATTAGATGAACACAGAGTTTATGATCTCATGTTCAGCTCATTCTCTGGCAAATGCATCCTGGATGCAGGGATCTAGGAAAAACCACCATTTTTCCAGCAGCAGACAAATGTCAGCCTAATCTGAAGAATGACAAAGTTACATAAACACACATAGATATAGTGCTGCATCTATCATTCACCCTCAATGTGATTAAGATTAACCACATAAATACCTTTCTGTTAGGTGTGAGCACTTTGAATATATTTTTAGCAGCATTTTCCACTCAATAAATCAAAAGTGACTGCTGATGACGAGGAGACAGAGCTGAGACACACGAAGAAGGCATGCGCAACCCCATATTTGAGCATCACTTCAGTTATTCTTATTCTTTTCTCCAGTTTCTCCCTTTTTCCCTGTGTCACAAAGGGTTAATGGTAGTGTGAACCTCTTACCACTGCAGCTTACACTACATGAGGGCTAACAGCTATATAACTAATGGAGCTTAACTGTTTTTATCCAGAAGAAAGACCTGACGAGCGAAGAAGGAACTACAACTTTTTAAGCCTTTTTTTGTTCTTCTTGCAGATTACCAGAAAGTCTGTGAGAAAAGTGTCAGTTTAGTCTGTTTCTGTTTTCACTTCTGACATGAAATTGCCATGAAACTGAAGAGAGTTTGTTCCGCAGTGTCTTCCATAGAAGCTGATGTATTTACCTTTTCTGTGCTTACAGATTGTGACGTGTGAAAGCAGATTTTTAGACGTGCGATAAGCAGAAAAGAGAGATGCTGTACCATATTTAATGATCTTAAAGCTTAGGTTTTATATCTATATATGAGCCATCATATCTGCTACAGTACAGTAATAAGATGCAGTGTTATTGCAGTATATGCCTGAATCTATATATTTTTTAAGGAGTATTGTCATTTTTTTGTGAGGGATGTTCGGGTTTAGATGTATTTCAGTACTTTTCTCTTCAGTTTTGGCTTCTTTCTGTGTTCCTGTGCACTCCTGACAGCTGCAGAGGAACACAACTGTGGAAATGGCAACTCAGTTTAAACATAAATTGTGCTAGAGGTGTGAAAAACACAGGAAAATGTGTGAAACAGTGATGTTGAGTATTATTGAACATAGGCTATTATTTAAGATCTAAACTATATTTATTCACTCTAATGTCACATTGTTTTCACTGAGCTCTAAGCTTCATTATATTTCCTTATTTTCTTGATCTTACAGACTCGTTCAGACGTACGTCCTAAATTTTATGCAGTACTGTGGAAAAGTCTTGAGCCACATGTCATTTCTTTATAGGAAAATGGGAAATGGGTGCAGGGATGTCATGAAACATACACCGACATACACAGAAATATAGTTTATAAGGCAAAGAAAAAAGTTTGTAAAATTCTAGCAAGCCCAAAAGTGAATTTTTGGGTATGACCATTTTTACTCTTCAACACAGCCTGAATGCTCTTAGTCAGCTTTCTTGTAATTTCTTTGAGAAGTCTTCAGGAATAGTTCTCCAGGCTTCTTGAAGAACATTCAAAGCTCTTCTTTGGATGTTGGCTGTTTTTTATTTCATTCTCTGTAGGTATGATCCGTTATAGTAATAGCAGTAAGTCCAGGCTCTCGGTAGTCCAACCCATGACTGATGACCATAGGGTACTTTTCAGCGTTCATAATTCCATCAACTTTAACAAAATCCCCAACACCGTTCACTGAAATACAGCCCGAAACCATGACAGAGCCTTGCTGTGTTTTACAGATCGCTGTAGAAACTCCTGATGACCTGTTTCTGCTGATTTTCAGTCCAGTTCTTGTGTAATTTAGCATATCTCACCCTTTTCTGCCTGATTGCCTTCCTTTAAAATGACTGTTCATCTGCTATTGAACTGCTACTTCTTCTTTTTGTCCTCTGCTTGTCCTCTTTCCTCTCATTTCTCAAAGACACACTGCACATCATGCTGAGGTATGTAGTTTTCAGGAAGTCGCCCTTTGGTAATCACCTTGTTTGTGCACAAATAGTATTTTAAGCCAGTCAAACTACCTTTGGCATTTTTTGTAGTTTCAATAAAATACATGAGAAAATAAATTTTTATGTTTTTGCAGCAGACTTCTAATAACAAAGTGCCTAAAGATACAATTTAATAATTGGTTCTTTGCTAATTTGTCTGGTGCGTATAGACATGACACTGGTTCATTACTTGGGTTAGGTGCCTTTTTTATGCTTGTTTAATTCATAGGTCGGTGTTAAAAAACATTCCTCTGAAAATGATCCGGCGCAGGGAGTGGACTATTGCTCAAAACTGGTTTAAAAATACCAACAAGTCTGCCTCCTTCGAAGCTTAATCCAGATATCGGAGTGCTGACTTAAGACTTTTGCACAGTATTGTATGTAAACTGCTTTATTTTTATTTTTAAATGTCTTTGTCAGTTTAGATGTTCACTGAACACTGGCGTTCACTGCCACCTACCCAACAAATATCCCCTTAGTCTGATGACAGTGGCTCAGTGTTTGTGCTCACAGGTTTGTTGCACCATAATGAACACAACTGTTGTGTCAGAACTTAACTTTTATTTTCAGGTTACTGTTTCTGTATTTTAAAAAAAATCACATTCTGCTATGACCTGAGGAAAATGCACAATGTTTCACATAATGTTCCTTTTTTTTCAGGAGGAATAAATATGTAGATATCTGCATATTCTTATGGTCTGTCTTTTTCACACAGTGACTCAGACAGTAGATACACAGGATTATGAAATCGGTTTCTGTTCATAGAAGAAGAAAAAAACAGAAAAGAAAAGAAAACCACAGACGTACACGTCAAGAGTCTGGACACAGCTTCTCATTTTTAGGTTTTTCTTTATTTTCATGACTATTTATATTGTAGATTCTGACTGAAGGCATCAAAACTATGAATGAACACATATGAAATTATGTAGTAAACAAAAAAAAGTGAAATAACTCAAAATATGTTTTACATTTTAGATTCTTCAAAGTAGCCACTGCTTTGCACACTCTTGGCCTTCTCTCGATGAGCTTCATGATGTAGTCAGCTGCAATGGTTTTCACTTCACAGGTGTGCCTTTTCAGGGTTTGTTTGTGGCATTTCTTGCCTTTACAGCGGGGAAAATAAGTATTTGACACATCAGCATTTTTATCAGTAAGGGGATTTCTAAGTGGACTATTGACACAACATTTCCACCAGATGTTGCCATCAAGCCAAATATTGAAGTCATACAAACAAATCAGAACATTTAAGTACACAAGTTGAATCATATTAAATAAAGTGCAATGACACAGGGAATAAGTATTGAACACACTTTATTTAATACTTTGTAGAAAAGCCTTTGTTGGTGATTACAGCTTCTAGACGCCTCCTGTATGGATAGACCAGTCGTCTGCATTGCTCAGGAGTGATTCTGGCCCATTCTTCCACACAAACGGTCTTTAAATCTTGAAGGTTCCTTGGGCCTCTTTTATGAACTTTAATCTTCAGTTCTCTCCATAGATTTTCTATGGGATTTAGGTCAGGTGATTGACTGGGCCATTCAAGCAACTTGATTTTCTTTCTTTGAAACCACTTCATTGTTTCCTTGGCCTTGTGTTTGGGATCATTGTCTTGCTGAAATGTCCACCCTCTTTTCATTTTTAGCTTCCTGGTAGATGGCAGCAGATTTGTATCCAGAATGTCCCGGTACATCTCTCCATTCATCCTGCCTTCAATAATATGAAGTCTGCCAGTACCCCTTGCTGAAAAGCAGCCCCAAACCATGATGCTACCACCCCCAAACTTAACTGTTGGTATGGTGTTCTTGGGGTGGTGAGCAGTGCCATTTCTTCTCCAAACATGGTGTGTGGAATGGCTGCCAAAAGGTTCAATTTTGCTTTCGTCTGACCATACTATAGTCTCCCAATAATCCACAGGCTTCTCCAAATGCTGTTGCGCAAATTTTAACCGAGCCTTGACATGCTTTTTGTTCAGCAATGGAGTCTTGCGTGGTGAGCGTGCATGGATGCCATGGCGGTTCAGTGCATTGCTTATAGTTTTCTTTGAAACAACAGTACCTGCTGATGCAAGGTCTTCCTGAAGTTCTGTCCGAGTGGTTCTTGGCTCTTGGAGAACTCTCCTGATTATTCTTTGGACTCCTCGGACAGGGATCTTGCGTGGAGCACCTGATCGTGGCAGGTTTATGGTGAACTGATGCTCTTTCCATTTCCGGATAATGGCCCCCACAGTGCTCACAGGAACATTCAGCATTCTGGAAATGCACCTATAACCATTCCCATCACAATGCTTTTCAACGATAAGATTACGAAGATCTTGAGAGAGTTCTTTGCTTTTACCCATCATGAAGTCTTTCCTGTGTGCCTTCTGGGTAATGAGGAGCCTTTATAGGCCATCAATTAGGACTAAAGCAGCTGATATCAATTAGTACTGATAGGGGACAGGATTTCTCTATCAATACTGACAGATTTCAGGTGATCTCCTGGCTTTCTATGTCATTTTGCCCCCTGTTATCTTCATGTATTCAATACTTATTCCCTGTGTCATTTCACTTTATTTATTATGGTTTAACTTGTATACTTCAATGTTCTGATTTGTTTGTATGATTTCAATATTTGGCTTGATGGCAACATCTGGTGGAAATGTTGTGTCAATAGTCCACTTAGAAATCCCCTTACTGATAAAAATGCTGATGTGTCAAATACTTATTTTCCCCGCTGTAAATGGGGTTGGGACCATGTTGTGCAGGAATCAGGTTGGTACACAGCTGACAGGCTTATTTGACAACTGTTAGAATTCATATTAAGGCAAGAACCAATCAGCTACGTAAAGAGAAACGATAATCCACCATTACTTTAAGAACTGAAGGTCAGTCTGGAAACTTTGAAAGTCGCAAAATCCATTAAGCACTACGATGAAACTGGCTCTGACTGTGCAAATCAGGCCTTTATGGTCAAATAGCTGCTAAGAAAACATGACTAAGGAAAAGCAACAAGCAGAAGAAATTTGTTTGGGCCAAGAAACATAAGGAATGGACATTACACCAGCGGAAATCCAAGCTTTGTTCTGATGAGTCCAAATTTGAGCTCTTTGGTTCCACCTGCTATGTCTTTTTGCGACGCAGAAAAGGTGAACGAATGGTCTCTACATGCATGGTTCCCACCGTGAGGAGGTGTGATGGTGTGGAGGAGCTTTGCTGGTGACACTGTTGGGAATTTATTCAAAACTGATGGCACACTGAACCAGCATGACTACCGCAAAATCCTGCCATCCCATCCGGTTTGTTTAGTTGGACCATCTTTTATTTTTCAACAGGACAGTGACCCCTACGGGCTGTGTAAGGGCTATTTGACCAAGAAGGAGAGTGATGGAGTGCTGCGCCAGATTGCCTGGCCTCCACAGTCACCTGACCTAAACCCAATCAAGGTGGTTTGAGATGAGATGGCAAAAGGGCCAACAAGTGCTCAGCAACTATCTATCAACACTGTTGGGAAACCATTTCATGTGACTACCCGATGAAGCTCATCGAGAGAATGCCAAGAGTGTGCAAAGCAGTAATCAAAGCAAAGGGTGGCTACTTTGAAGAATCTAAAATATACAAAATGTTTTGAGTTATTTCACACTGTTTTGTGTACTGCATAATTCCATATGTGTTCATTCATAGTTTTGATGTCTTCAGTGAGAATCTACAAGGTAAATAGTCATGAAAATGAAGAAAAAACAGAAAGTCCAAACTTACTGGTAGTGTAGAGCAGGAAATGCTGATTGAAAAAAAAGCCACAGAGGGGGAAACAAAAAAACCGTAACTAAACATATGCAGTAGATATTGGCGTATATTTACATGGTTTGTTGGTCTGTCTTTTCCACATGGTGACTCAGACAGTAGATACAAGGTGTTGAAATCAGTTTCTGGTCACAGAAGAGAAAAAAACCGAAAACCACAGACGTACATTAGAGCGGGAATTGTTTTTGTTTTTTTTCTTTAAAGCCACAAAGGGGAAACAAATAAAAATTACAAAATTCAGATAAAGAAAGGTAGTGAAACACTGAAGTTTAAAGAAAGGGAAGTGAAACTTTAAAAAAGAAACCGGTCTGTCATCAAGAAAGAGAAGATAAAAACTGAGAGGTTTATAATGCAAGTTAGGAATTAAGAGAAACCATGCATCATTACATGAAAGTGACACCGAGACCGTGGGGAAAAAGAGGGCGTCGAACGCAGAATCATCTTTGTTATTCTTTGGTATTTGAGTGCTTTACCTGCTCGACCCGTTTCATACCCTGTCAGGCTGCTTCGCCCATGACAATAATAGAGCGACAGGTCTCTGCCACGCCAACACCTGCGGATGACAGATCGCAAATACGACATCATTTACTCTTTAAATACATAAGCAGGGTCTGGCAGCTTCACACAGCACCTCTACCTGGCAAAGAAAAGTGTAAAAGGGGAGAAAAAAGTAGAAGAAAAGATGACTGGAGTGAATTTTTAAAGAGGTTTGAAAGCCTAAAGTGTGAGAGAAAAATAATTTATAGCGTGAGCTTATTTTCACCAGATAAATTAGAGTGAACTAGTTTGTTTGAAAAGTTCAGCTCCAACAACACGCATTTCTTTTTTTGTTCTTCTATATATATATACGTGTGTGTGAGAGAGAGCATGGACACGTGAGTTGCTAAGAAAGCAGAGCTCTGCTGTGGGTGTGTGTAAGATTGTCTTGTTGTCACACTCCCTCTCAGGTTGGTTGTAAACCCTGTTGAACCTGTTACCGCCCGAATACCTGTAACACTGTTTTTCCTGAAACAGTAGGCAGTTCTGACTGACTTCTAACAAGGATTTAAGCAGAGCTACATTTTACCTTTGGCGTATTATTCTGTTGCTCACCTTTGGACTATAAACAGACTTTCCTTATCCTCGAATGACTTGGACTTTAACCTGATATTTCCTGTTTATGCTCAAATACTGGACTTGCAACCATCATCACTGCAAGGAAAAAGAAGGTGACTGCATCGCTATGAACCCGCTTCTTTAATTCACTTAAGAGACAGATTGTCCTTCAGGCCTGACGGGATCCGCATTACTTCTCGTGGGTCTGTTTAAAATTGGAACCTCGACGTGCAAAAGCTCTGACTGTTTACATCTGATTGAGCGGAGGCAGCTCTCGTAGCTGCATATTTGGACAAGATGATGGAAGAGGTGTCCATGGTCAATGCTTACGATGCCCATGCAATCGAGCAGATGAGCGAGGAGGAGATTTTTGCCTGTCTAGAGTCTGAAACGGGACCTAAATTCACAGTAAGTTTCTTTTTCTTTCAGTTTGTGCACTTAGTGACAACAGCTGAGCTATTTTTCTTCATAATTCAGCAGTGAAGTAGTAGAACATGAGTCTACATTTACTCAAGTACTGTCCTTAAGCAGATTTGTACTGCCTGTGTGTATTTCAATTTTTAGATGTCTACATTTTAGAAGAAATATTACACATTTGGCTGATCTATCCAACAAGGCACTACTTTTATCCTCTACAGCAACAAAATTCTTCTTACTTGTTAATGCATATTAACAACCTATTAATATAAATGATTATGTTAGTAGATTGTAACACTCACACACTCATTTCAAGTTGCAGATTATCCTTATTTGAATGTTGATTAGGAGCAAAGCATTAAATGGGTGTAGTGCTGCTCTTAGCTTGCCTCTACGGGCCTGTTTGGGTTTGATCTTTACAATATTTCTACATCTATTACACGAGCAACTGGCTAAACGGTAGCTGCAAGTACAATCACAACACATAAAACATTCCTTTGGATGTTTTATGGATGGATTTTAATTCCAGAAAAAAAAGGGAATGATTTCTGGTTGTTCAATTTAGATATCTGAGATATGGAAATTGCCATTTCAGACTTCCCTCTACTATTATTCCCTCAGGCATTCTAATTTGATCATTTCCCCATGTGCTTATTTTATCTTATCTTGGTGCTATCTCCTTCTGGATCTCTTTCTTGGGCTCGTTCTTGATTTGTCATGCTCATCCCTCATCCGGCACAATATCTGTGTGGAGGAGATAGCTTTCTTCAGCTCACTCAAATATGACAGTTTTTCTGCGTTGTTATATTTAGTGCATTTTGACTCTCTGCCATTAGGTACCAACAAAGAAAGCTAAACTGAAGGAGTGCCGGCTGCAAATAATGGATGACGAGGAAGACAATTTGGACAAATATGTGGTGGGGGATCTTTGTCTCTAAAGTCAGTCCTAACATTCTTCTTTTGCTGTGATAAGTGCTCGGATCAGGTTCAAGTTATTTTCTTATTCTTTATCTAAAATGTCTTTTTTTTTTTAAATGCTGAGACTTTGATAGATTGTTTCTGTGGTTTGCAGAAGGAAAACCGTCAGCTTCAGCAGGCCAGCCTTCGTCTGGAGCAGGAAAATGACAATCTGGCCCACAAATTGATCACCAGCAAGGTGGCCCTGAGGAACACTCTAGACAAGGTACAATTAATTACTGCCCTTTTCAAAAGGGTAGCGAAACCCCACAGGAAATGAATAAAGTGTAACCGTAATAGAATAATATATTTGGCGTTCATTTTACATTTCATTAGAATAGCACAGTGATTTTTTCTTATTGTATTATTATTAACTTCTGGTATTGTGCATGGCCCTGCAGTTATATGCTACATCGATATAAAAGTTTCATTCACAATGAAAGCATAATATCCTGAGCTGACTGCTGCGATTGTCTCTTTGCAGGTGGAGGACAGAGTGGACGAACTAACCAAAGACCTTATGGAAACTAGACAGCAACTGCAGATCACAGAAGAGGAGAAAAGAGGGAAAGAGGAGGAAGCTGCCATGGTGAGATTTAAGTTATTCATGCTTCCTCATAATCATTAGAGATTTTGATATTTAACTGCAGGCATAACTGAGCGAAGGAATGTTATCTTTCATTATAGCTGAAGGAAGTGTTTCGGAGAGAAATAGAAAAGGCCGAGCAGAAACTCAAAAGGTCGTCTGGTATCATTGCAGACTACAAACAGGTACAGAGAGTTTCTAAAATCACTACATTTCTTCTGCTGATGTTTTGCTTAATTATGTTAAAGTCGTGATCTTTGGCTCAGATCTGTTCTCAGCTGACAAACCGCCTTGAAAGCCAGCAAGCCGCCCACAGAGAGGAGATGGATTCACTTAAGGTGAGGGTAGCACTCTTCCTTTGGAGCTTTGCTGTCATCTCTTCTTCTTTTATCTCACCTCTTGCCTCCGCCATGCTTCATCTCAAATCCTGTTGTTGTATAAAATGCTTTCAACCTTTCTATTAACTCATCAGTTACTCAGATTATCTATTACATATGTCACGTTTGAGAGGAAAAAAAAATCTGTATCATTTAATTTTTGCTACACTTTTTTTTTCACATCACAGAGTGCAATAAAAGCTTGCTCCCACTGTCAACACATCATGAATTCAGATGAAACGTCCGATATAGGTCGGGACTCAGAAACGGCTGCGCAGACGGAAGATCAGAAAGTGATTGAACAGGGCGTGGAGGAGAAGGATGAAGATCCCACGCTGGAGGAGCAGAGGAGGAGGGAGCAGGAAAAGGAGCTCCTCAGGGCTCAGATTGGGGAATTGGAAAAGGAGCTGGTCCAGACCAAACTCCAGATGGTGGAGGCCACATGCAAAATCCAGGTAAGACCAGTGAATCAGACCAGACTGGACCATTCATAGATACATATCTTGATTAAATCTCTGACCTTCACAAATATCTACAAGCATTTAACCAAAACATGCACAAATTGTCAGTGTTTTGCAGATAAGAGGATATCTGGATATACTGTATGTCAGCCAATAAATGGCAACAAAATGCAGCAAAGAAATGTTTTTGTCATAACATGGGTTAGTAGTAGTTTTACACTATAAAATATCTCTCTCAGTTTGCTTCTTGGTCACAGTTAAGAAAAATCAAGGAAGATCTGGATAAATATTGGTTGCCACCCATCCAGTTGTCCATCCATTTATTTTCTTCCGCTTATCCAGAATTGGGGTGAAGTGCTAGCAGGCTAAATAGGGTTTTTCTTTTTTCCCATTTCCTGCTTGGGGATACTGAGCCAGTTACAAATATGATGAGATTCATAATCCTTCCACCATGTTCTGGGGTGTCTCCCTGGATAGATGGATAGACGTGGCCGGAAAACCTGATGGGAAAGTGCCCAGAAGGCATCCTGATTAGCTGCTCAAACGACCTCAACTGGTTTTTTGAGCATAGGGTGGAGAGAGATCAGTGGCATTCAATAAAAAAAAAAAAGATTATTTTATTTTAAAGTGGTCATTAGCATGACTGTGAGCTCTGCTACTCTAGTGCTGCATTAAATCTGGCTTTTTATAGGGAATATGTTGACACCTGACCTCTAATAAAGCTGATATGATATTTTTACTAAGCATAAGCCCCTGAAGACAGACAACAGGACCAGGTTCTGAGATATTGTCGCTGTTCCAGTAAAACAGGTTTGACAACACTGGAAACTGAAAGTTACAAAGGAACATTTTCAGGAAGAAGTAGCAGAAAACAGAGACTTCAAAAGCTGACGGGAATTACCCCGGATCATTTTTGAAGTCATTTGCTTCATAAATAACACAGAAATAACATAATGGGATAATCCTGACGAATGCTTCAAGATTCATTACTTATTACTTTATTACTTTTAAGTATTAAAGTACTCTAATTACATATCTAGCATGCTTAAAATAGGCATATAAATAAATTGCATTACTTCCACAATACATTATCATAATTCTACCATATTTAATACGTGTGTTTTTGTGAGCTTTTGAGATTTCTAAATCATCTGTGCAACTTTTTTTCCTGAAAAATGTAACTAAATTGTTTCATGGTTCAGGATTTACAGGGTTGAAGTAATTCATAATGGTGTCCAGTTAGTGAATTATTTAAAACTAATCATTACAGTTAAATTCAGGTATAACTCTGACCCATAATAGATTAAAAACTTGAGTGTTAATTTGCCAATAATCATATGAATTGGCATTGTTATTTAAAACTATTAAAAGTATTTTGATAATTTAAAAAAAAAAACATAAGTGCATATTTAGTAAAAACATAGTCAAATTAATTGCACAATGCAGTATTTGCAGTCATACATCTGTGTATCCTCATGCAGGAGCTGGAGCACCAGAAGGGAATCCTGACCAGTGATCTGCAGGAAGCAAAGAACAACTGGATCAGCAAGGCCTTCACCTCGCTGCGGACCTCCAGCGAGGGGCTTCACAGTCTTAACATACACAAAGCCGGGACTCACAAAATGGGTTGGAACGTCCACAGTGCCTCCCTCTCTGGATGGAGCCCCAAGAAGCTATCGTGGCCTCACAGAGTCAATCGAGAAAATGTCTGAGAGCTTGGACTGTGAATGCGCAGATGACATAAAACTGGACACTAGAGGGGGGTTATACCTCTGCTGAAGTATGACTTTATTGCCTGAGTGATAACCAAAGACTGTATATACAGAATGACTTAAACCTGTACCTGCTGATTCCTAATTTGTGCACTAGATGGCAGTCAAGACACCATGAGCTGAGGAGAGTACCAGAGAGCACTGACAGTTGATATGAAGTAGGGACTTTCTTGGCTTTGCTGATTTTGTCTTTACTGATAAGTTTCTTTGCATATTTGTAAATCTGTGTGAGTCTCCTGGAGACCAGTATTTTCGTTTGTGCCATAAATGCACCATTAAAGAAGTAACCACTTCAAAAAAAATTCTCTTTCATGACGTAAGGAAACCTTAATCAGCATGCAGTAATTCATAACTGTTCAGTTCTTATAAGGAATTTCCTGTGCTGTGACTTCTCTTCCTCTTTCGCAATGACCTCTTTGGCTTTTATACCGCGATCAGCTGCGAGGCGCTCAAATACACAGGGTAGGCGAGACTGTGAAGCAACTTGTTATTGCTGTACTTTGACACAAAGACAGGTGTAGATCTGCAAGGAAAAGGGCAAAGGACAAGGGAATAACAGAAGAGAGTAGTATTTAACTTGGGCCCGGGGTTGGGAGTTGACTGTAACATTTCTAAAACTACTTTGAAAAACTGCTCTTGGCGAATAATCCCTCCTTTGAAGCAATGAGGGCTGCAGTGTTTGGTGGTGGCTATGTCACTGTGATTCTACTAATTAGCATTGTTGAAAGTCAAGCACTGGACCTGCTGAGAGGAGCTGGAACATCACAGAGTGAGTGCTAGTCTGTGCTTGACTACATGTTTCCCACTTTCACTTATTCTTTCTTTCTTTCATGTTATGTTATAATATTATTCTCAAAGTGATACCAATACAGATATTAAATTTTGTATTTTTCTTTATTCTGTATTTCTGTCAGTGTTTATGTTTTGCACTCAGTGACTAAATCCAGTTTTTCCCTGCCAGATCCCCTCTCCGCTCCCAAGGTGCACTGCTGGTGTTCGAGCTATCCGAATGTGACGCTGTGCACCTGGCCTAAACCACCCCACTTCCCTACCACGCATTACATTGCTACATACAGGTAAGTCTGTGAATAGTTTTAGTGGGTGCTGACCCAAACCACTGACCCCTTTTTAGTAGAAGACACTCTACTTAACAAGTGTCATTAAATAGCCTTTTTTTTTTCTTAAATGTGTTTATGTGTAAATGTTTGTGTTTACCAGTGAGAGACATAATCGGGCAAGCACCAAGGAATGCCATCTCCTTCCACCCGGCTCTTCATCCTCTGAAAAGGTACCAGTTTATAACCTTAAGAGATCATCTCATATTGTCTGTGCATCTAGGAATTTTTGGATATATTCTTGTCTGTTATGAGCAAAAATCCCTGGATCCTGAGACTGAAATCATGCATCATGCATAGTGTGGAGGGAATTTTCAGTCATGGGGTGACCTTAACCCATAGGTTTGCGAACAGCCAAGAGAAAGGAGAAGAGGTGGTTTCCAGAATTCATGCAACAAAATTTAACTCATTTAGATAAGTTGTACTATATATATATCAGAAATCAGAAAGGGTTTATTGCCAGATGTTGAGCAGGTTTACAACATTAGGAAATTGCTGCGGTGCTTCAGTGCAACATACTGTCATAAAAATATAAAAATAAAAAATAAAAAAAGACACTCTATATATATATATATATACACACACACACACACACACATACTGTACTGGAATGATCCACAAACCTGACGGGACAGGCTGAGTTTTGGAAAATCCCATTTCTTTTCTTTTCTTTTCTTTTTTGGAATCATTTCAAGTTTATCTTGTGAGTCTGAGGAAACCAGGGTCTCAGTAATTTGTGATCTGTGGTTGATTACTAATTCTGATCATCTCGAGTGCTCGTCATTTTGTGAATTCCCCAAAGTTTTCTTTCATCGTC
This sequence comes from Pundamilia nyererei, assembly GCF_000239375.1. Lineage (NCBI taxonomy): Eukaryota > Metazoa > Chordata > Actinopteri > Cichliformes > Cichlidae > Pundamilia > Pundamilia nyererei. The sequence continues at coordinate 452,659 of NW_005187411.1, forward strand.
TCTCTCTTTTTCTGTTTTTTTTTCTTTTTTTTTCAGTTCTGGATCTGCCAGCTGCCCAACCTGAAGCTTCTTACTGACTACATCATCAACATCACAGCAGTTCATTCTGGGAGAAGCAGCTCCCATCTAACAAGCTTCATGCTGGAGGATATAGGTGAGAAATGAAATTACACAGAATGTGGTCAAACTTCACTTAGCTTCATAACCCAATTCCCGTTTTTATCTAAACAAACAAACAAAAAAACAATTTAAAAAAAAATCTGTTCTATGTGTTCAGTGAAACCAGATCCTCCCGTTGATGTCCGGGTTTCCCCTACTAACAACAGAAAGTTGTTGGTTGAGTGGTCTCCTCCACCTACTTGGACCAACTTGGCAATATTCCCCCTAAAATACCAGATTATCTACCAGTGGGAAAACAAGGGGATCCGAAGGTCTGTTAATGTAAGTATGATTTTCATCACACCATATTTGCATAAAAGTGTTGCAACCACAAGTTTTGTAAGCAGCACATCACACTTAACGCTCACACGGATATCACATGTGCAAGTTCAAAATTACCCAAGCTTTTTTGAAGCAACCTCGAATTGCTTTTTTTTGTACTTGTTGTTTTCCTAAAAAAGTTCCCATCGTCTACAGGATCCAGTTTTTCATTTAATCATTTAATCATCAGTAGCTTTTCTGTTTCCTTTTAAATATTACAACACTCATTAACTTGACTTCAAGTGTTCAAAATTGTGTGAAAATATTTTCTCATAAACTGTTTTTAAGATGTTGGTCATGATTTACTGAAATTTAAAAAAAAAATGTGCATCAGCACATGCTGTAACTGATTTGAAAGTATGACTAATGATGGCAAACACATTTGCATTATTACTAAACTCTTCCATCCACTTTCATGAAACGGTTTATGATTCATCAACTATTTATAAGTCCTTTACTTCTATTTTAATATGTGACTTAAAGTAACCAGTATCTTTCCCCACTGGGCTGACTTGTAGCCTCCTGATGTTAACTATGTATTTTTTTACACATGTATCCTATATTTTCTCCTCCAGCTGGGTCCTTATGAGAACACCACAGTTGAACTGAAGGCCCTGACCCCAGGGAGGCCATACCTGTTCCAAGTGTGTGCTAGGGAGCTGCTTGGTCTGGGCAAATGCAGTGACTGGAGTATGCCCGTGAAGATCACAATACCAAGAAAAAGACTGTAGGAAGTTCCACTGACTTCCTTTTTTTGTTTACCCATTTCCTGTTAAGCTTGCACTGAAGTAAACAATGTCATTTTCTGGTATTCTAACTGCACGAAAAATGCAAACACAAACTATTTATATTTTGTTTTATTTATTAAAGAGTATTGTAAATGGATATCATGCACACAGTTTACATTTCCAGTTTAAGTCAGTATTTTTTTATTATTGTTATTTTGTAACAGTGTTGTCAAGTCAAAAAGAATAAAAATAAGGTGTCTGAAGCAAATCCTCATTGTCAGTCAGTCACATTTACCACAAGTGGGGTGACAAACTCAGAGTGTCTGATGCCCAGAGTGAAGGATGGTGGTCTTGGAAGGTGCAAATGAAATCTCTCCGGGCTGTAGGCGCCAGGGCCAGGAATAGCAGAGGAATAATTGGGCCTTTTAGTCCTCCCCTGCATGGTGAAGGACGGATGGCGATGACGGTAAATGTCCGGGTTGGTGCTGTTGTATTTTCCTGGTCCGGGAGTTGTGGCGAGATCTTCAGAGGGAGCGCCGACCTTCCTCCGGGCTGAGAAACTGTAGCTGGCACTGGAGGGTTTGTGAGGAATATGATGTCCCAGAAGATTAGGAAGACTGTAACTGGAAGATTGACGAAAACAATATAAAGGTTAACAGGAGCACTGAGTGTGATGTAAGATGGTAAATCTGGTGTTATTCTCTGTTTGATTTCTAAATTCCTCATGCTGTCTTGGGCACCTACTCCCAAGCCCATTCTTCTTTCCTAAAAAACAAAGGAAACCATATTTATCAAAGACTGTGGACTTAGTAGGAAATGGCTGAGGTGGATATAGCAGGCTACCCCCTCTAAATTTAGGAAACAAAGGAGCTCAATCAGACGCTATTAAGCAACAACCTCTGAGGCTGGGAATGATATTCAAAGCAGAAGTGCTTAAAAAGTTGAGGTTCCTCAAATAGCCACTTAACCCTTACTCCGTATTAGAGGCAATCTTCCGTCTTGTACTGTCGAACTTTAGAGCAGAAACAAATATAGTTAGAGCCTAGTAACAGTGGCTGCAGGTTTTAATACTCAAGAATGCTCAAGAAATCTGGGCACAATTTTAGATGAATTAAAGCCTAGATTAACACTAAACGCTAACTTGAACAGCGTTTATGGATACTAGAAGGCTTAAGCAAAGGGACCAACAAGCCAAAGGGTGATGTCACACCACTTTCATTGACCTCTAATCTACCTCTCCTCCTCGCCTTTACCTGTTAGGTGAGGGTACAGCATCCACAGAGCGGTATCTGGTTCGAGCTCCAATGATGTGTGATGGAGGTCTGCGGTGGCCATTGAGGGGCGGAGCCTTCTCTGGACTGTAGGCTCCGGGCCCGGGAGTCTGGAATAGGTCACCTAACATAAAAGGAAACTAGTTTGAAATTATTCCTTTATTTTAGGGGGAAGATGGATGAATGTGTGGATGGACTGATAAATGGATGGATGACTAATGCTTGTCCAAATATCTGACATCAATCACACAGGTTGAATGGTTTTTCCTTCTTTTTTACCTTTACTTCCTGTGCGCCCTCCTCTGCCCAAAATAGAGTAAGATGGCGTTTCCATGCTGCCAAACCGCGTGACCTTTGATCCAACGTGATACCTCGGTCCTGGGCTGGAATCCACAGAGACCACTGCAAACAAGGCCAAAAACCATCAAAGTGCTATTCCTTTACTTTAACTGCTCCAGCTTAGCATTAAGTACTTCTTTGTAGCACTCCTTAGTCAACGATTGGTCCACTGAGGGCAAGTTTACCAGAACATACATAAATAATTGACAACTTACTGGCACTGCTCATACGACTGTGGAAGGTATATGCTGCACTTCTGGGCTTGGTGAAATCATGGTTGATGTATCCAACTGTAGGGGGCAGGCTGTAGCGTCCAGGGCCTGGGCCTGACAATGAGTAGGTGGAGGAGGAGGAGGATGGTGGTGAAAATGATGCAACAGATTGCACTCCAAGCAGCAGTATAGCACACCCACCGCTCTTTGGCTCCGGCTGCATCGTCTCTGATGATTTCCATATGGAGCTCTTTGACTTATTTTCTATGGTTATGCATTTTAACCTACTTCCTCTGCTTTTTGGGGAATGGATTCTAAACAAAGTAGAAATCTCAAACAAGTGTGGAGCAACGACTGTATAATGCTGTGCAAGATTTCATAGCAAAAACAGTTCAGCTATAATACAGTCCATGTGGATGCAAACACACACACACACACATACATAACCACACATGCAGGCACACACATTTCTCAAACTGACCTCTTTCTCGAGCAGAGATAATCGGCCGTTTCTTCTCCGCCTCCTCCATAGTCTACCGACCACTTTCTTCCCTCTCCTCGGCTTTTCTTTTTTGAGTCCACTGTTACTTCAGACACATCCTTTTCTTACTCCTTTTCTTGTGTGGCTCTGTCCAGGTAAGTCTCGCAGGCTGAATTATTCATTATCATGAGGTAAAGAAATCCTATCTTGACTGAGGCCCTGATCTGCACAAACTTGTTGTCAACCTTTTTTTCTCCAAGGTTCCTCAGGACAAATAGTTTCTACCAAATAGACACTTAAAGAGCTCAAATAATTGTTTAGCATGTAAATCTAAATGTGAAGTGCTCTGCTGAAACACGATCTTGAAGTGATGTATAATGATCATGTTGGTAACGTGTAATGTAGTTAATTTGTAACACTATTCCAAAGTATTTGGTTACTGTACTGCAGTATTTGTCTTCACTCATGTATGTATGCTCAAGTGACAGCATCTCAGTGGACATGCTATTAAAGCGAAGGACCTTGAACATTCCTCTGCAGCATATTGATATCTAAACATTAAACACTAAGTTCTTTATTGAACTTGTAAGGATATTCATGTGAGTACAAATGCTTGCAAATTTTATGTCTGCACTTTTAAACAGGGGGTTCTTCTTATTGACACAATTTTATTTGAAAAGCCTTACAGGCCCTCTGCAGTATTTACGTATATATTCAACAGCAAAAAAATGTGGGACTGACCAAAAACATTGTTCAGATTCAGATCATTCAGATTTCTTGATGTAATTTTTATTAGTACAATAAATTTCACAACGAATTAGGAATTTTTATCAGCAAAAGGTTAGAGGACCTTTTCTGATTCCCGTTTTCTGCTGCTGTTTTTGTCCTTAAAGTCCATTTTCCCCGATTATTTATGCACTTTAAACTAAGAGTTTTAGTTTTATTTAAATAAATTACAGTATTTCTTCCAAGACATAAGATTTCTGTCATCGTCCCAGGTTCTAGTGTTGCATTTGTTGAGTTTTCGGTTCCTGTTTTGATTTTGTGATTAATTCGGGTGTTTCTAATATTCTTTTTTTCTGATTTCCCTAAAGTTTCCCTGGCTTGTGTCCATATGTCTTGTACATTAGTGCCATTGTCCTTCTGTGTTTACCTGTCATTTTGTTATTTCATCTATTCATCCATGAATAATGGAGCCCATCCCAGCTGTTACAGTGCCCTGAACAGGCTGTCAGTCGATCACAGGATTTTTTGCCCAAAAAGCACAAACAAAAACAATGGCATTAAGACTTAAAGTGTCACTGCATGAGTGGCTTCTTGTTTCAGCTTATCTCTTAATCTGGTTCCTGTCTTACTTTGATAAATCACATTCTCATGCGTCCTGATTTTATTTTCTTGCTTTTGTTCCCTTCCTTGGTGTTTGTCAGCCCCTCCATCATGGCAGATTGTGCCTACATGTGTCCTGTCTGTTGTGCTCGCTTGCTCATGCCCTTTGAATTTGCCTGATGATTTGGATCCCAAAAAGTCTTGCCTTGTGTCCAGTATTTGGTCCTCAGTACTGTGCAAGGAGAACCACAGCACATCAGTATATTAATATTTATATTGAACTTATAAAAGGTTGTGTCAGTGCACATGAGAACAATGGATTTACAGCCACAATTCCCATATCACTGCGGGCCACTGTGGCTACTGAATTAGCACCTAGACACCATCTGAAAAGAGTCAGCTGTGGCAGAAGTTCGGAGTAGGATTTAGCATCTGGCATACACATATAGAGCTCCCCATTGCTGACATTCAGGACCCTAGACACTGGATGCAGAGGTAACTAAAGGCTTGAGAGCAGAGCCATGACCAAGAAGAACTCCATAGTTAAATATTAAGCACTGCTGACTGACTGCTCACAGGCACAGTAACAAGATACTGCTTGTCAGACGAAGATGAACTCACAGCACGACAGAAAACACAACCAGCGTCTCAAGTTTCCCAGATAAACACTGACACCATGTAACAAGCAGGGATCAAAGATGCTACTCGCTGTCGAGCTCTAACATGGATTCATTGGTTCGATGGAGACATAAGCTTGTTATTGCTTGCTCTGCACTCTTTCACATGTGCTATTTGTAGATTATACAGCCAAGAATCAAAGGAAAAACAATAAGATGTAGTAAGAGACAGGTCCACTACATGCGTAGCACTTTTTGTTTTTACTCTCAATCATCGACTGCCATGCTCCATGTACGCCACACCTGTTTCTGCTTGTGAACATTTTTATTTTGTACACCTAGTCATTCTGACTCATTTAAGGTGTCTTTCTTTTGTGCTGCTCGACATACTTCATCATCATTCTTGAACACTTGGCGTTTACAGCCCAGCGTGGTTGATGCACATGTTTAATATGTGAAGAACCTTTATTTGTAATCTTTTTATACATGTACAGTGGTCCCTCGCTATAACGCGGTTTACCTTTCGCGGATTTTTTTGGTGCGATTTTGCGTGCTTTTTTTTTTTTTTTTTTTTCTTACAGCGCATTGAGTTCTGCGTCCTGATTGGCTGTAGATCATTGTCAGTCAGTCTCGTGCTGTGTCTCCTGTACAGTACAGAATGCGTTCAGCTTGTCAAGTTAACATAAATCTTCTATGCTAGCTGTGTGACTCTAAAGTGCTGTACTGTATGTTTGCAAGTTTTCTCCCCAACAAACACAACAATTTTGACGAAACGTTTTGCACCGTCAAAGGCAACCGCGGGCGCTTTTGGTTTCATTCTATAATACTGGACTTATTTTTCTACGAATGTTTTATCATTGAGAGTTTAAATAAGAGAGAAAAGTGTAAAAATGTTCGTGCCTGTCTGAGAAAAGTGTATAAAGTGTGTAGTGAGGGGTTTTACAGCCTTAAAACATCTATAATAATTGTAAAAAATAAATAAATAAAGTTGGCTACTTCGCGGATTTCACCTATCGTGGGTTATTTTTGGAACGTATAATTCCCGCGATAAACAAGGGACCAGTATGCCCACTTTTAATTGATTTTTAATTAATTAAACACCTTTAATGGTTTTTTTCAGTCTGGTTTTGTTCTTACTTGCACCAGATTATATATTTTTTATATATATATTTTTAATTGTGATTTTCTTTGTATAACTTTCCTAATACAATCCACCCATCCATTTTCTATCTAGGCCTATGGGGGCTGGAGCCTATACCAGCAGGGCAGGAGGCAGGGTACACTCTGAATAGGTTGCAGGTTTGTAAAAGAGCACATAGAGAAAGTCCCACATTTATGCACTGCAGTGCATAAATTTAGACTCACCACTTCTAAAATGTATGTCTTTTGGACTCTGGGAGAAAGCTGAGACTAAACTGGAGAGCAGCCATACAGGCACTAGGAGAGCATGCAAAAACAGACAAGGGCCCGAGCTAGCTAGTGGATTAGAAACTAGGACCTTCGCACAAGGCAAAGATGACACTGAGCCGCTCTTGGCTAATATTCTGTATTCCCGTCAGTCCATCTGCCTCCGCTTTAAAGTACTTTGGGTCAGCTCCATTTTCACCTCTTATGCACTGTGGAGTCAACATGATATGTTATTAAGAATCCATATGATGTCTATTGCTTTGTTTTGTTTTTTATCCACCTAAATTTCCATTTGCATTTTGGTCATCTGATAAGGTGCAGAGTTGTGTTTTTCAGTGCTTGGCGACTCTGGTGTGCAGACAACTATTTTCCAAACCCTGGGTTTCTGACATCATTTTATAGAACAGCATCAGAGTGATAACAACTTCAGTCATTGTACAGTCTTTACTAACTAAACATAATTTAAGAATTAAAACATAGCTTTATACTTTAAATATGCTGGTACAATTTAGTACAAAAATAAAAGGCAGAGAAATGCTTCCGTACACAAACACCATCACGTCATCAGTCACTTACTGACACTCAGAAACAGAAGAATCCTGAGTGAACCAGTTTGGTATAGTATCCAGCTATATAACAAAGAAGAAATTAGAAATACTGTATGATAAGTTACTTTTGCCTTTTACATGGGGGCCACGGTGAAGGCTGAGGTGGGAGTATCCATTGAAGCTGAACCGCCACTAGATGGTGCTTTGGATCCACAGGGGAAAAAAAGAAGTCCAAAATGTAACTGAATACTTCTGATCTGTTTGCCTTTTTGCACACAAATACAAAAGTATTTACTATAATCCAGGTTATTCATGCAAATGTGTCATTTTTGAAAGAAGAAGGTAGTCCAAATGGTGCCTCTTGTGATACCAGCATGTCTGTGTCTGAGTTCACCTTCCTTACGTTGACTCAAAAAGTTACATAAAGGAAGAATATCCCACTTTTTCTTCGGATGTCCTCTTGTGGCCACAGCTGGTAGCCGTACAAAAAATGTCCGGAGCAAACTGTCTTTATAATTCTGATATATGAATACACTCTCTTTATCTCATATACACACATAATAACGAATCACATTCACTCAGTTCTTTTCTTGATTTGTTTTCTGCTCGTAAGGACAGCGTGTGCTATGATTTATCCCCTTGGAGAACCTGCAAAAAAAATCAGCGTTTATAAAACAGTTTTAGATTTCCATGTATTTGTGTGAGCAGCATGTGTACGCGTGCATGTTTGTGATTTGATTGGAATGATGATGCTTACCTACCTGGTTGCGAACTTTGTGGGATTTCTGCATCAGCACTCTCCATTGGTCATACAACTTCATGGACATGCTGCTACAACCGTAGGCGTGTTTCCGCACCCAGCCGAAGAACTGCTTCAGCTCCCTGCGCAAGGTGGAGTTGGAGTCTCCGCTGGATTTTGAGTCGCAGGAGCCTGACATCATTCTCTCTGCAGGGAGGAGAAACCAGTAAAAAGGTATTAGGCATAGAAAAGGAGTGTGTGTGTGAATGAAGCTTGTAATAAGAAAGTGCTTTGAGTATTCAAATTGAGTCGAAAAGCCCTATATTAAGTACCAGTCCATTTACCATCTGACAAAACTTTAGTATAGACCAGGGGTGGGCAATCTCAGTCCACGAGGGCCGGTGTCCCTGCAGGTTTTAGATCTGATTTAAATGGCTAAATTAGCTCCTCAACATGTCCTGAAGTTCTCCAGAGGCCTGGTAACTAACTAATCATGTGATTCAGGTGTGTTGACCCAAGGTGAGATCTAAAACCTGCAGGGACACCGGCCCTCGTGGACTGAGATTGCCCACCCCTGGTATAAACTCTTATCAGCACATTGCACATTGGATAAAAACCCCTTGGATGTCAAGAGACACTTTACACTCATTGGATAGAAGTTCCTCAGTCACAGGGTTGGCTTCCCCTAAAGTAAGGGATTAAAGTGGGTGGGATTGATCTGGAACAGCATTCTGGCACTTTTAATAAATGAGTAATCAAATCTGAAGATTAGGCTGATACATAATGCCGAGGGAGTTAAATGTCTGTGTTGCAGTCTGGCATTGCTTTCAGCTGCCAGCGTGGACACGAGATCCCACACCCCACTTCACCCTCAAATCAGTTTTTAATTCCTGTGTTATGTTCACCTGAGGTGTCAATGTTGCGTCTGCGGTACTTTAGCATCTAGCTAGCACTGCAGAAGGGGAGCTAGCATAAAGATGTAACTTTTCAGTCAGCGCAGGTGTTTCTGTGCAGCATCTCATGCATGGTGTCTTGGACGCTTAATGTATTTCCCAAGGAGAGGAAGATAAGGACTTTTCAGCAAGTATTATACTTTTAATGTCCTAATTCATTCTTTTTTCATGATGTGAAATCTATTTCTAAACAAAATGAAGCAGGATTTTGTGTTATTCAACATTTGCATTAAAAATATTACGTTAAGAAATTCAGTACAGTTTAATAGAGGCTAAACTGGTTAGTTTTCATGCTATGAAGTTACAGTAACGCAGGGTCAGTGTTAAGTTACATGAAGGGCAGCAGATAACAATTTGAATTCAAGCCGATGATGCTGATGAGACTCATTCACCAAATTTTTACTTTTATACTGGCTTTATCCCGTCTAGACGTCAGAAATCAGCCATACAGTTTATTTAACATCTCCTTATATCAATTTGAATTCAACTGGATGCACCTGGATAAATCAAAAAAGCAGCAGTGATTCAACTTCTCAAGAAGATGACTTATTTAAAGGGGCTTAACTGAACCTCAAATGATCAAAACACATGCAGAAAACATCAAACATGGAAAGGTCATACTGTGCGTGCAGCAAAGTAAGGAGCTGCTGCTGATTCTGTTATTGTAGCTGTGGTGCTGGTATGGTAAATGGTAAATGGTTTGCACAGTTTGAATTTTGAGGTTATACACTAACAGTTAGTGACTAACTGTATATTCTGGGCTTATGCCATGCAAAACACCAAGGCAGAATTTTCACCTGGCTCAAATTTGGGGCTGAAAGTTTAAAGTAGTTATAATGGCAAAGGGAAATAAGCAAGTAATGCTCCAGTATGTTAAGAATCTGCAGAGCAGTACTCAAGCAAATGCAATTTTTCACTGTCAAAGACTTTTAAAAAAAGACAGATGAGTGACTGAAAAGACTTTGAGGAGAGAAGGGGAGACAGGATTAAACCCCCCTCCCTGATTTGTGCTTTTTCAGCTTGCCCTTGCAGAAACCCTTCCAGAAAATGGAGAAAAAAAAATCAAGGTTTTATGAACTGGGTTTTGTTTTCATAGTTGTGGTCTTTATTCCGATCAGTTATGATAACATTTTGAACAGCAGTTATGTCTGGGGAAGAAACAACCACAAGTGCTCACTACTTTGTGAACATGAGTAATGTTTTTTGAATTTTTTGTTGGTTCTGAAATTGTTTATTTTACAACCTATTGCAAGTAAAACATTATCAAAGTCTGGTTTGATTTTGTAATGTCAGGTTGGGCAAAGATTGCATTATGTTACATTGATGGTTAGGTTATTATTTTTTATTGTCTTTGACTGGATTTGTCTAACATAAGTAAAACTGCCAGTGCTATAAAAAACAACCTGGAAGACTGACCAAGAAGTGTATAAAACAGTACCACTGAGACATTGAGGCTGCCAGTTTTCAACAGCAGGAGCGATCTGTGGGATATGCACCCTATGATGCCTTAAAATGCTCTTAAAAACCTCAATAATGGACAAAAAATGACTTCTGAGTGCCCTTCTGACTGTGTACGAGTGTGTGCTCACCACTGTGGGGTGTGGAAGCAGCAGTCGGGTGGCTCCACTCACTCCAGATGCCAGCCTTGCGAGAACCGTAAATGCCCACGGGATTACATCGAACCTGGAGAAAATACATCATTAGAAAGGCTGAAAGCTACTCTGAAGTACTTAATCATTACACATCGAGACATATCCAACGTACCTGGACGAAATATACCGTTCCAGGTCTCAGTCCAGCCAGTCTACAAGAGGTCTGATTCCCAACATCCTCCATCACCTACATGACAAATCAAAGACACAAACACAAAAGCGCTGAGCGCTGGAGGTCTGACCACAGTATTAAATACCAATGGGCAAAAACTAAAACACAGGACCGAATCAAGATGCAGAAAACACAACCGCAAACCATGTACAGACCCAAACATGCATGAACCTCACATTGTTTGGTGGCTGCTGATCAGCATGTTTATGAAACTATTTTAATGTAACCGTGCCTGCTGGGTAAAATCTGTTCTCTATTATTTATTACAGAGCTGGATATGCTGGGACACACACACAGCAGCGCTTACAGGTACTCATGCAAACAGCATAACTGAAGACAGGCAAATAGAGAAGAAGAAAGGCACACATGCTGCAATTAATAATCTTGTCTAATAATCCTCACTTTCTCTCTGGCATCAGTCTATAAACACTTGTTAAAAAGGACTCAAACAAAAAACAGAACATGGAAATTACTGGCATCAAAAGTCTAATGATGTGATGTGGGGGAGCCAAACAGGCAGAAGTTACAGCTGAGCGTCTTACAGACATATTGAAGACATTAACAGCTGAGATGTATCCCTCCATTCCTCAGCATGACCTCATGATTAGGGCTGGTTCAGAGGGAAATGGTGCTTTGTTTTCACCATCGACCCTTTAAAACCACTCTGTGTCGAGACTCCAGCTCTCCTCCTTCAAAATCATATCATCCCTCCTCCGCCTTGCTCCACTCCCCGCCTTTTCTTTTTCCACTTTGCGAGTCAAGACTTGCTTATATTACATCGGTGTAATTCCCCCTTAATTACAGGAGAATCTTCACTCTTACCCAGAGGAAAATGATTTCTGGGAAGCACCATCTGCGCGTCTTAAGGTTTTACACTGTGTTTTTCATTCATTAAAGGCTCGTGCGGAGTTACACATACAGTGGCTTTGGGCTGTAGCTTCTAGATTTATGACTAATGAAAATTTTTGACCAGCCCAACTATTAACTCATCTGGCAGAGGAGGCCTCAATCAGGCTACATCAGAGGTGATTACAGCACAAGGATGAGAAACAGCTGGGACAGTGCTGCTGTTATACAGAAAGAGACAAAGAGAACAGATTTGCATCCTTATAGCTATGGATTCTTGTCCTCTACCTTCCAGTCTTGGCTGTCCTCCAGCCTGTAGCGGATTTGGTATTTGGCCTGAAACAGGAAGTCTTTGAGAGCAGGCGGGGCCTCCCAGCGAACGCTCAGCTGGTCCTCCAACTGCCCGACGCGACTGACGGTCACACCCGATGGAGGGTCTGTGGTCACTGGAGAAGGAGGAATGGCATCAGGACATTAAGCATCACATGCAGAACTGATAATGAAAAACATAGTGAATATATTTAGGTCCTGTAGTGCAGGTGGAAACTGCTTCAACATCTGCACACAAAACGTCTGATCAGTGGCATGCCACATGATGTTTATCCGTTACTTTGATAGTGGCAAACATACAGAAAGTGCAGGAAGACAGAAACAGAACGCGTGGATGTAATGGTTCCATCTTTTTATGTCTTAACCAACAGTTAATAGCTGTTCATGAGAGATTACCCGACTCATACATTTGATTCCCTGCTGTAAGCTGTTGCCTGTATTACTAATGTATGTGTTATAAAGAAATCAAGATAGGAAATAGTCTGCTCTGCGAGAGAGGCAAATACTGCCTTGATTTTTATCAAATAGCTCTAACAGATGCTGTGGCTGACTAGAGGTTGATTTGAACCACTAATCTGAATTAAAACATTAATGTCACAAGCATTTTTTCTAGTAAAACAAAGCGTATTACAACAACAAAACTCTTTGCTTAGGGCCTTTTCTCTACTTCCTTATGTTTACACGACCAAGCAATCCATTCGATTTCAATTTTAAGCAGTAGGAGTGATGTCTTTATGTGTAACAACACATTGAAAGATTGCTCAGTGTTGCCGGAGGTTTGAGGTCTCTAGGCGCCTTTTAGTTTTGCAGAGTTGACTTGTGTGAGCTGGAAGAGGCATGTTCATCTGACAACAATTATCTTTTCAGCAAACAAACATGTGGTGACTGAGCATTATATTAACTTTTCTCGTTTTGGGGCTTTTGAGATCATTTCAGTATCTACTTCAGCTCCTTTTTTTCAGAATGCCATCATTGAATAGCTAGTAAATAGACAAGCTGATCAGAGGGAAGAAGAAGAAGAAGAAGAAGATGGGAAAGATTCAGTGCAGGAAAAAATGGGAGTTGACACAAGAGGCTTTTTTCTTGAGAGAGATTATACAGTAAACCTAAGAGTAAAATAAGCTTACTAATACTTTAGTGGACACACATAGGGCTCAATGCAATTATAGCCAATGACATCTGCAGATGGAAACAGGTTTTGTTAAAGTACACTGTAAAAAATACTTCCTTTTGTACAGGAAACTTTACTGTTAAAGTCTACCTTCTGTACTCTGCAACAACAGTTTCTTACTGTATATAATATTTTTAAACCTGTATTTCATATAAGCTTCACTGCTTTCTGGCTATCATTACACTGTAAATGTAACTGCATGTGCTACGGACACAAGTCCTGGGCACTTGATTTTATCCACCTTTGGCAAAGGGACTGAAAATACCTGCATGCAAAGATGGCCCAGTGCTTTTTTCCATATATCATTTTTCTTCTGGCTCATATGTCCACAACTATAAGAACGGTTTATAGGCGTATTCAAGACACTGAAGATGCACGCAGGCTATATGCAACTATAGGGGTCTTGACCAAACCATGAAACCACACAGAACATCCACAGCAGTCAGACTAATTGCAGCACAACGGAAATAAACACGAGAACATGTGTAAAATAATGATTTGAATGTAAACATTTATATTCCCATAAGTTCTTGCGCTTGCCAAAGAAAAATATTTCATTATGTGCAGTAGCTTGCTCTTAACTTCTTTTCCTCAAAGGCATCAGACGTTACAGTATTCGTCCGCATTCACCAAAAAACAGTACATTGCTGTAATTTTACACCAATTTGTTGCAGTGTTTTAACTGAAATAATTGATTTTATGCCACGGTTGATAACAAATGTATTTCTTTCACAATGCAAAACCAACATTCGACATGGGTTTTTGTGTCATTTTCTTGAAATGTGAGATTTCTTTTTTCCAGTTACATAATAATAAGGACCAAGGAGATCATTTTCTTTCTTTTGAATCGTGTTCTTCTATCCACTAAGTCATTTCCTTTGGATTTACTCAATAAAGGTAACAACTTAAAAATCAACAGAGACAATTTCTTTGTCCCATGTTAAACTTCTAGAAAAGAGTGTTCCTGTTTCCTCACACTGTGATTGTTAGGCATGTGGCAAAAAGCAGGGCTCGCAGGACTCGAGGCTTTAAAATAACAGAATATATATTGAATATGTGAATATATATAATACAGCATCTTTGTTCAAGATGCTAGAATTGAGCATAATTTAAAGTTATGACAGTAAACTATTGTTAATCGAAAAACTCTTTTTAACATCTATTTAAAAAAGAAAGACAAATGTTCCAGTACTAACAGATAAAACACACTGGGGCAATAACAGAATGATAGAAAAGTGTCAAATTGTTAGAAGAAAATGCTTATATATATATATATATAACACC
>NW_005187411.1:467900-486030 GCF_000239375.1 Pundamilia nyererei
TCCAGCCACTGGTAGGATTTCTGGATATCAGCCACCTCCTCTATCTGCCGGTGGTACATACCGTGCAGGGGCCTGTCCTTCCATGATGGTTCCTCATCTCCCTCCTCTTTCTTGGGTTTCTGCTGCCTGAGGTATTCACTGAGCACTCGGTCAGTTGGGGCCATCTTCCGAATGTATTCTTGGATGTTTGTTGTCTCATCCTGGACTGTGGTGCTGACACTCACCAGTCCCCGGCCCCCTTCCTTTCGCTTAGCGTACAGCCTCAGGGTGCTGGACTTGGGGTGAAACCCTCCATGCATGGTAAGGAGCTTTCTTGTCTTTATGTCAATGGCTTCTATCTCCTCCTTTGGCCAGCCTATTACCCCAGCAGGGTACCTGATCACGTGTTGATGGCCCGGATCTTGTTCTTACCATTCAGCTGACTCCTCAGGACTTGCCTCACCCTCTGCAGGTACTTGGTGGTTGCAGCCTTTCTAGCGGCCTCTTCATGGTTCCCATTTGCCTGCGGGATCCCCAGGTACTTGTAACTGTCCTCTATGTCTGCAATGTTGCCTTCTGGTAGTTCAATCCCCTCAGTTCTGACTACCTTCCCTCTCTTTGTTACCATCCGACTAGAGAGGGAAGGTAGTCAGAACACGTAGGGCGTACGTGTTGATGGATATATATATATATATATATATATATAAGTAATACATGGTAATGGTATTGTTCTCAGTCAACAGCAAATGTGTTACCCTGAGCATTATATGCATTTGGCAGTAAAAGTCAATGAGACGTGACAGATTACGGATGAATCATCGTTAACATATGCCTTTCCTCAACACGTCATCATTTCAGAGTCAGCGATGCAAGTTTCCTCTAGCCTCTCTGTTCAGAGGATTCCCTGTGAGTAAGAAATGCAAGGGAAACTGTAGGTGTTTCCGCCTCGCCTTCATAGCTGATCAGACATGACCATATACTCCAGTGAGTCACGGCACCCCGATGCAGGTGTGGTTGGTTGCTGTGTTTCATGACACGCTGCTGCTGTTGTGGTAACTACTTGAATGAAAAAGTGAGGCCAGTGCAGAAACCTCCCACTCTCTCTGCCGCTGTCTCTATACTGTTACCAGGACCTGCCCAGCCCTCAGGGTGTGTAAACAGGTGCGTGCATGCATACATTAGGAAGAAGAAAGGGATTACAACTTGATGGACACTTGTTTCCTTGCCAATGACGTGTTCACCTTCGAAACTCCATATGGGCTTCTTCCAGTATATTGTCAGGAACATGTCAGGAGTAAACCAGGTGAAGAGTTCTTAGCTAATCAGGTTGTATTATTTCCGGCCCATGTCATAAAGCCTCAAAGCCCAAACTTTTCAAGCCTCGGGCGTCTACGGCCGCCTCAGAGACAGGATTAGTCCCAAGGATCAGCCAGGAACATTCCTAGACTAGATAAAAGGGGGTTATAAGGTGGTGTGCATGTGTGTTTTTTCACATTTGTGTATGTGTGTGTGTCCAGTGAGCATGAGTAAAAAGAAAACAAGCTCATCAAAAAGGAGGGCGTTTCCAGTCATCACACAACTTTGCCTATCCAGGTGTCAGCATGCATGTGACTGAATGTGTGCATGTGTGTCTGTATGTGTGAGTGAGTGTTGAGGATAATGATGTATGCTCCGTTGGCTTAAACTGCACTAAGCTAGGCATAACAAAGCTTTAAAAGGAATTGCCTCTCAGTTTCTATCAGCGAGAAGCCGGATCAGTGCTTGTGAACAACTTTCTTTAAAAGGCAGAATTCACAGAAGTCAAGCCAATGACCTGTCGGTGGAAATAAAAGTTGTTTCAATCACAGGTACTGACTTGGGGGCCACAAGATAAATCGAAAAGGAGTCTTGAGATGATGAACCTGGCAACCTCAGCGGCTTAGTCTCACTGAGGAGCTTTAACATTATTTAAAAATCCCCCCCCAAAACCATCTGATAGTATCTTCTATACTATGTAGTGTGTATATTGTATAAAGCTGAACTGAGTATAGTGTATCTGATATTTACACTTTAAGAAATGCCTTAATAAAATGTGGCAAAGAAATTTGACATAATGGTAACAAATTAGAGTGAAAATCACTCTTTACGAAAAATACAGCATTTTATTTTTTTTACATCTTTTTTACCTTCCTGTTGGATTAGAAAGCACTCTCATATTCCTCAAATCAGTATGAAACAACTGAGACTTTCAGCTTAGTTTAAGATAAGACTAGAAACAGACAAATTCATTAGGTATCCTGGCTTTGTGCAGACTTGAAGTAACTGCTGCTGGCTAAGAAAAGTTTTGGCAAATAACCTCCTGTAAAACCACAAATTGGTGTCATTACACTATGTTTTAAACAAATGCGATGCATTTTAGTGGCACTTGAAGGTATGTTTTAGATTTAGCATTCTTAATGACAAGGGAAGCTAGCTGCACAGCAAAGAAGGTGGTCTAGATAGTTTCTTGTCACTCTCAGTAAGAACGATAAAGGCTGTATTTCCATAACTGTGGGAGTGAGACTTTAAACTAGCCTGGACTGGACAAATTGGCGGTACTAGAATTGGCTAATTTTGTTAGAAAACATCATGGCGTCCTGCGTCAGGTACAGTGTTTTCTCAAAGTTTGCTGTTGGTCTTGTTCTATTTGTAAAAATCTTTAATGTTTTGAATCAATTATTTTCTCATGTTTAATCTTGGTTTTGCTGTGAATGTTCAAATAGTGAGTTAGCACAAGGAAATTCACTCAGTGGTTGAACCTCCGGCAGATTGGATGAAAGATCAGGTAGACATTTTTTCATTCTGAAAGCTAACAAGCCTAAAAGGTTGCTGCAAATCATCCTAGATTATAGCCAGAGGCCTCATCGACACTGAGATCAAGGCTCTCAGAGCAGCAGATGAAGCACAAGGGTCAAAGCGAACTTCTTCTCACACTCACCCACGTCTAGGATGTCAAGGGTGATGACATCAGAGGTAGCCCAGCCTAGCTGGTTTGAGGCCTCCACCCAGATCTCGTAAGGTGTGAAGAGGTGCAGGTCCTGGGTGATGCTGCAGGAGTACGGCTGTGTATGAGTGTAATCTGCACACTCTTTCTCTGTCCCATACCATCTGAAAGAAAAACAAAAAATACTGAACTCCACACAGCATTCAATAATGATCCTTCTAAAACACAATTTATTCCATGACGTTGTACAAGTTGCTAATTTATCCAGCTCTAGCATTTCTCTCAAATCTTTATACCAATTGAAATTGAATACAAACTATCTGTAGGTGCAGCATATAGACTTATTTTCCTTTTGGTGTTTTAAAACGGTTGATTCTTCTTATTATTTTTATTTAAAATCTATATATTTTATAGCGCTTATACCCCATATGAAAATCATTTTTAAATGTTTTGCTTCCACACTGAACCAACGTCTCATGACACTACTATTATTGAACAGCGTTCACTCTGGGTATCATGTGTGTTATTGTTCTTGAAAATAAATCCAGTGGTATTTGGATTTGTTTCCACCTCTACTTAGACTTCTTTCATGGGATTTTCTAAGGAATGTCAGTATTGTAAAAAAAACCAAAAAAAATCTTATGAAATATACTGATTTTAACTGAAAACATTCGCGGTGGGCTTACTCGTTTAAAACCTTGGCTGCATTTTCATGTTTTATTTTGTTTTTCACTTCATCCATTAAGTTAGGCTACTGAGAAATGTTACTAACTGGCCAAAAGCCCTCTGTGCCAACTGGACAGTCATAGCACAATAGTAGTAAGTAAGCATGAAAGGTCTCGATGCTTGCTTAACAATCCAGTTAAGGAAATCCCAGAGAGTTGATTGTGTTCATCTGGATGCAATGTTTTTAGTGGGATAAAGCTTTCATCACTCATCCAAGTGAATTCTTCAGTCTCTAAGACTAAAGAAATCACTTGGATGAGTGAAAATGCTGCATCCAGATGAAAAGAATCAACTTTCTGGGTGAAAGGCTTTCTTTTTTTCCCAGCATGGCATTGATAGGTCCACTATAAGACCAACTGTACAACTACTGAAAGACTTTTTTTAAAAATGGTTTAGGTTTCTCGGACAATGTTGGAAGAATCTATTGCTGTGAAAGTTATTCCTTTTCTGCTTTTGCTTTGTGTGAAAAGTGAAGCTTTGGCTGTCTTGTTCAGGTTGTCTCATTCACACTCTGTGAGCATAACTCTGGTTTGGGGTGTTGCTGTTGTTGCTCTGAGGCTTAGAGGTTTGATGGTGGGTTTGCAGTGGTGGATTCCTGTTTTTCCATGAAGTAGTTTTGCTCTTTCTTGTCCCTTAGTTAATCATTGCCCCTTAGATCATTGATTTTTTTCTATCCACGAATCGTGCAAACCAAAGTAACTATGTTGGTCAAGTCAAGACAAAACTGTCTGATTAGTAACTGCAATCTGATTACAACGTTTAGAACAGTGATGTAATGAACAGTAACTATCTGCTTGTCCAAAGCTGAACATTCTCACATATAGCACACAAGCAGAGATTATCTGTCACAGATGTGTTCTTACTAATGGAACTACTCCCTTTGGTTTAGGAAAATGGGTGTCGGCTTTCTAGAGTGACACATGATAGCCACCAGCTAACTGTTCTCACATGGGTTCATTTGGATACTACACAAACTGTGTATTAGGGAGCTGGCAGGATAAAGTGTGCTTAATTTGCAGTCCGAATGATTCAGATGTTTGCATTCTCGTGCAAAGCTGTGTGTGTGTAGGTAATGTGTAGATAGTAGTGTAATTGGTTTAGATCATTTAAAAAACAGTGAATTGAGTCACTTGTAAAAGTTAAGCTGCAGTGCGTGTGTGCATACCTGAGTTTATACTTGAGCTTGTACTGCGTGCTGATATTAGTCTCTCCTTTTCCCCCCGGGGCCCAGCTACAAGTCAGGTCTTTGGTGTTCCTGGACCAACAGGTCAGATTGACTGGCTTCACTGGAGGCACTGGGAGACAATGGGGTGAAGATGGACAGAGAGTAGGACGAAGACAGAGGGTGGGGGAAATTTGTGAAGAGAAAAGAGAGGAGAAAAAACATGGCAAAGGAGAAATGATGAGTGAGGGTACAAAGTGATATTCCTCTGAAATAGCTGTTGTTTTGGGGTTTTGGTTACTGGCGTGTATATGTGCATGTTCATCTCTCAGAACACAAGGTGCTCAGGTCTAGTGTCACACAGAGATGAAGATCTTGTTGATTGCATCTTTCAGTGTGTGTTAGAGAGAGCGTGTTTATGGTTTTGTGTTCTTGCAGTTCTAGTAAGCATTCTCATCACGGTTAATAATAGTAGTAAAAGCTCTTTAAACTTACTGTAATGAAAAAAGACCAAAGAATACAAAAGGTAATGAACACAGATCGCATTTTAAAGACTTAAATGATGTAGAACATTATTATCAACACCAAGTTAAGTGATTTATATAATTTGGCTTCTTCACTATGTTTCTAAATCCAAACATAAAGTACACAGGCTATACTCACTGGACACTTTATTAGGTACACTTTGCTAGTACTGGCTAGGCCCCCTTTTACCTTCAGAACTGTCGTAATGCTTCATGGCACAGATTCAACAAAGTGCTGGAAACATTCCCCAGTTTTTAGCCCCTGTGGACACGAGAGCTTCACCCAGTTGCTGCACATCCCCGATGTGAATCTCCTGTTTCTTTACATCCCAGAAGTGATCTATTGGGTTTAGATTTAGTGACTGTGGAGGTCATTGAAGTGCATTATTTAGAGAGATTATTTGAGCTTTGTGACATGGTATGTTATCCTGCTGAGAACATCCATCATCAGAGGACGGTGGTCAGCAACTACACTCGGCGGGGGCTGTGATGTTTAAACGATCCTCGTTTGGTGCTTTGGGATCCGGAGTATTCTAAGAAAATATCCCCCACACAATTACACCACCACTGCCAGCAGACTGAACCACTGATACAAAGCAGGACGGATCCATGCTTTGATGTTCTGAACCTACCATGTGAATCTTGCAGCAGAAACTCATCAGACCAGACAACATTTTTCCAGTTGTTTATGTCCAATTTTAGTGAGCCGTGTGAATTGTTGGTTCAGTTTTCTGTTCTTAGCTGACAAAAGTGGCGCCTGGTGCGGTCTTTTGCCGCTGTAGCCCATCTGCTTTAATGTTGGACATGCTGTGCGATCCAAGATGCTCTTTTTCATACCTCGCTGCAATAAATTGTTATTTGAGTTACATTGTTACAGTCTGGCCATTCTCCTCTGACATTTGACATCAACAAGGCTTTTCCCCCCAGAGAAATGCCATTCATTTCTCTTTTTCAGACCATTCTCTGTAAACCTAGAGAAGCTTGTGTCCCAGTAGATTAGTAATTTTAAAATGCTCTGCAACCAACAGCCACGTCACATTTAAAGTCACCTTCTTCTCAGCAAGTTGTGCTGACCATGTCTGCATGCCTAATGAGTTGCTGCCATATGATTGGCTGATTAGATGAATGGGTATACCTAGCAAAGTGGCTAATGAGCGTATGTTTTTTTCCAGGACCCACACCTGCCAGTTCCCTGCCATACTAACATGGATGGCATTACTAAGTCTTGCCACCCTGTTAGTGAGATTATTGCTATTTAACTGTCACTATTCAAGTCCTTATATGTCTACTTGTATTCTGGCTACAAAAATAAGCACATTTTTCATAGTCTCATACTGTTTCAGAGCAAACAGGAATACGCCATATTAGAGTTGTCATAAGCCCCAAATCAGTAAGTTCTATGAAGTTTACTGTACCAATAAAAAAAAGAAAAACAGTACGTCTCAAAACTGTAGAAGTACAGACATGTGTGTTTGTGCGTGTGTAAAATGTCAGGCCCATACTTTATGAGTGATAGTGCGAGTAATGGACCACACAGGTGGTTAAAGCGTCGGGCAATAGAGGCCTCTCGCTGGGCCTGAAGGCAGGAACACTAAACATAAAATACAGCTACAAATGTGCAGGGACACTTAAAAATCTGCCCACTACCTGGTTGCTGTTTCCTTTTACTCCCATTTCCTTTTCATTCCATTCATCTCTTTGGTGTATTGCTCCTCTAAGTCCTCGCCTGCACTTATACATTTATGTAACATTTCCTCGTAGCGAAGCAGAGAAGCAAATGCAGAGAATCGTCAGAGGAATAAGATTATTTTAAAGTTATACATTTTATACTTCAACTTACTGCCAACATAGAGACAGGAGCCAGCCAGTATGTGTCCCTTGTGATTGTGACAGACAAGGTTGTCACCAGATGTTTGCTTGGAGGCATTGAGTCCTGCCAGCGTCACACTGAGGTTAGTCGCGCTAAGCACTCTGTAGAAGGAGCTGGGCAGCTGTTGACCATTCAGTGTCCAGAAAAGCGAGCTGGCGTGGACGCCAAGTTCGGGGTGGACCCAGCAGCTGGCTGTCAGGTTAGACCCAATGCGAAGTACAGGGTCCTGAGGGTAGATGATTGCTACATCTGGAGGAGGGTGGGAGGACATGGATATTAGAGGGAGTATGTCTTTCGAATGGTTTTAAAGTTTAGGCTAATATTTGAAAAAGTTACTGCCTGTGTTCAAGGGGCACTTCAGATGTACTAAAGTGTAGCTGAAGACAAAATATCCAATTATCTGCTGGAACCTTTATTAACAGTTTCAGAATTGTGCCCTACTTCCCTTTCATTTTTGGAGCCTAGTGACTTCGCTCTCGGCCCCTCAACCTTCTGATAATGCTCTGGTGCTTTTCACCACCTCCAGCTGGATAATGTTGCTCTATTTCAAATTCCTGTTCCCTGCTTTCCAGAACCACTCAGTCCTGCACCGTGCTCTCAGGTTTAGTGTTTCTTGGCTATAGTGGAGCTTTGTTAGCAGGGCAGTGCTTATCTTGTAAGCTGAAGGCATGCTGTTTCTGGTCATAACATGGACATGTCCTAACATATTAGTCAACGTGTTTTTATCATCTTGAGACACTGCTCTGGTTCTTTTACTCGGAATCTGTTTCCAGCATAAAGTCCCTCACCCACAGATGGGTTCTGACTCGTCAGACTCCATCGACAGCTAAACTGGTCCTGCTGCAATGTGGATATGAGGGGCTGCCAGGCATGTTAGCAGAATCCCTGGCAATTTTATTTCACAGCTCCACTCCAACATCTTCCTGAGCCTCTTACTACAAAGCCACGCTGTACACCCTTCAAGCCTTTTCCCCCCTCACTGAAACCCCTAACAGAATGCTACACAGTGCCACCGTCAATATATGCTTGATGCCATGCCTGTGCAGGGTTTTACACTCTGTGCTCCCTGAGCTCGTGAGCACAGGAGTTCAAGAGTAGCAAAGATACGTTTCAGTATTTATGGAATGCAATGGCTGAGCGTGAATCAACTTATTGTGAACAGTGAGACCACTGAGGCACACACAAATCCATATGGAATCTCATCAATGGTGGAGTTAGACACTCCCATGGTTGTAGCTTGGTTGATTTTGCATGCCTGTCTCAGCATATGCATTCATGTTTGGCCACCACATGTAGCTGCGGGCCAATGTCTTCATTCTTGAAACCCCTGAATTGGCCTCATGAAGTTGTACTTGTGCTGGAATTATCAAAAGGCTTTCCCACAGTATGAAGCCCTGATCCACACATCTTCTACCTCCAACTCACGTTGTCGCCTTACGTAGCACTGCATGTAAACTCTACAGGGCACCACATCACAGTCAGCCCAGTCCCATGTCTGATTCACCTGTAAAGGTTTGCTGTGCCTGCTTTGCAGTGGAAATCTACTGAGTTGTCAAATTTAAGCCTTCCTTATATTCCATGGCGTAAACACAGGCTGCACAGCATTTTAGCTGCCGTAGGTTGTGTGATGCCCTATTTTCCTCTAAAAGTCAGATCAGCTCTTTTTGGTATGTCACTATCACCCTGTGTTTTGGCAATTAGGTATTAATTCTTTTGTTCTTATTTTACGTGTAAGCGGAAAACGATGGGCAAAGCCTCATTCCACAGCCTCATTCCTTAGTTTGTGTTCCAACAGTGCTGCCCTGCCCAGCGCATCACATTTGAAACATCACTGTCATGAAGGTGGTTTGCTGCCCCCTTGCTGTACCGCGACAGTGGGTTTGCTCACTGTCTGCTGCATGGTTGGCTAGCTCAACTCCCTGCTCCAATCTGATTTTGTCCTCTGCTTGTGGTGGCTGATTTCTGCACACCATCCTCAGTGAAGCCACATTTCAAATTCCCGCACTGAGAAAAAATGGCTTTTTTTGTACA
Source organism: Pundamilia nyererei (assembly GCF_000239375.1). Lineage (NCBI taxonomy): Eukaryota > Metazoa > Chordata > Actinopteri > Cichliformes > Cichlidae > Pundamilia > Pundamilia nyererei. The sequence continues at coordinate 477,155 of NW_005187411.1, forward strand.
TTACTTGAAATTTGTTGAAGAAAATTCAGAAGAAAATGACCTCTGAGTCAGTTTTGCTTGTTTTTCTGTAAATCCACCAAATGAAAATAATCCAAATGTTAAAGCATTAATGGGACAACTGGCATTGCACTGATTAGTTAGTGCTATTTGTGAAGAAATGTAGTTAATGTTTGGGATTCACAGGTTTGCCAGCCTGTTATGTAACAATTTACCAGTGAGCAAAAGATAACTGCTTATTTGTGCCATATTTGTTGCCCGTTAAGGAACCTTGTCCTGCTGTAGATTATAGCTTTGGTACCTGTTTAGGACTGTTTGTTTTATATAATAGCCTCGCCTCTGTCAGTGCGCCCCAGGGCAGCTGTGGCTACAATGTAGCTTGCCATCACCAGTGTCTGAATGTGTGTGCGAATGGGTGAATGACTGAATGTAGTGTGAAGCGCTTTGGGGTCCTTAGGGACTAGAAAAGTGCTATACAAATGCAGGCCATTTACCATTTACCATAATTGTTGAAGGTTGCGAGACCCACTTCTGCTGAAATATAAGTTTTAATATAGAAAAAGCACAGCCAACATAGCATGACACTGATTACTTTTGTTTTGCCCTCATTTAGACCCCTAACAGAACATTAGAGTAGCAATAATTAAAATCTTACTGAGAAAAACCCTCTAAAGTTTTTCTTTTTTCCAGTGTCCTGTCTAAACCATCTGCTTCATGATTCTGTGACAAAAATCTGCAACTAATAAGGGATGAAATGTCTGAATTGGATTATCTCTCACAATCAAGCAAATGTGCATGCTGAGCTTCATGCTGTAGTATGTAGTGCAAATGCTTCTATGTAAAATTATTTGGGCAATGCAGAGTTTGCGCTATTTTGAGATAAAACATCTGACAGAAAGAGCACAGACATGCGCTAATGCAGTTTCGTTAGATCTTTTAACCCTCCCTCTCTCACTTGCATTAGCTAACACTGACGCAGTTCAGTTTCGTTGCGTTTTTGTATTTTTAGTTGTTTTAGCAAAGAAGCTGCTAAATGGTCAGAGAAAGAGTTTAGCTGTTTATCTCTTTATCTTATCTGACAACTGAAAGTCAAACAGTGGAGCTTTGATCTCACTACACGTGAACAAAATGATAAAGGAACAAAAAAAGATGGGGATATGGAAGAGAAGAGAGGAGACAAGAGGAGACGAGAGTTGAAAAAAATGACGCTAAGTCCAACGTATTGAAAAGCGCGGAACTGTGGAAAACCTTTTATGAAGGAATGAGCGAGGAACACTGACTGAGAGCATCAATACTTTGTTAGACCTCTGTAAATCTGTGCCCGGGGCCACATCTATTCAGCTGCCAGCCACCTTGCGCTTACAGACAATGTTGTGGGTCTTTTATGGAGGAGTCGCCTTTGAACAAGCGAAATCAACTGTAACTCCGCTCCAATATTAATATGGTAACCCCATCTTGAGCTCTGACACAACACTTGCACACATTTATGCACACACAAATGAACACAAACAAACACTTGCACAGAGGCTGGGTTGTCTTTGTCACCGGATACAGTGAACTGCGATCCATCTGAATAACAATCAGTGTTTATGTATTCCAGGCACTGAGGACATTGCCCCTGAGCAGGGTGCGAAGCCCCTTTAACACTCCTTCAAACACGGCGGTTCTAGACGAAATTACTGCTGTTTATTGCCTCTTGGACACACTCACTGGAGGAAATGGTTTGTAAAATATTATTTGTTTGGAGAGGTTGAGGCAACTCGAAACACAGCTCTCATTGGGGCAGGAGACGAGCTTAAGCCTGCGATGGAGATGGATGAAGTTACGGGGCGAGTTCAGCCGAGGAAAAGTTTTGAACTTTTGTTTGAGAGTGAAAGGTCTCCAGTGGACTTAAGCGGTATTGAGGCTGTCAGTCTTCAAAGGTACATGCCACCTCCTCTTTGTATTAAAAAGCTCCTCTCACTCATTCATGCAACGCTTGAAAGGCAGCCAATACTTTTCTCTGTCTGCTTAATAGAAGTACATGTGGAACTTTTTGAGGGGCCGCTTGGACAAGCCAAGTGAAAGAAGTCACGCAACATTTAGTGACAATGAGCCATGCAACGCCGTTGGTAAAGAGACCGAGGAAACAGCAACGGATGTTATTTGTTTCTCTTGAGTTTTTTGTTTTTTTACAGGTTTACATTTGAGTTATTTAACTGATGGTCTTATCAAGAGAGATTAAATTAGCTTATCTTAGTTTAAATAGGGCGCACAAAAAGAAAATATAGGATAGAATAAGTTTGTTTCTGATTAAAAGTCTGTTTTGTTTTTTTTTTTTAAGTTTTTAAAAAATAGGATAATATCCTACATAAACGTCTCATTGTTTGTTCACAGAAAACTAAAAATGTAAAAGTTTATGAGCTGCAATGAAAACTAATTATATGTTAGTGCAAAAAAATCCACATTTAAACTGTTTTACTATGGTGGCATTCCTAAACCGCAGCATAGTCAGTGAAAGGGAAGCAAAGTCCATTATTACAATGAATAACATGGTAATGACCGATTATGTCGTATAATAAACAGCAGGGTGGCTTATGATCAGGGCCCATTGTCTCCTTTAAGCCCCTAAAACTGTAGTTTCTTTTATTAGTGCCTTTGAAACAGGATGAATAGCAGGAGATCCTCACAGTGGAGCTGCTGTTTGCCAGCGAGCTCGCCATAAAAACTAATCCAACCACTTAAAGAGTGAAATGGACATAACTTTGATTTATTTAGATTATTGTGCATTAAGCTGGTGGTTAACATTCTCCACAACCCCAGCAGATGATGTCATTGTGTTGATGCGGTTCGTAAAGCCCCCATGCTCTCCATGTGTTCAACGAGTTATGGCCTGACTTGTTGAAAATCAGCCTCATGGGAGATGAGTTCTCTCTGCAGGGAAACGACCAGTTTACTACAGCAGGAGCCCATCTATAACATGAGCTGTCAAGTGGACAAAGTGGCCGTTTTCTTTTTTCGTTTTTTTAAATGTATCCAGAAAGCCAGCAAAGTGGATCCAGTATGTGTCCCAAGGAAGTGACCTGCTGTTATGTAAGGCAACTTAGGAAAGAATCCGTGGAATTGGTGTTATTTTAGATTGGAAACACATTGTAAAACAGTATTATTCAAAAAAAAAAAAAAGCCCCCTGCAATTCCTGCATGTTCTTATATGGGGTTCATACAATATTTCTTGTATGGAAACTATTTGTGGTCAACTATTTTTACTCTACTTGATATGAGCATAATATTTATTAGATTTATCCTTCTGTGTGTTTTTTCCAATGACTAATATTTCTTCTTAAGTAATTGTGTCCCACGTGGTATCACTAAAACACTGTTGTGCTCAAAAAAACTGCATTTCCCCCTTCAAAATCGTATTACTACAGCGTAATACTCCAATATTAACTTGCCTAATACATTTCTAAAACGTTTTACTGTAGTAGCAGCAAAAGTCTATTTTTACAACATATTTATCGCCAGAATCAAACATACCGGAGCAGGACTTACACTGTCACATGGTGCTGGTGTTTACATTGGGATATTTGGGTGACACTTGGTTTGCATTGATTTCTTCCGAAAACTACATGAATATTAAAATTAAAAATAAAATTAAAAATTAGAATAAAATAAAATAAAACATAACAAACATATATAGCCAAACCCCCCAAAGCCTTCCCCAGCACTATCGTAACTTTGCGCATCGATGGACATCTGTGTGCAACTTACGTGTGGACAAGGACACCACGCCGGGAATGTGCAGCGTGAGGAAAATCAAGCAGAAATCCAAGACGCCTTTCATTTTCCACCAGTTACTTTTCTATATGTCTTGACTTCTCGTCCTCGTGTTGTTGCTCTGTCGCCTTTTTTTTTTCGATCGATCCTGGATACAAATTACGCACAGCAGAAAGAGGAAAAACACCACGGGTTCCAGGACCGGATTTTATTAACTCTCGGGACTGAAGAAGCGCACTAGAAAAAGTGTGACCAAGTGTGGAGGCAAAAAAATCGCCCTCTGATAAGTCTTGGAGTAACTTGTCCTCATTAAAGCCAAAAAAAAAAGCGTGGGCATTACCACGTCCTGTTTGCAGTCTTCTCCCTTCTTAATGCTTCCTGCAGCTAAATCATACACAAGTTCATACTTTTTAAGCCCCTCCCCTCTCTCTCTCGCTCTCTCTTGCTCTCTGTCTCTCTTCCCACACAGTCGCCAGTCATTTCCCCCTCTTTCCGTCCTTTCCCTGCTTTTTTTCTTTCTCTCTCTCTAAGGCTCTCCCCCCTTGAGTGATGGTTAGAGCCATTCACTTTCACTGAATCACTCTGTCTCTGTTACTTTCCATGCCTCGGGTCTGTGCTTTACAATTTTTCACCATATGAGGCTATTGAGTCAGTGAGTGCTACAGGAAAGGTTGCCAAAGCTAAATCTTGTCTCTCCATTTTAATCCTTGTGTCAATGAGGAGATTCTTCTTCTTCCTAACAGACTCCCAAGTGAATTATGACATTTCCTCATTAATTCTTGCCGAGTTCTGCTCAGATATTTAACAGTGTTATATTATGACGTAATGATAACTGTATCCCTTAATCCTTTCAAATAAATTCCTAAGATCTTATAATGTGCAATTTTTGTTTTCTTTTGTTTGGTTTGTTGCAGGGATGTTACCATTGAAACGTGTATCTTTGTTTAGCCTGTGGATAGGGAATATTTTCATTTTATTGTTCTTTTTTAATCTGCATTGATCGGTCTTGGAGCAAACATCTAGCCTACAGCTGTTCCACTTTTTGGTCACACTGGCATCAAAAATTAAATTGTTTAGCATTAAAAGGGAAATTAGCTTTAGAGACTCTTTTATGTTGGCCACTAGGGTTTATTCAACGGGAATGCACGTGACGGAAATATGAAAAACTCGTTCCTTAACATTAACAGTTCCAGCTCTATTGTAGTGAAACTGCCAGCCACTATGGCTAGACACTGAATAAGCAATAGTCAAAACACAGAGCTGCCAAACACCCACAGACTGCTTCACTCACTGCTGATTTATTTCATCTTTATTCAGTGTGACCTTTTAGTCTAGATTATCATCATCAAATATGTAAACACAAGAGCCAACAGACTCATAGATGCTGGGAAGATTAACCAGTCTCCTGACCACAAAAATAACAGGCCTTTTTCTCGGCAGTCATTTCGTCTTGTCATAGTCTGGGTCGTTAACGTTAACAGTCTCGCCGTTCCCCCTAAACGTCCCACCGAATCAGTGGCTCCCTAAAATACATTTGCACCTGTGCTTTTACTTTAACAAGTTGAAATTTCACACACAACGTTTCTGAAAATGAAGCAGCTAAATGGAATTGGACCATTATTCATTTGAAGTTGTTCTTTGACAAGTCCAAATATCTCCAGTATAAAGGTCAGCTAGGCAAGGAAACGCCTCAAGGAAACTCAGGAGTGATTCAGGGAAAAGGCAGTGGTCATAAACATCATGTTGTCATACATCACCGTTCATGTAACTTCAGCTTTCAGAAGACATGCAAGCAATGTAAAATATATGAATATATATAACTGAATATACCAGCAAAAAGCTGCAGACTAATCCAAGCAATAGAAATTCTACTTTTTGTCTTTATGGATGGATAAATGGATAAAGTAAACAAAGTGCAGTCCTGTGGATACCAGTAACATAATGTGCATAATTTTGAAAATAGGAGCAGACAATGAAGATCTCAAGGCTGATATTAACTGGAAACGTTTCAGAAATATGTTCATGCACGACTGTGCACACATGAAAAACCAGTGCCTGCTTATTTTGGCCAATCAGCATCTAATTTATACTGAAGATAAAATTCCTCAGAAGAAGAAGACAAGGGTGACTTTTGTTTCCAGAGAAGAAACTCCAATTCCACAGAGGAAAAGTTGCCCTCCAGCGGAGGTGTGGTATCAGCTCAGTTTAAATTCATCAGGATCTGAGTGGGAGTCCTCTGACACAGGAATCCGGCAACTCGTTGGCTGCTTCAACAGACGCTAGAGGAAATGCAGTGACATGGGGTCACACTGCGATTGAGAACAGTGAGACATGTGGGGCCCAGAGTTTGTCTGGAGAACAGGAACATTTTCATGTTCATGGTTTAAATGGGCGCTGTGACTAATATTTGACTAACATGAGTTAGTCTTGCTTGTCCTTTCCTGGTTGAGTCAGCAGGAGTGCGCCCACAGTGCCAGCCTAACAGCCACGATGACCTTTAGGTCCTGGCCTACAGGGTCCGCCATTATCCTCCCTCAGAGAGGGCTCTTGTTTGTGGGACAGTTCCCGCTCGTGCTCTATAGTTATTTTCCAGGAAGCGTGAAAAGAACTGTGACACTGACGTGACTGTTTGTGTCACTTTTCCGAACATTTCGCTCATTCGCCTATTCGCAGTGTTAGAACAGTTAATTCATGGCAGACCTTTGTCACCATCTTGGCCCTGTGAGTGAAATTGATGTGTCAGTGTCTTGGCTTGTGGGTTTTATGCTGCTATTGTCTCCCATTTTTATTGGCACGCACACATGCACGCCTCTCTCACACTCAACATCCACGAGCTCCCTCTTCCTTCTCTGTTACATGTCGGAAAACACATGCATACAAAGGCAAACACTGCCATCGCAGTGTGGCATAAACAGTCACAGTGCCATGCAAATAAAACCTCTTACAGCCCAGCTGTCCTTAATCCAAAACCCCACGGGCACAGAGCGGAAGTGTTGAGAAAGTCAGCGCTGATAGTTACGTGAAGTAAGACACGGAGAATCGGAAAGATCGCGAAAGCAGCAAAGACAATGGTGAACATGACGGGGAAGCCTCCTCTGTAGTAACACCAGTCATATAAGGACCACAAGATGAGAGTGCAGGCTCGGTGTAAACAAATGGCAAATGTCTGTCAGTGTCGTGGCATTTCTTATTGTCCTGCCCTGTACAAGAAGACTGGTTTCACATTTATCTGCAAAGTGCTTACCTTAATTCTGAGTACATTGAAGCTTTTGTAACATCACTAGGTTGAAAATCATTCCGCCTTAATTAGAGTTACAAGTGAGACATGGAAGCATTTTAAATGGGCTTTCAAGCAGATCAAGATATGCATGTTGTGCAAAGTCATCTAATTAGTTCAGTGAAACATTTCTAAAAAGAAAACATACAATTGTAACTCAGCTTTATCTTTTTATAAAGACAGTCAAACTGACTGTCAAGGGGGCAAAGACAGACAGACACACAGATGGAGTGGGAGTAATCAAGGAGAATCAGGACATTTCCCTAATCAGGATTGTTGGAATACCAAATTCTTCAAAAAGAAAAAAGTCAGCAAAACGTCTAAAATGATTTATTCCAGCCCTTTTTAACCTCTATGAGACATCTTTCATCAGAGAGATGAGAAATGAAAGATAAATAAAGAAGGATATAAGCAGATATCATCGTCATTTGACAAAATACGGAGCAACAATGTTTACGCAGAGCAGCAGAGGAAAGCAGTAGCTCTGCAGAGCTGAATACACACGCGCCGTTTGTCGCCTTTTCTTTCCTATGCTGAGTGAAAAAATGATTAAGAAAAAAATGATGGGATTATCCATCATATCAAATTTATAAAAAACTTGCCAACTAAAGCCGCTGTTATTTCCACAGCTCAGGAGTGCCATTGCAATCAATGGCACTCCAAATCCACCAAAAGCTGCTAAGCTCCAAGAAGTTAAAGAAAAAAAACTACTTAAGTCACTAGATAGCATGCATTGCACTGCTTGGATTAATTAGGAACTGGAATTACAAGTAATATTTTCTTCTTTTCATAGTTTAATGTGGATAAAAGAGGGTGGGGACATTTAAACATGTATATACATGTATTTATGTAAATATGTAGCACATGAGTCGATAGAAATAGTGGTGTAAAAATATTTAAAACATTAGATTACATAATTGTGATTGAACTTTTTAACTTGAGCTAATAGATGCAATCCTTTATCTGTGTAAACTAAAAACAGAACCAAAGAAAAAAAAACTTTACACTTTGCAGCCTTTTTTTTTAATTTTTTTTTTTAACAATGCTGCCAGACTTTATTTTTTTCAGCTTTTGAAGCCAGGACGGAACAAAGTGTCTTAGGTTCCTGGAACAAGTGTTAAAACTATACCAAAAGGCTTTTCCTTCATTTAAGCATTTTAAATTAAAAATAAAAGGGAAAAAAATATTTAATGTAACAATCATGACAAAAACATGAAGTAGTAAATAAAAACAGATATACATTATTAAAACTGAAAAATACATTACATAAATACAACATTAATTGGGTTTTTTTTTAAGTGGAAATAGAATAAAAGTTAAAGATTTTAGGATATAAACAAAATCCTGTGGAAATTGACAGATTTACATCTTGCTTGGCAGTCATTAACAGTCAAATACTGTAAGAAGTTCAAAACAATAGTCAGTGGCTCCAGATAATTATATCCTTCAATGAGCGTTAAGTTGCCTTTAGAAATCTTACAAGTCATGCACTAATCTAAACAGACCCATTAAAGTCTTAACTAAAGGATTTGTTGACTTTGTTGTACTCTGCTGAAAACAAAAAAAAAAAAACGAAAGAAAAGAAAAGACAGAATAAACAATTCATTACCAAGAAACTGGAAAGGCTCTGAAAAGCAAACCAGGGACTAATCAAAGGAATAGAAGCAGAAGAGAAGAGAAGGAAAACACAGTGAGCAGACGGAGACAGCAAAGAAAAGTTCGGGATTGGGTTAAAGACAACAGAAAAAAGAGCAGCCACTGAGACAGACATATTTGAAGAGAGAGCAGGGGCAGGAGTGTGTGTGTGTGTGTGTGTGTGTGTGTGTGTGTGTGTGTGTGTGTGTGTGTG
>NW_005187411.1:486463-505234 GCF_000239375.1 Pundamilia nyererei
CACACACACACACACGCCTCACATAGTTTCTAAAGCCAGGATAGCAGCACTGGCATTTGCGGCAATAATGCATGACAGATGTACATCAACTCTCTCTCTGTCTATCTGTCTCTGTGTCTCCCTCTTTGTCCTTCTTCTTCTGCCTCCTCTCATCTGGGGCCAATGTGTTGCTGATGGTGGGCATCGTGCATCAAAGCATAAGCGGCTTTTAAATTGAAAATGGAGGATTACAATCTCGCCTGAGTACTCCTCCGCGTCAGATGGCTAATTACCGACTAGATAATGAACTGAAGGCGAGACTTTTGGCTCCAATATGTCTTTTTCCTTTCATTTTTTTTTAACCTCGAGTTTTATCATTTACATCATTACCTTTGAGGTCTTCGTTGAAAATGAAATCACCCGTAGTTTGTTACTTTGTAGTTAGTAAAAATGTCAGTTTGGTCTCAAATAATCACAGAGGTCACAAGAGTTTAAACTCTACTTAAATTCAAATTAGAGTGTAGTATTTTCTTTCTTCAGTTTGACGGCTGGATTCAGAATGCATTTCAGGTACATAAAATATATTTATTTCCTCATCCAAGCATTTGGATGCATACGATTGCAGAAAAACCTTTGTGTTTTCTGTATTCCTGTCTAAATAAAACTTTATCCAAGTCCTAAAAGTGGATCCAGATAACACAATTAAACAAATGAAATGAAGATTTGATAGTTGTTTATTTAATTATTGAAAAATATGCTCTGTTAATAAGCTACATTTCTCTGAGGGGCAAAAGTATGTTAACTTTAGGGATAAGCGGTTAATTTGAAGGTGTAATCAGTATCAGGAGTTTTATGACAATTAGTCGTGAGTGGATCTTTTTTTACAGTCAAGGAAGGGCGATCTATTAAAGCTTCACAACATATGTTCGAGGAAGTTAACTGCGGCGCAAACAAAGGAGATTTATGGCGTCTTTAGAAAAAGTTGTTGATGCTCATCAGGGCTGGAAAAAATTACAAAACTATCTCTGAAGAGGTTGGACTTCAGACTGTGTACAAATGAAAGGAGTTCAAAAGAGCTGTTACCCTCGAAAGTAGAATTGCAGGTAGAATTGCAGGTTTCTCCAAAACTGGCTATTTTTCATGAGTCCATCAAGAGATCACTGAACAACACTGATGTTCCTGGCATGGCTGCAAGAAGAAAGCACAGCTCTCCAAGAAGTACACTTTTGCCCGTCTGCACTTTGCTAAAAATCACACGAAGACGAAGACAATGATAGAAAATATCAGAATTCCTGTCCCATAAAACAGTGCTGCATTAAATGTTACACTGTACAGATGAGGACTATTTACTGTACACCAGCAAAAACAAACACAGTCCTCCTGTGATATCTTTGAGCCAATAGAAACTCTGATATAGATGGTGACCCATCATATCAGTCTGTCTTTGATCATGCGTCCTTTCTCTCAACGTTAAATAAACCTGCATAACATGGATTATTATCCAGCTAGCCAGCTGGCAAGCTTAGAGAGAAATATTTGAGTTAGACTGCATCATTAGGTGATGCTGAGGCCAGAACAGCTAAATTGGTGTTTTGGTAGATTATGAGGGAGTCCTTGGGAAATTCTTTATTCTTTCATTTTATTGTTTTTTGAAAATAAATGTTTAGAAAAATGAGGAAATGTGAATTACTACAACCCAGGATTGCAATAAAGCAGAACTGATTTTTAAAAATACTTTAAAGTGCATTTTTATAAGAGAGTATTAAACAACTGGGTTGGTTAGTTTTATAATATTCAAAGCAGAATGTTAATGTTTCAGTGTAGCCACAGTAGAACAAGAAACCTTCAACCTTTAAACCATCATAAGTTATTTGTTTACTCACTTTCCCTGTAATATATATAAAGACTTCTGTAAGTATGCAGGCTTTCTAATCATTCTTTTTTACTTCATGTTTTTACGTAAAGAACTGCAATAATGTAAAATACTTTCATGCAAAAACAACAATGATTGTAACTAGGCCTTAATTTATCTTCTATAATTTCTATTTATTGTCATATATCTGTCTTGTATTCTTGTGCTTCAAGTTGCTCACCATGAGTCAGGGGGAAATGACATTTCCACCCTGTTTGTCCTGCACATATTGCAGAACTGAAAATAAAGATGACTTTGAAAATAATCAAGCCCTCAGAACTGTTCTGATGTGTAATGTACATATAAGCATATATAGCAGCACTACACCATGTGTTATATTGCATTGGAAAATGTTAACATGACGTAAAGTAAGAAGAGGAAGATCAAAGAGAAGCTTGTGAGAGAAGAAGATGCTTAGGATACGGTGAGATGAAGGCAGATGATCTGCTGGGGCGACCCCTAAAGGCAGCAGCCAGAAGAAGAAGAAGAAGAAAGTACTGCAAAACTAAACTTGACTAGAGTGTTTGAGAAAATGCCATGCTGCTTTTTATCATCACAGTGTGGTTTTGTGCTTCTGTGTTCAAGCAGAAGAGGGCAGCACTTTCCCAGTGCATGAAGTCAAGCTCAAACCATCCCCTGTCACAGCAACACTAATGAACAATATCACAGAGGTTCTCCTACCAGACACAACAACAACAACAACAACCTAGCAGCATGGCGTGTGTTTGAGATGCAAGAGTTATTTAATGTAAACTGCAAACTGCTGGTGCCAAAAATGCTATAAATTATGGATCTGTTACTGAGGAGAGGCGAGGAAGAAAATGTGAAAATGTGAGAAAGATAAAAATTAAAAGAATGCTGAGAAGATGGAGCTAAATTCCAATATGACGTGAAGGTGGAAAGACAAGAAGTGTGCCTTTGCAGAAGTGTTACAGTATGTGGTCAGTCTTGTGCTGTGTCACGATGCTGTTGTACTTTTTACTTCCTTATAGCAGTAAATAGGACTTGAGTGTGATCCCATGGCAACAGGTCCAAATATCAACAGGTGTTAATAAAGCAAATACTATCTTTTATTGGTACTTTAATATCGCATGGTGTATATCTATTAAAGTACCAATGTAAATATCAAGGGGAAACCCTCGGTGTTTATCAAAACATCAGTGGGTGACTCACCCCAAAAAACAACAAAAAAATTCAAAAGGTTGTGCAAGGGACATGTTGTGACTCATCATTTTTAAGAAACATCTCGAAGCAATGGAAATGTAGCAGTCTCTTTGACAAATGTGCAAATTATATAATGTATGTTTACATTTAAGTGACAACTAGTGCTTCAAGTGCTTCGTTTCTTATTTTCTTTAGCACTGAAGGCACCGGGCGCGCCTTTGCGAAAGGATTGGATTAGTGTGGGGGAAGCAGCAGGAGGTTTATGGATAGCTGAAGAAGAGCTGATTCAGTCTAGCACCAACTGTCAACAACATCTGTCTTCACCTAATAAGCCTACAGTCAGTACAGTTAAATTCCCTGAACACTGGAGTTGTCTTTTCCTCATTGTTTTTTCCTTAACATGTTCCAAAAAGTGTGGCAGTATGTAATGTATTGACTTCATCTACATCAATTAACCAGATAAATCATATCAGAGCACTTAAAGTCTTATCCTCCGTCGTTATTTGCTTTTGTTGGTTTGTATTTTTTAATTTTATTTATTATTGCTGCATGTATCCAATCAGGAGTCTGTAAAAAAGTGCTTAGTCACTGTGGCTGTGATTTAAAAAATAATAAAAGTTGTACATATAAATGTTTGGGTTATTGATGTACTGTTAACTTACAGTAAAACTTATTGTTCAGGCGTTACCGTTGCTTCGCCTCGCTGCTTTGGTTCACACTCATTGCTCTTACGTTATTTGCGTGTGCATGTATGTGTGCGTGGGTGTGTGCAACAGCAGGGTAAAATAAAAGACAAGAAAAGAAAAAATGAGAAAAGCAAACAAATGCACGTGCTAGTAGCAACCAGGCAAAAAAAAAGATCCAAGTAGATTTTGAACATAGTGGAAAATTTTCCATGTTAACAGTCTAATATTTGACATAGGAAATGGTTGGACCTAAAGCAAACTGACTAAGAACCATATCTTCAGATGGATGAATGTTTTGTTGGGCGTGCCTTTTTCGTATTGGAAACTTTTGTTTTTTTGGTACTTGTGCAAAATGTTCACCTACAGTTGGGTATTCATTCTTGTGTTGATCATTTTACTTCTATAAAGGATCTCAATACAAAAGCAACTCTGGATTTATCTGTATGCTGCTGTGAGAAGACGTGACTAATGGTATTCTTTGTTCTTATAACTGAGGCTCATAGAGCAGGGAGAAAAATGTCAAATATTTGTACATGCCCATGCAGACATTCCTGCCCAAGCTCTTACCCCAACTTTAATTGCATATTATGTGTCACAAAATGAGTCAACAGAGGTGAATCACCCACTATCATGTATTTATAGGCATCTTACTGCGAAAGAGAGTGGTGTGGTGTTCGCTTGAATTAAGATAAGACCTTTATAATTTTACTGCATTGTGAATGGACTAAGCCTAGACTTAGTTACCCAACCTAGCAGGTCAAACAACATACTGAAACTAAGATGACGATACAGAAATTCTAGTCAAAACCAGTTTCTTTGCAACACAAATCAGCATGGCTCAGAAAAATAAACTAGGAAATAGTCAACTGAGCTAGACAGAATTTAAAAATCTGCATTGCTCATCAATTACTGGCAAATTCTTTCACGGCATTGTGAATCATTTGTTGTGTCTTTAACTAGAAGCCGAACCTTCAAGTGAACCAGCTGACATCGTTTGTCACGATATGATGCAACATTTCCAATAGTGGCAATATTTGCAGGTAGATTTTGGATTTGAGCTCTTGGTGTTGTTGGGTGTGGTGTGCCGTGCAAAGATAGTATTGTTACCAAAAGTTACGAGGAGACTTCCTGAATGTCACCTTAGCTGACTCCATAGGCAATATAACGCTGAGTGATATTATGTCAAAATGCTAGTGGGCTGAGAATTATTGTATAAAGTTTCAAAGCAACAGGGTGCCGGTTTAGCTCGCCGTGATGAGTTGGCGGCCAACTGGCCTGGGTTCGAATGTGACCCACGGCCCTTTGCTGCATGTCTTTTCATTTCTATCATCATGCAAAATTTTCCCTAAACTCTATACTCGTCTTTAGTTAAACATAAACCAAAACAACAAAACATAAGAAGTTGCTGAACAAGTCTGCTCAAGAGACGCTAGTACCTCATTAATTATTTTGCAGGAGTTCCCGTTTGGTTTTTTGCAAGTCATTCACTTTGCGTGTGCTGAGCTCTGTGTTTATGTTCTTGGAATTAAGTCAAGCACCGAAAGTGTGGCCATTTGCCAAGGGTGTGGCATGTCACATCTGGTGCAGCATTAGATATTCACTGACAGGATATCAATGTATATTTAAGGCCTGATTGTGTTTGATGTGGCTAGGAACATCATGTGTATGTCTGGGACAAGAGAGTAAGGACCCAGGTGTGGGAGGAAGAGGAAGTTACTGCAAGTCAATCATGCTGTTTATGTATCTTAGGTACTAGGATATCACACTCAGAAGAGTAACAGAATTAACCCTTTAGCATGTTTTCATTCTAAATAATCATATTAAAATTTTGTATTTTTCAAGACACTTTTATACATACATTAACTGTGAGATAGTCAAGGAAACAAAGTCACTTAATCTGGCTGAACCAAAGTTAATGGATCACCTGGGACTATTGAGACTTAGAAATGTGAACCCTGACATTATCCTTTAAATCCTGTTAAGTCCGTGTACCAATGTATCTCCAAAACGCCAACTATTCTTTAAATGACAGTAACCAAGTGATTATACGGAGGTTATTAAGAACCTTTTCTGCACAATGCTGTATTGACAAATTGTGCAGATCACCCACGCAATACAAGCTGGAGGATATTGCTAAGTGTCAGTATTACTAACTGCCATCACCAAAGAGGCTTTAACAAATCATCAGACTGATTTTTGAATAAAAGTAGTAACTCAGATCAACTGTTAAACAAGTCAAACATGGCTCTTTTACTTCTAGCTTTAAACTTGCCCATTAGCTGACTCACACCTCACACGCTCACTACATTCACTCCCAAATATTAAAAGGAAAATTCTTTGAGATGGGATAAAACAGACTCATTCCATTTGATGTATGTGCACCGATGATCAGTGTTTCTACACTGAACAACAGTGTGCTGTCACATCTACACTACTGTGCAAGATTTTTGAGACATCCTCCATTTCTTCATAATTTGTTTCTAAGGTGCTAGACTTTTGTTTTTTAAGTGTTGTTGAGCACTAGTTTTCTGAAAGTCTTTCACAGTTTTGGGGGGTTTTTGGACCTTGACTGTCTTTTCACTCATTTTCAGTCTAGTCCTTGTCCCTGAGCATTTTCAGAAGATTAAAGAAGATTTTGCTTGTTGTTGTAGTTTGTTAAAGTTGCTTAACATTGACCTACGAATCATTTAAGCATAAAAAACAAGGGATGTTGTGCCTACACATAACAAACAACTTAACAAAGAATCCACGTTAAAGTGTGTCTTTAGGTCCTTTGTTACTAGCAGCCTGTAACAACAAAGCCCAATTTGTTCCTGTTTCTTTAGCTGAATCTATAAAAAATGCCAAAGTGATATGATAGTATGCTATTTCATGATAGTGTTTTTCCATCAATAAGGTGATTGCCAAAGAGCTATTAGCCAATAACTTGGCATATCTCAGCATGGTGTACAGTGTTCTTCATTCATTTGAGGAAATGGAGGACAAAATACATGACAGGCCTAAAACAGATGAAAGACATTTCTTAACAAATAGGGGGAAATAACACCAAAGGCCTCAGATATTCAAATTTTTGTACTTGTCACATACACAGTTCAACATGCAGTGAAATGCTTGTGTACGAGCTGTAGATAAGCTGCAGACATAGCCGCGCCATTCCAGGGCTTGGTTTTAGCATTGGGGGTCTAGCCAGGACCCTTACAGGATACCAGGTAGGAATCAAACTTGCAACTCCCACGCCGAAGTTGTGTAGCCTTACCACTACACTATTCAGCTGCACATAGGACATGAAAGATCCATTTGGCCCATTAGTTGATCCATGAACTATTCACCAAAGCCTCATCAGAAATGGTGTCAGGGGATGGATGGCTGTCAAGAAGCCATTCTTAATGAGCTATGCCGAATTACACAAGAACTGGACTGAAAATCATTTGCAACAGGTCTTAAGGAGTGATGAGTCCAAATTTGAAGTATTTGGTTCAAATTGCTGTCAATATCTAGGGAGAGGTTCAGGAGAGAGGTACAACAGTTAGTGGCTGCAGCCGTCTGTAAAAATAGTGGGGCTGTATTTCTTGGAGATCTTGTCAAAACTGATGAAATTATGAATCCAGAAAAATAACATCAGCATTTGATCCACCATGTAAAACCATCTGAAAAGCATTTGATTGGTAATTGCTTCGTTTTTCAGCATGACAGTGATCCCAAATATGCTAATGCAGTAACAGTATACCCAGATAGAAGAAAACACAATGAAAGTCACGGATTGGCCTTCCCTGAGTCCAGACGACAACATTATTGAAGCAGTGTGAGATCATCTTGATACTGAATAGAACAAAAGGCAGCCAACACCCAAAGAGCTTTGAATGTTCTCGAAGAAGCCTGGAGAACTGAAGACTATAAAGAAGTTACAGCAAAGCTGGAAGTGTGCTTAAGAGTTCAGGCTGAATAAACGTACTGAGAATTGTACAAACTCTTGTTTTTGCCTCATGTCCTGCACTTTCATTTGCATGTCCATGTTTCAATGACCTGTTTCTCAATTTCCTAGAAAATATAATGACATGAGGGATAGTCCAATGACCCGAAAAACCCTGATAAGCCACTTCCAGAATCTCCCCTGTTGTGTTTTTTTTCTCCTATGATACCATACAAGATACCCAAACAATTTATCATTTTAATGCCTTGTTAGGACTCCAGAGATTGTTTTGTGCTATTTAGAAGAGTCCGATCATGGACTTGCTAAGGGTAAGTCTAATTGTTTGAAGCACATTAAAATATCAATTATCTATTTCTCTATGCAGACTGGTTCTTTTTATCATGGCACACATTCTTTTTCTTGAACTAGGCTGAGGTACATTGACCTCTTTCTGTGTTCAAAAGACTCAGAAAACAAAGGAGAGCATTATAAAAACTGGAAAGTCATTTAACAGGCGTCATCACGCTTGCTAGAGAATTCTTTTCTTTCTTACTTGTGTCCAAACATATTGTTGTCCTTACACTTCTGTGAAACAATGGTCCTTTCTTCTTGGGACAGCTCTGTCGTCACACATACAGTTGTGGACAGCGGTTTACACACTCATCATGGGCATGAAGGTCAGCTTTGGGCTTTGAATGATTTCTTTGAACTGTTCTTTTTCCAGGGTGGACTGAGTGCATACCACAACAAGTTGCACCTCAACCAAAAACATTTGGGAACTATCAACAAGTTTCTGGTATACTTCTGGCTGGATATTTAATCACTCTTCTTGATTCTGAATAGGAATGAGGCTGGGGCTTTGGGAAGGCCATTCAATAACCTTAATATTATCCTTCTGTATCCTTTCCAAAATCAGTTTTGATGTATATTTGGGATCATAGTCCTGCTAGAACACATAATCAAGTATCTCCTTTTCCACAAAGATCGTCTAAAACAGCCCAGACAAAATTATTGTCAACCCTTACATGAGGTGACATGTGGACATTTCATTTCAATCAGACAAGCATGAAAAAGACAAAAAAAATAACCCCAAGCATGGTTAAAGTAAAGGCTTAAATAACCTCTGTCCCTATGCTGACAGTTAAATTATCAGGAAGTATAAAGTCAACGAGTCCACAGCCACCTCAGCTAGACGGGGAAAATAAAAACAAAAAACTGTCCACAGGCTGAACAGAGGGAAACCTTCAAAACAAGTTTCTCTAAGATTAAAGTAATCCTGAGGAATTATAGAGAATGGACACATAAAGGAGCTCGACAGCTCAAAAAGCATGCAGGTTTTTTTTCTGTTTTTTGTACAGATGTAACAAATGACATCCTTTTTTGGTATGACATATCTTAGCATAACATAACGACGCAGGGATTTATTGAAACTCAAAGCCTGCATCTAATAGCGCCAAAGAATAAAGAAAACAGCGGACCATTCTACCATGGGCCCTGAATTTAATCCATCTGAACGAACTGCAGGAAATGTTGTGGATTTCCTCTGCAGCTCACTCTCCTGAGAGAGAGAGAGTGTGTGTGTGTGAGTTTCGGGTTGTTGGATAAAAGATATGTTGTTGTTATTCTCGCTGAAGCGCGTTTCATCTGCGTAACTACTATCTAATTCCTGAAGCCGCTGTCCTGCCCCAGTCAAAGTTCAGTTTCACTTTGAGGAATGCGGCGTCCGACTAGTTGCCGTGTAGGTCTGAACATGCGTAGTTATTGCCCCGCACAATGTTTGCGGAGTGAAAAGTTGCAGTGTCATGTTGGTGTGTATATTCCTCCTCCCCCAACACCAGCACCACCAACAGCACTACAGCCTTTGGACGTCGGCCCTCAGCGACTCAGAGCATCGACGAAGTTCACAAGTGCACATTTGTCCCTTTGACGTGGAGGACGAGATATCAGCGGGTTTCCTGGTAGGACGGAGAGATCCGTGCAGAGAAACACCGGCGAACACTTATCGTGCTGATTGGGCAAGTCTTGCGTAACTTGTTTGAGTTGGCGTCTGTGTGAATGCGCCCCGTTCTCTTGCGACGGAGGAGTTTTAGCGGCTGCCGACCAGGTGTTTTTGTAGGTAAGTGAATCTGCAGCTGTTAGAGAATAAAACCAGCGCGGACGCGCCCTTCGGTTGGGGGGAGAGAGGAAAGGGGGATCGCTGTGATGTGTTTAAAGACGGTTCTCGTGAGTTTGTGATCCTCCAGCAGCACTCGTGACATCACTATTCCGACATTAGCAACGTTCACGGACAGGCTGATCCCTCGGCTGGGGTAGTTTGTACGGTTCTTGTTGAGCAGTGGAGTTTATTTCCTCTCCTGGTGCGCAGACTCTTAAAGGGGAATTGAAACGTTTGCTTTGTCGCCTTTGCATGCGGAGCGCTGAATGCTGCTGCTGTTGTGCCTTTTATTTGTTTTTGGTTTTGCAGATAAAATCAAATATATTTTGACTAAATTGCAAAATTCAAATAGAATCCGGTGGAATTTTGTTTAGGCGGTTTGATTTTAAAAAGTTGTTTATTGTTCAGGACCAGTCAAACGTAGGGATATTTACTTGATATTAGTTCTCTAAATCATTCTTTTGACGCAAGAAAATGTTAAAGAGGTCTCTATTGCTGTGCTTCTGCATTTTAAACGCAGATCCGGTGGCCATAGTTCGTTTTCTTGATTCGTTTATTCAGAAAAAGCTAACAGTCCCCAGACCAGTTTTAAATCATATAAAAAAATAAAAATGTTGTCGACCTTTTAAAAAGGAAATTCCATAAAATGAATAAAAGTAGATAAAATTTTTAAAGAAATAACTGTAGTTCAATTTCCCGTTGAGTAATTAATTGAATAAGGGAATGATAAATGCAAGTTTGTTGATTAATTTGCGAATCCGCGTAATTTTATAATAAGAAGAAGATGAAAGGGGGGAAAAGGCTACACAAGTCCCAAAAGAGCATGCTTTTTAGGATAACAAGCTATTTTCCTACACGTTCCACAACAGGCTTGATGTGTATTTATTGTTTCTGTCTCTGGTTGAATGGCACACACAAATAAATTGTAGCTCTTTTTCAAATATTTTAGGCTGTGTAGCACTTGGCCAGGGTTTCTGTTTATTGAACTTCCTTACAAGAAGCTTGGGAACTACTTATTTCCTAAATTTCACCACCTCCAGTGTGTCAACTGTTTTTCCTCTAAAGGGAGGGAATGTGATCAGTGCTCTCTGTTCACCAGCAAGATTACACAAAATATCTTAGGCTGAATGTCATGACACTCGCTAAAACGTGGGAGTGCAAGCAAAGGGAGAACCTGTTCAGTTTAGCTGGAGATCTGCATCCCTCTCAAATGTGAGAAATGAGGCACTGGTGTTGTCTGATTTTCTAAATGATGTCCATTAGACTCTTTAATAGGTCAAATACACATTAACGCAGATATCTAATCCACCAATCAAATGGCAGAAGCTTGGTGCGTTCGGGCATCTAGACATGGTCAAACTGAAGTTCAAAGCGAGCATCAGATTGGGGGGGGGAAAGGTGATTTAAGTGACTTTAAACGTGGTGTGGTTATTGGTGGAGATGGGTTGGTCTGAGTATTTCAAAAACTGCTGATCTGCTGAGATTTTCCACTCAACCATCTTTAGGTTTTTCACAGAATGGTCAGGAAAAAAAGATGATGTCCAGTGA
The DNA here is from genome assembly GCF_000239375.1 of Pundamilia nyererei. Taxonomy (NCBI): domain Eukaryota; kingdom Metazoa; phylum Chordata; class Actinopteri; order Cichliformes; family Cichlidae; genus Pundamilia; species Pundamilia nyererei. The sequence goes on from NW_005187411.1 coordinate 497,818, forward strand.
GCGTGAGTTTTCTCTGTGAAAATGCCTTGTTGATTCAGGAGGACAGAGGAGAATGGCCAGACTACTTCGAACTGATAGGAAAACAACAGTAACTCAAATAAAAATAACATAGCAACTGTGTAGAGGTGCTATCTTATCCAGAGAGAGAGAGAGAGAGTACACATTAAATGAATGATCACATCTGGAAATAGGCCTACTTCCTTTGGTTTAGGTGAGGGTGCTCTGTGCAGAAAGCAGGATACATGGCATTCACTTCCTTGGACAGTTACCTGCACTGTTCACACATAGGTGCAATCGAACATCACACGGACATTGGTTAGACTTTGTGTTATCACATGCACTGGTCTACAAAATTCAAGCTTGCACAGCGGAACTTGCTTACGAGTGGGGTTTTTTTTTTCCTTGTTGGGCTGTTATGGCTGAGTTAACAGATGTTTCAATTTTTTTAAAACACTACAATCATCCCGTGGCATTCGACTCCAGTCTTCCTCTTTTCTTCCTTTTCTTTTTTTTTCAGAAAATGTGCTTTTGTCATCATCAACATTTGTCTCGAGAAAAGTCAATGGTGACACGAAAGATGACACAGCAGAGGCGCTTTTGTCACTACTGTTACAAAACATTTCGAAGGATGTGCACTCATTACAGCTCAGCAGTTTAGGACGATATTTATTTCAGTTTTAATCTGTTTAAAAAGGTCGTTTTGAAATAAGTAATTCAATAACATTTCTAAACAGGAAATTTGCCATAAGTGCTGACTGCACCAGTTACTCTACTGTTCGGGATGTACGGAAGCAATCTGTAAATGGTTAACTGTCTGCCCCATTTGTTTCTTCTCAGAAATTCTGCAGTAAGAATGGCGTGTGATTTATGAAAAGCAAACTCATCTGCAGCCGGAATCAGTGGCTTCAATGCTTCTCTTTGTTTTTAGTGTCAAAAGTATGACATCATCTGACAAAAAACTGCTTTTAAAGAAAAAGGAAGAAAGAAACTCCTTAAATCAAATTGAGGAATTTGATTTAAGGAGTTTCTAAATGCAACTAAACTAAACTGCACTCCCACTGCGGTGCTACCGGTGAGGACCTCGGTCAAACAGAACCTTCATATCTAGCTAGAATCAATAAACTGGTCAGACCAAGTGTCATATCAGCGTTACTGTTTTACTCCCTCCTCGAGTGGACTTCCCCCTCTTATCTTTTTTTTTTCTCCATCATTTTACTGTCATCAGTGTGTGCTTCCCTGAAAATCTCATTTTTTCTGCCCTACCCCCCCTTTGTCTGACACATTGGGTCATATGACCAGCAAGCAGGCTGACTAACTGTAGGCTGAGATGTGAGGTAGCTGGTGGCTGAGTAGATTTAATTGTGCAGCTCTGCAAATCCCCTTATCTCTAAACCACCTTTTGCTTTGACTTAAAAAAAAAAATCTTCCAAAATGTGTGTGGCAATAGTATTTTAATTATGCACGCGTGTTGCCAAAAAGCTGCAAATGGTGACATTTTGCATATAATAGTCAAAAGGATCTTGCATGGTTTAGCCTTCAGCGGGGCCTTGATTTGTCCGCCTTAATGCTTACATGTTTAATGATTCCAAGGGTTCTCACACAGACAAATGCACTATATCTACCAGGCAAGATAACAAAAGTCCTTTCTTCATCTCCACCTCATGAGCTGATTTGTTTTGCTTCAAGCTGGAGCAGCAGCAACTGACGCTGGCATGCAGGAGATTTTACTGTTTGCTTGACAAGTAGCTGATCAAGGTGTGCTGTTCTGCATAAAGACGTGTGCTACAAAATAATTGTTTTTGTCTTTTATTTACTTGAATTTTTTCATAATTTGACAGCTTAATGCATTAATTCTAATTATCTTTAAACCTGTTACACAAAACCTTTTGCATATCTCTTACATAAGACGTAAATAAGTTTGTAAGTTGAGAGGACACCCTGTAGCAAAAACAAAACTTTGGGCAAACAAACTGGCCTCCAGACAAATGGCAGTCACTCACGCTTCCACCATTGCTTGGTCTTTAGTGTCAGTGATTTCAGTGAGGCAAATGCCTGATGTTGGAGCTTACTGACCAGACCTCGTCCAAGTTTCTGATTTTAGATTAATTCTGATAGGGTATGGCCACACCTAAGGCTTTTTCGCTATCTGTTTGATAGGTTTATTTTGGGCTGCTGCCCCCGAGACCCGGCCCCGGATAAAGCGGATGAAGATGGATGGATGGATGGATGGATGGAGGTTTATTTTGGTTTATCAGGCTAGTCAAAAATATAGCGAACTTAAACATTACAACTTAAACATTTAAATCGCATATTGAGAGTTTCAGTGAAAGATGCGAAATGCAAGTTCGATTTTTTGAGCCTCTCAAACAGGGAGCTATGTATAAAAATGAACAATTCCTGAATAGTTAATGCAAAATCTTTGGTGAACATCTTGAATTAAAGTCATAAATATGCACTTCAATCGAAGCTTAATGGTTTGATTTTAAATTTACTTAAATAGTGGATTAAAAAATACAAAATAAAATAAGTGTCATTCTCTGAACATGTATAGACCAATCTGGCAGGTCAGTATTACGTTAAAATAGCAAGATATACCACATACATCAAAATATGCAAGTTAAAAATTAGCATGTGCCTGATGACTCATTTGGATAGATCAAAGTTGCTTTTTTTTTTTCTTTTAATAACTATATTTAATTATTATCCTCAGGTAGCATGATAAAAATCTATATATACTATAGGGGAAGCTGAAGGACTCTCACTCAGGCTTACTGGTGGTTCTAAACTGGTCATGGGTGTACCCCACCTCCTGCCCTGTGACAACAGTTTAAAAAAAGTTTAAGGACAATGATAACAATAGCTTGAAAGTCATTATCTGGTTGTGTCATTTCACTTCTCTTAAATATCAGTCCTAACAAATCTGTATTTAGCCAGATGTCACTCTATGAGGATAAAATATCACATTTAGTCATATGGAAGCCAAAAATGAAATCAAACAATAGAAATTAAATAACACAAAATCAAAAAAGTACAAGGATAACTGGTTTATATGCAGACTGTTAACCTGCAGTTATGAAAATCTTAGAAGAAATCACAAACACAGTGATTATTTCCTCGGCTGAAAGCTGTGTCATAAAGCAGTTCGTCACAACACGTTTTTTTCGGATTCATTTGTAAGGAAGTGAAACCCACAGTGTGTCACAGTAACACACCCACATACGCATAAGAAAAAAATGCCCTATCCAGAGATCTTGATTATATTTGCTTCTTTTTAAATCACTGAAAAACTCTCAGCTTTCCTAACACCCTCTCTCTCTCTGTTTTACCCTCTTCTCTCCAGGATAAGCATCACATGAGTTGAAGAAGAATCCCTGCTATGATACAACTGATTGCAGTTGCACACATGTGCCAACCGCTTCCTTTTTTCATGTAAAAACGCTAAATGGCAGAAGACGTTGGAAAACGTCAGAATGGACTACTTTGAAAAGCCTGAATTCTTTCAAATCCGGACCAAAAGTAATTTCATGATCGTTGCTTTTGCTTTGGGAACTGTGTGACACAAATATTGTCAGTCATGTCAGATGGGGCAGGATACGTGGCTGAGCGAGCCTTATGTGGTTCACCGTCAGTTTACAAATACGGTTCCTTGCTGTATTTCTGCAGAGAAACGCATGACTTGAGCTTAATTTTTGCAGCATCTGGACATCTTACTTCACCTGCTGGCTGTAGCAGTGATCACCGATGGAATGTACTATTACGCAGGGGGTTGTCGACATGCTAAAAGACTATTTTTGTGTTGAATGTTTTTTGGCAAAATGGAGGAACTGAGGATACTTGCACACTGTAGCCTTTACCTACTGATGAGTTGAAGACCAAAGGAACTTTCTCTGTTGAAAGTTTGAATCCAATGGGATAAGAACTAAAAACGTTTGACTGTAAAAGACTGTATCACTGAAAAACTAGATCTAAAGTGCTTTCTCCCCATAATGCACTGCCCTAAAAAGAAGAAACGTCCAACATGCGACTCAGATTTCTCAGCTATTGCAGTTCCCTCTATGCGTGGGTCTGGGTATCTTGACTACACCGTCGAGAACCATGCTTCAAGGGCCCTGAAGACCATGGATGAGTTCCGGCAGAACGAACTGCTGTGTGATCTGGTGCTGCATGTCACATACAAGGAGAGGACAGTCGACTTCAAGGTAATGGGTCGTGTTTGAAGTTTTAGAATCATAGTGTAGTTTGTGTTGTTGGGTTATTTTTTTTATGACAATTTAAATTTAATACAAAGGTCAGCATTTAAAAAGTGCTGCTGAAAAACAACACGCAGTGACAGCAAGTTTTTCCATTTACATTTTAGAAACTTGCAAAGTGCATGCCAAATATAATAAAAGGCTCTCGGACAAGTTAAATATATAAGAGAATAATTATTCAAAATGATTCATATTAATGTGAACCCTTTTTTTTTTTTTTTTTTTTTTTTTTTTTTTAAGCGTAAATAAATTAAAAAAACAATTTGCAAATCTTATAAACCGCATTTTACTCACAATAGAACGCAGAAAACATCAAATGCTCAAACTGAGTAATTGGACCATTTGTAAGACGGTATTTTGAATTCGATGGCAGCAACATGTCTCTAAAAAAGGACGGGGCCATGTTTACCACAGTGTAGCATCACCTCTTCTTTTAACAACACTCATTAAGCCTCGGTGAGCTGAGGAGATCAGCTGCTGAACCTTTGGGAGATACGTTGTTCCATTCTTGTCTGATATAGATTCCACCTGCCCGTCAGTCTTGGGTCGTCTTTGTCATATTATCTCATTTCATGTTTTCAGTGCAGGCAGACCAGTGTAGCACCCAGACTCTTCTACTATGAAGACATGCAGTTGGAATAGATTCCATTTGCAGTTTCGCGTTGTCTCGCTGAAATATGCAAGCCCTTCCTAAAAAAAGACGTCATCAGAATGGGAGCATATGTAACCTCTATACATCTTCCAGCATTGATGGTGCCTTGCCAGATGTTTGATCTGGCTATTTCACAGGCACTAATGCACCCTGATATCATCAGAGATCCATTAAAATGAGCTTTGGTCAAACGGGATGTGTGTGGATCATGTTCACATATGGCTCCTTTGCACCATTTGTGGATGGGACAGTGAATTGTGTTCACTGTCCCTTCCATCCAACCCCCCACCCCCAATACAAGAAGGTGTGGTACCACCTCTCTGTTTAAAAATTGTGAGTCTCTGTTCCTATGAGTATTACCCAGTAGGCAGGGGAGGAGACATGCCCAGCTCTACCTGCTTCTCAGTCCTCCAAATGTCGTTCTTACTTCCTTTGAAAGCATCCTTGCCAGGGTGGCCCTCTGGTCAAGCCCTCTAACTTCAGCCATACCTGTTATCAGCAGCTCTCCTCTAAATCCATGCACTTCTTAGCCCAGTTAGTTAACATTTAGTGGTCTGGAAAAGTAGGCCCAGAGGATCTGTTAATTTTTAAGGCTAGAGTAACTTGTAAGAACCCCTTGAGCGATCTTATAATAATACACAGGTTTTAACCTTTACTTTTTCACAAGGGATTAAAAAGGAAATGTCCACAATTTAGACTTTTTGAATGCAGGATATTTAATTTACGCAATTTAGCAGTAGCAAAGCAAAAGCCAAATTAAATAAATTATACTTAATAATAATTACTTAAGTGATTTAATTAACTATGTTAATTAATTGCATGTTTGACTTTATAATATAACACGGAAAAAATGAGAAGAGGAAAAGGCAAGAAATATAAAAACCTATTCATGAGTCCAGAGTGTTCGGGCAGTGGTTGCTCCTCTGGCATTTCTTGCTGTAATTTCTAATTGTGGACTCCCAGGGCCAGATGTTTACTGCCTATCACAAAGAAACTAGAGCAAGAACAGCTTTGAATGTTCCTAGGAGCCCTCTTTTATCCTCTTTTGCTCTTTTTGGTGTCTACAATCTCCTTATTTTAAGTCACACCCTATTGCTTCTCACTCTCTCTGGGACATTTCACATACAAGATTTAAAGCCAAATTCAAACATCAAAACCACTCCATCACAATGGTTTCTTCTTTTCTATGTTGTACTTCAACGTGACCTATCATTAGCTCCATCACGAATGACTATTCAGTCACGTATGAATATACTTCCCTTCATGTCTCATGCAGTTTATGCTATTTTACTTCAGTGGGATTTATCATTAGCTCAGTCACTGGAGACACTAATCTGCCAAGGTCGAAGCTGAATCGCACTCACACACACAAAATCCACACATTAGAACAATTGTCATTACTCTAACTACGTTTCATTTTCAGCCTTTTGTTCTCCCAGTTCCAACTTTTTTTTTTTTTTGGTTGCTGCCGTCTAATTCAAAATGAGCTCATAATTTTTCTTGGATCGCTTGTCATTCAGTTGTTGAGCACATTTCCAGTGTTTCATTATCATCACAACCTTTTTCTTTCAGGTTCACAAAGTTGTGCTGGCCTCCTGTAGCTCCTACTTCAGAGCCATGTTTACCAGCAGCTTCAAGGAGTGTCACGCTTCGGAGGTCACCCTGCGTGATGTCTGCCCTGAGGTGGTCGGGAGACTTATTGACTTTGCCTACACCTCTCACATAACAGTGGGAGAAAAGTGTGTATTGCATGTGCTTTTGGCTGCTATGAGGTAAACATATTTTAGACCCAGACCACTGTGTTAAGTCATATTTTGAGGTGAAGACTATAATGCTCCTCTGCTTCTTTTACATCCTGCAAGGTATCAGATTGAGGATGTGGCAAAGGCATGCTGCGATTATCTGATTAAACACCTAGAGCCAGCTAACGTCATTGGTATCTCCCGCTTCGCTGAGGAGATCGGTTGCACAGAACTGCATCAACAGAGTCGGGAGTACATCAATACACACTTCAGTGAGGTAACAGCACATGCAACAGCTTTACGTGCAGTTATTATTATGAGAAACTGTGTCTTTTATCTCAAATTATTCTCGCGTAGCTAAAAAGAAGTTGAGCATTAAAAATGCTGAAGTGCAGTACTCGTGGTTGTCTCAGGTTACTCTTATACACAACGGCACCCATGTGGCGGTTTATATGGTATCAGTGGAAGTGAACTTTGAAGATTAGAACCTGATTGTTAGTATTCGTATTTATTTATTGTCATTGTCAAGAACAATGAAATTGCGTTTGGGGCTTCCATACAACCCAAAAAAAAGAAGAAAATAATAAATACCCCTTAAAACCCAAGTGTACATATTTAACCCAGTGTGACTCCAATGCAATAAGACAATCCTTAGCAATAATGTTCGTAGAAATTCAGACAAAGACCTGAGAAACATGACAAAGTACAACAATGCAACCCATTCAATATTATTGTACTGTGAGATATGATATCAGATATGATAGTTATCTATT
>NW_005187411.1:507116-531108 GCF_000239375.1 Pundamilia nyererei
CAGTCTGTGCAGTGGAAACAGTCCTGAAGCATCGGAATAGCATCCTGCGGCCATGTTCTCACGGTTTTGGTTGTAATCCCAGTGCTCTTGATCTTTTGTGTGTATATTGGGTGTAGCAGAAGGGAGAGATGGTCTGACAGACCCAGGTGGGGATAAGCCTGGGCTCTGTACGCATTGTTGCCACCGTTGTTGGGGGCAGAACCTTTGTTTTTAAAAATTAGACTAGGGGAACGTCATCTGATCTAGCAACATCACTAAAATGCGTGTCTGGGAATGGATAGGAGCAGAGGGCCTATTTGCACCTAGGCAAATAGATCCACTTTTGTACTTATCAGCTGAGCCTATATCTGAGCTGGGTGCAACAGCCATACTTGGGTGCATTAAAATGCCTCTCTTAACATCTATTTTCTCTCAGAGACATCTAAACAAAACGTTGTGAAACAGCACCTTTCCTATCTGTGAGCACTGGCATAGCAGGCCAAACTCCACCCAAGGGTGGAGAGCATGCGAACAACTCCAATCTGGCAGTAACCTGTTCTGAAGACTAACTAGCTGTAGGTAGTTCAGCCAACTCAGTGGGGATGATTTTGTTAAGGCAAAGCACAAGAACTGAGAGATAACTATGGTGATAGGTGAATATATGTGGACAGGCAGACATGGGGCAGTCTTATCCCACAGAATCATCACTGTGTTTTACTTGTCCCCACATAATTATGCACAGTTTAGAGACCCACCTCACTGGCTCGTGTTCTGTTTTGTTTCTGAGCGCTTTACATAACCAAAGAACTTTGACTCAGTGTCAGAGTTTAATGCTTACCCAAAACCGAGCTCCACATATCTGTCTGAGTCGAGAACAAATCGAGCCCCCCTGTCACTGCCAAGCCTTTTATGTTCTTTCTGACTTCTCCTGTTGCCTTTTTCATGAAATGATGGAATCTAGCTTTTTAGTTTCTCCCGCTGCCTCATACCTGTCGACTCACATCAATGGAAGTAATTCTTAAAGTAGAAAAGTAAACTGAATAAAATCCAAATGCTGCATCTGTCTTGAAGGTGACCAAAGAAGAGGAATTCTTCAGTCTTACTCACTGCCAGCTGCTGGAGCTCATCAGTCAGGACAGTCTCAAGGTGCTCTGTGAGTCTGAGGTGTGTGACCCTAAAATAAAAATCTGAAATCTGATTGAGAGCCATACAACAGGCATTTCATTCACAAATGGTATTCATTCAAAAATATACTTAAATGAATCTCCTGTTAGATTCTCTATTAGACATAAATAACAAATTGTGCATTAATATATTTGAATAAAATCCACATCAGGTGTATAAAGCCTGCACAGACTGGGTACGCTGGGATATGGAGAGCAGAGCCCCCTATTTGCATGCCCTCTTGAATGCAGTTCACATCTATGCGTTGCCGCCTAAGTTCCTGAAGAACCAGCTGCTGTCCTGTCCCATCCTCAGCAAGGTAAACCACAGCTGCACTTATAAAAACTAGTATGCTATTTTGGTATCAAAGTGTAACAGAAAAAAAAAAAAAGCCATATGACCCATTTTTTTTTTCCCATATATTTTTTTTTAAATTTTGTGTCCTATCTTAATTTTAGGCTAATTCCTGTAAGGACTTCCTGTCCAAAATCTTCCAGGATATGACCCTGAGGAAGCTTCCTCCTGCTCCTAATCGGGGAACTCAGTTTATCTACGTGGCCGGCGGGTAGTTATCAAACACTGTGTATGCTCAGCAAACATGTGTGACTGGCTGCAGCAAATATTTTGAGGTTCTGATTGTCATATATTAATCATTATTATCAGACAATACACTATCGTGGTAATGAGCTCAGACTGTGTTTTATCAAGAATTCAGAAAGTTGCTCAGTCTGCCATCTGGTGACTGTTGAGCAGGTTACACAGTCTGTCTTCCTTGCAGAGTAGCCCTGCTTTTTGGGCTCCTATCCATCATAGAAAAATCTGTTTTTCGACTTGGTGTTATCATAAGAGAAATCATCCTGTCTGCGTAAACTTCTAACTGATGATTGAGCTGTATTGACTTTTTTTTAATGATCATGTTGTTCTGTTTTCATAGACCTGTTTTATGGGATGATGCTGTTGTGGAAACACAGACACAATCATAGCAATCAGTGCGTATTGACATAAGGAAGAGCAGATAATGACTGGAGTATTATTTTCACATTTCCTACTGATTAAGACTAAATTTTGAGACCAGCTTTGCATGCATACATGAATCACCATATTATATCTTTGGCATTTGTGCCTCTATATGACAAGATCCTTTATATCCTTTTTAACCTTTATACAAATAACAAACAAAGGATTTAAAGTAATGTCACAAGCTCTCATGAAAAGCTGTTTATTTACTCTGGACATTCATCTTAGTAACTAGCCAGTCACTACTTTCTTTTGTCTGTTCAGATACCGGCAGCATTCTCTGGCATCCATGGAGGCCTACGATCCAAGGAGGAATATTTGGATAAAACTGGCTGACATGGGGACGCCATGCAGTGGTCTGGGAGCCTGCACACTGTTTGGACTACTCTACACTGTATGTTGCATCAGTTATCATACGGTCAATGAAATGAGCTTTAATTTGTGAACAACACGCAGAGATCAGATACAATGCAGTAAACTCAGAGTTACTCTTGCTGGACTCTTTATTCAGTACACCTGCTCAAGTCCACGTAAATTAAAATATGTAATGAGCCAATCACATGTCAGCAGCTCAATGCAGTTATGGAGATAAACATGGTCAAAACCACCTAATGAAATTCATATCAAGCATCAAAAAAGTGTTCTTAATGAAGTGGCCAGTGAGTGCGATTTCTGGGTTGTTTTTCTTTTCACTTTTCTCAACATAAACTTTTAAAGTGTTCTTAAACGCAGGTTGGAGGCAGAAACCTGTCACTTCAAACCAACACAGAGTCCAACGCCCTGAGCTGCTACAACCCCATGACCAACCAGTGGAGCCAGCGAGCCTCCCTCAACATCCCCAGGAACCGGGTCGGGGTGGGCGTGGTGGATGGCTGCGTCTATGCTGTCGGAGGCTCCCAGGGCTCGATTCACCACAACACGGTGGAAAAGTGAGACATCTCTGTGCTGTTATTTGACGATTTATGTCTTTAACTCGACACTCGAGAAGTAATTTGACTTCATTAAAGTTGTGTTTAATAAGCTGAATGTGGAAGCACAGATTTTCTTTTTAAGATGCAGATTTTTAGAAGCGCAGTTACCTCGGCGCACGTATGGGGACTGCCACCAGAGAGATTAAATGAATGGCTGCTATTCAAGCTAAAGAGCAGTCAAGAATTTGCTGGTATTCCTCTTAGCCTAATTAGACATCATAACATCAAAAACATGAGGTCTTTCAAAACATGTACAGACAAACTTCTTAGGAATGTAGATCTGGTTGCGTATACTTTACCTCTCGTTGCCGCGAGAAGGAGATATAATGCTTTCATGTAGGTTAGATTACTAACAGAAAGTCTCAAGAATGGCACTTTCTATTGATATTATTAGCTTTCTACTTCAAGTGTGACCTTAAAAATTTTTTAATAGATTGAAATGTAAAACTGTCTTAAAGATGCTAGTCAGCAGAGAATTATTAGAGCTCATCAGAAACCAGTTGGAAATCTTCTTCTGAGAAGCTGCTAAATATAATGAAAGCTGATAAAAGTATTGAGATGAAAACTGAAAGTGTAACACATCAAAGGAGACGAGAGCATTTATAGTAATCGGTGTTGGCAGCAACGGCTCTTCTCCCGAGGATGCTTCCCAAACGAATGCAAGCAACATGCCGGAGACTCGGCGGGGAGTCGTACGTCCTTGCTCCTAATTTGCCGCTGTTGCGCACCTCGCTGTAGATGCAGAAATTTTAGTGATCATAGTGCAGGGCCAATGTCACAATGTCAGAGGGAAGAGCGACTTGAATTTAGTGCTGCTTTTTTCTAAGGCGCGTTCCGAACATTAAAGGACAGGTGATGCAATATAAGCCACACTCCTATCAGCAGTTTTCAGCTGGAATACGACCAGTGCCAGCAACTGTGCCAACACGCTTTTAATCATTAACCAGTCAGAGTACAAGAAATCCCGTCTGCTCATGTTGATTGTTTCTTGTTGTCATGCCTTCCATTATTTGCCTATGCAAAGAGTCCTGTGGGTTGTTATGCAAGAAATATATAGATCTAAATAAATATATTATTTCTGCTGAGAGCTAGACATGAAGATTGATATAGCTCTTGCATCTTGTTGGTAAATTACTTTAGAGGTGCTGGTAGGCAGGGTTTTTGCTTTCTTTTTTTCCCCCCATCCTTGGATTGAGCAGCTGTTTCCTCCTGCTGCCACTCTTTATCCCAAGCTGTCTTTATATTAATTCAGCCGGTTTTCTCCAAGGACACGACTGGACTTTCTTGTCTCTCTGTACGCTCACTGGTGTTGCGATAGCTTTGGCTTCAAGTACAGCTTCTTCATAGTTGCCAAACATGGTTGCCAGCTTAACCTAATCCACTTAAAGTTGACTGCTCGTGTAGACCGAGAGAGTTGCCGCGCGCAGCTGCTTCGCACCGAATCGGTTTAAAGTTTGCGGCGCTGATACATTAATTTAATTATGTCAATTGACTAATATGTAATATCATTAGGAGTTGTCAACAGATTATCATTGCACTAAGTGCTCTGCACAAATGCTGTTTGGTTTGCAGGTGGGATCCCGAGTCTAATCGCTGGACCTTTGTTTGTCCAATGTCGGTTGCTCGCCTGGGAGCCGGCGTGGCGGTGTGCGGGGGGGCCCTGTATGTAGTGGGGGGCTATGATGGACAGAACCGCTGGAACACAGCTGAGAAATATCAGCCTGACACTAACACCTGGCAACAGCTGGCTCCCATGAATACTATACGCAGCGGACTAGGTGAGTTTGTGGGCATTTCTGGCTCTTATGAGAAGCAGGTTTAGACACATTTAGTGTTTACCATTTTCACGCTTATCTTTAGTACTCTCACATAGTCTTTACTTTTTCTGACCTTTCCCCAAAATAAGGTTTCAGGCAGCTTAGTATAAAACAGGAAACAGAGGGACAGCACTAACTTTGTGCTCTCCCAAGATAATAAAATCTGACCTATCAGCACCTCAAAAATTCACTAAGTAACATGTTATTTTTCCACTGCTCTTGCCTAACAAACAGCCCAATGTAAAACTGCAACCTGCTTTTTTTTTTTTTTTTTTACACGTCTGCCTTTGTACAGATTAAAATAATTCCGATTTCTGTTAAGATGACTGTAATCATGAGAGTTGTTTCAGTCTTCTCGTCTGATGTTCTCCAAGAAACTCTGGCATGTTTATGTTGCAAATTTCATTTTTTGTGTTGTTTGTGCTTGCAGGTTTGGTGTGTGTGAACTCTTACCTGTATGCTATAGGAGGCTATGATGGGCAGAGCCAGCTGGCCACTATGGAACGCTACAACATAGCCAGGAATACGTGGGAGCCGAGGGCCTCGATGCAGTACTCTCGCAGCGCACATGGAGTCACTGTCCACCAGGGACGCATCTTCGTCTTCGGTCAGTCGGGTTTCTAATGCTTGGTATTAAGCACATTATACAACTTCATGAATCTGAAGCGATGAGTGAAAAATGTTGCTCTTATCAGTGTCATTAATGTTTACAGGATAATATATCTGTAATAAACGCTTCCACGATTTCTACTGAGTGTTGCAACACACACTTCTAAATACTGACTACTTAAGTAATTAAATCCCTCTCATTGACCGGTAGGCAGATCAGTAGGTGCTGCTCTGTTACCCTAGAGTGAGCTGCACTCTGTTTTCTTCCCAATCTGGCTCATTGACTCAGTGTTATTTAATAAAATGAAGTTAAGCGTGGTTCCGATGCTTATAGTAAACTGATATGCAGCTGGCGAATTAAATATCACATTGGGAGGAACTCATAACTGCAATCTTTTTTCTTTTTTTTCCTTTTTTTTTTTTTTTAAAAGGAAAAGTTTTCTTTAAAATCTGTTTTGTAAATTAGTTCTGAAATCGCAAATAAACCCCCTAAAGACAGAATAATTAATAATTATTTATTGATGCAAATGTTTGCTAATCACAGTGTGTGTGTGTGTGTGTGTGTGTGTGTGTGTGTGTGTGTGTCCCACTTAGGAGGTTTTAACCAACACGGCTTTCTGTCCAGCGTTGAATGCTACTGTCCCGATAGAAATGAATGGACATGTGTCACAGACATGCCCGTTGGACGCAGCGGCATGGGCGTCGCTGTTACCATGGAGCCCTGTCCCGGGAGCCTGCCTGAGGAAGATGAAGAAGAAGGAGACGCCATGGGATGAGGATGGAATCTGTTGAAGTCTCAAGTGCTGAATACACTTCCAAGTGGTGCTGCTTTTCAACAGGGGGCTGTGCATTAAATGACGATATTTCCAAATAAAAATGGCTATCCCCCCACCCGAACTGATCTCGGTTGCACTGTGGAACACTGCAGATATTGACTATATGGGGACTTTGAAGAGGAAGGAATATATTTCTACATCTGCTGGGGATCAAGTGATGCAGTCAGTATATGATCGCGGCCTTGCAATCAACAAGGTGCTACTGAATTAATTACTATTTAATTAAATATTGTTCTTAACTTCTTTTTAACTCCTCAGTGTTTTGTTTAGAAGGCGAACTTATTTCTAGTTCCTCTCTACATTTGACTTCTTCATTTTGTTTCACCCAAAGCTGCCTTTTTGTTTTAAAATTTTTTTTTTGTAATTAGTACACTCTGTTTCTGAAAATAAATAAATCAAATGTGTAAATGACAAAAATATTAATCATTTGCATTTCCTCATTTGCCAATTTGTTTCACTTCTTGTGTTCTCATCGGGGACTCGTGCAGCTGCGGTAGGTAACAGCAGATGCACCACCACTAGATGGTGGAATAGGTCCAATAAAAACTGCACCGCAACAAAAATGTCTTCTCTGGATAGACGTGCAAACGAACTCCTGTGACACTGACAGTTTAGATATGACAAAGGCTTTTTGGCTCTAAATCGACATACAGCCACCCGCCCAGGACTAAGGTATGCGAGCACTACGAGGAGTAATATCCCACTTTGATAAAGAGTATGTGTCCATGTTTTATGGTTCACAATAGTTAGAGCTAACCTGCAGAACCCTCACAAAGCCTTTATCCCAGCATTTCACAAGACAAGGCGCTGGAGTCTATACAGCATTAGTCATCGACCACAGACGTCACTTGCGTGTTTACCTATCTCTGCACTACTGTGCTCTATCTCCTCCATGGCTCACCTGCAATTATCCCAGCAGGTTACCAAAAAAAAAAAAGACTATCCCAGACAGAGCTGTTATTCAAAAACAATAATCATGTTTTCTCATGAGATTTATGAAAAACCAACAAAGGGAAGAAATAAAATGTTCACATGTGTATTCTGTTGATTTCCTGAAATAACAAATGGACAGGTGATTATTGTTCTCATGTTTGTCTCCCTTTGAATGGACCTCAGATGTCAAACTCGCACGCGTTCATTATTGACAGAGCAACCTGTTGGGTAATGAACAGTGATGGAGTAGGGGCGGAGGGAAAGTGTTGCGCGTCCGGGCCTCAGTGCGAGCGGAGACATATGAGGGAGAAGAATGGCTCTTACTCACTACTTAAACCCCTGCGCCACACCAAGTGAGTCACATGGCGAACGCATGACGTAGGAGCCTCATACACATTGGATACACCCGTGTGTGTCCACACCACAAGCGCAATTCTTTTGCTTTATCTGTCACACACTCACATATGCGTGTGTGTGTGGACACTCATGCAAAACAAAGCTGGCTGTCTCTCATTCACAGGCTGTGGAAACAGATTTGCCTCAATGTGTTCATTGTCTCATGAGGGGAGGGGGAATAAAGAAAGAGATGTAGCACTGTACAGCAGGGAGATTTGTCTCCCATAGAGAGTTAGTGGAGGAAAATTAGTACGCACACAGATACAAGTCCGTCTTTTGCACGCTCGCTGCACTAACGCCAAACAGTTGCACAACCCCAAGAGGAACTGCTAGGGGAGAGAATCTCAGTCTGATAAAACATGGGTGATGTGCTCACTGAAAAAGGCAGCTGCAAAGTGATAAGAACTGTAAAAACGGTTTTGCTCAATTATTATTTTGTCCTTCCCCACCACTAGCACCCATACCCAGAAAGAGCTGGTGAGGGGTGTCTTTATTATGCCAACAAAATCTACTTTGGCCATAAAAACATAGGTCCCAAGCCCTTTAAAATAAAGGTCCAGAGTTAAGGAATTTAGCATTGTGTTGAGAATGCAGATTCATTGTGAAGAACACCTGAACTGATCATCAGTCACTGCATAACATAGCTGGCAACTGCGCAGCATGCTGAAGGTCCGTGTTAGATTAAAGAGTCTACAGGAGCTTAGAAATGCTTCAAGTAATGTAACACAGAGCTGGGGTTTTTTTTTAAAGTCTGTTCAGGGTGAAGGAAGCCTGAAGGGGCCGAAGCAGCCTGTTCCATCACTGAGTATTACAATAAGGCTTATCCTGTTGGATATGGCTTATTCGGCCTTATTCAGATCCGCACGCAGGCAGGAGGCAGAATCAAGGCTCTATAGGATCTGAAGAGGTGGGGGGCTTTAACGGCAGCGGGCCTGCTGCTAGATGTGTGTAGGTGTGACCTTGGGAAGTGATGACCTAATCAACATCCCTGCCTGCAAAGCTAATCTGTTACATTCTGAAGGATGCTCCTACGATGGAGCCATCCATGAAGGTGACATTGGTGAGCGGGCTGGTTGCGTGGAAGCGCACCTCTTAATGAGGCACGCGCAAACACATTCAAATGAGGACTACAAGTGCATGTGAGTGCTGTCCTCGTGCATGCAAACACTGCAGGCATATTAGTCGTGCGAGAAAGATTCACGGTGAAACACTCATAATGAAAGTTGTGATGTTAAAAACTATTCGGTTTACATCAGCTGATGGCCCAGATGCGTGCAGCAGGTGTTTTCAGCATGGTGGTGGTTAAAAGGTCACGCTGCTTTCTCTAATCTGACCCCAAATGCTGCAGATTTTCAGCTCCGAAACATGAAATCATCTAGTTCACTACATTTTTTTTTTACCTTTTCTGTCTTCATGAGAGGACTTTTTTATGGATGTGTTGTAGTTTTCCTTATTTTTTTGGGGGGGGGCACCGCACCCAACCCCACCTCCAGGAGGTGTTCTGTTGTTGTTGCTGTTGGGCTTTTTTCCCCCAGCCTGAGCTGCTGCAGACCTGGATTAAGTGTAAATTTAACAATGAGACCACCAGACATCCTCTGCATTGTCTGCATGAACAGCCTTGCCTTCTTCTCCGCGAAGCAGATGCCCTTAAGCAAGGCACGTCCTGCTGATGCAGTGGGGCTGATCAGTGAAGAACAACAACAGACTGACTGGCAAAGATGTTCGGACCGCTTGTGAACAAAATGAGTGGGAAGCTGAGCATATATACATATGTGCTGAGCCAATAACACACTGCTTTTTGAGCAGTTGCACACTCTTGTTTTAAGACCACAAAGCAAACAGGTCTTTGAGTAGCACCAGCTGAGATTATTCTTCCACATTTACCACGCTGCGTGTTATTTTGCGCTGGCTTGATATGGGTGCACATGACCCCACAGCTACTATAGCTTCACCACCTGGATATTGAGTATCACCTGATGAAGATGAAAGAATCCACTGCATTCGTGACATCTGCAGGTAAAATACCACATGATCAAACCATTAAAAGTGGGGAAACACCATTGTGTATGAGTATTTTCTGATAATCACATGAATTTATTTTAAGATTTATTTTAACAGGATTAATTAGGTGGTTTCCAAACCAAAGTTGAGCCCATATGCTTTTCAAAAGACATCTAGAATAACTTTAAAAAATCTCATCAACGGGTGGTATATAGTTTCTCTGGATATATATGCATAGTGTTCAATAAATTGTTATAATAATTATATGCAGGGGGACTGCTGCTGTTGTTTTTCGTTAGTGATGGGAGCCTGCCTGTTGTGAGCATGTAGTGCGGCCGACTGGTCTGTGTGTTCCCTTCAACTGTGTTTCTCTCAGACTCGGAGGAAAGCATGAGTGGACGGTTTCAAGCTCCCCTCTCGCTGAATTGATTCTACTATGGGTCCTCTAGAAACTCAGCGCCGAAACACAGGGGAGCTTGGCTCCGAGCAAGTCTTTGCGTTTACCTTTTATGACACTTTAAACAGTTCAGTTTGAAAGATTTAGACTTTATAATGTAGAGGTAGTCATTTTTACCCAGGTCAAAACGTACGAACGTGCTCGCGACATCTGCTATCCTGAAAACGGACCTTTCCAGTTCCCCCCTGTACCCAAAGATGGTATATTCCACAATTTATTCCAGGGAAAGACTGACAGTTTTTTGGGTCATGAAGCAGCTGTTCAAGTCAGTGGCTCAGCCTCCCTCCGCAAGAATAAGGAATTAGTACATTTCAAATTAGATAACGACAAACGTTGGTGCAAGAAGAGAAAAAAGTATGACAATGTGTCGGCTGCACAGAAGAAACCATTTAAACCCGAGCAAAAACACGAATATTTTTTATTTCTAAAGAAATTATTGCTATTATTATTATTATTATTTTAAAAACAGTTGGTTTTCACCACATTAATATGAACAGTGTTGTATGTATGTGTGTGCATGTGTACATATTGTTTATTTTACATTTGTGTTAGTGTAGAAGAACAAAAGAAAGCAAATTCCATTAAAAATTCTTGTAATATTAAAGGTTGAGAAGTCTCTAACAAAGTGGAGTTGAACGGTGCTGGAATGACTGCTGACCCCTCTTCAATAAATCCACTCAAGTTGAGCCTTCTATATAGCCTGTAGGTTTAAATTAGAGTTTTCCTTCTGGCCCCTCTTATAGAGGCAGAGTATTCAGAGATTTGACCCAACTTGGCTGTAGTTTTTGTGAATTTCTTGATTAAAACATCTCAGCAGGACCCTTGAATCTGAGTATAGGTTAACGTGTAGACTGCGTGTTTCCATTTGTGAAATCACCTCAGTGTCTAACACTATACATGCATGCGTGTGTTTATGAGGAGTGGCTGCATTCTTGTGCTGCTGATTGTTTTTGTGCATGTGTGCGTGCGCATTCATCGTGGGTCAAGCCCCTTGGAAACAGCAGCAGAGGTCCTCTGCTTTTAAGTGGATTAAAAGTCCAGCACAATCCCCAGGGCCAGCAGGCATTGGACAGAACGGGTGTAGTTTAGATGAGGACTTAAGACTGATTATCTATGGTGCAGCTTTTGTTTTTGCTGCTACTATTGCGTATATGGGCAACACTGTACAGTACATGAGAATCTGTGTGCTCGTACATACTAGTGGTGAAACAGGTATTAGCTATAGCAGTGTGCACATCGCTGTGGTTGTATTCTCTCCATCTGTGTTGAATCTTTTGCTGAAAATCAGTCCAGCTGAACATGAGCTGTTACCAAGTTTGCTGTGCTGCCGCAGTGGAAAGATTCCTCAGTTCTGAAAGTATACCTGCAGATTGTTTATGTTTAGTCTGCTGCCATGCAGCCTGTCTTATCTACGCTTTAATATGAGAGCTGCTGTTATGGTTTCCTCTGGATCCAGTGTGTCAGTCCCATGCTTCTTGCAGTGTGTCAGCACCAATTAACCAGGTCAATATTTCTGTGCTCCAGTTGTTGCAACACTGATTCCGATCCTGAGTCCAGTTAAGAGTGAAATGTTTGTGAACCAGCATGTTTCTCCGGAGCTGAGTGCATTCTATAAATAAGAAGTTTTATGGACTCCCTTTCTCATTTAAAAAGGGAAATAATAAGGTTGAAATATGTTTGTGAGCCTACATACTGCAGTAGTAACCCTATGTTATTTAATTTTGATTGTTAGAGGTCCCTTTTTCTAAATGTCTTGTACAACATAAAGAACACTTCCATTAAGGCATGAATTAAGCAAAGCATTCTTAAGAATTCACTGGCTGCTTTCCTTATAATGACCTAACATGAGCTTCATAACCTTTATAATCCTCTTAGATTGTATTAGTGCTTGAAACTATTGAAAAATACAAAATCATCCAGGTTTTATTTTATTAAGTGGGCAAAAATTAATGACACCGAAAGTGTAAAAAGGAAGTTAGTAGGAATCTGGTTTGTGGATCGGGCTTGTAAAATCACAAATGTCCCCCCTCCTCCCCTTTTGATGTCCACATATATGCAATCAAGCAGAGATGGTATAAAACTAATGTTTATGAAGTAATGACACAGTAATGACTCTTAAACAGTGGTTCTCGCAGCCAAAAAGATAACACGCAGTAGGTGTTGTGCTACAGTTACCTGCCAACTCTGTGAACTTTATTCTCCCTTTGTAGCAGCCTAAATAGCCCTGAAGCTGCACCCATTGTCTGTACCGTGTAGGATAAAGTTTAAGCCGTGTACTTTTATGAGAGTGTTACAACTGAGTTCAAGGTTTTTTTTCTCACAATAAAATTACAAAATATACACTCACCGAACACTTTGTTGGGTACACCCGTTCATCTGCTCTTATTTACAGTTTACAGAGAATGGTCTGATCAAGATGAAATACCCAGAGCAGCAGTTATCTGGGAGAAAATGTCTTGTTTATGATGTAGGGCAGTGGAGAACAGCCTCAAACTGATAGGTAGACAACAGTAACTCAAATAACTTGAGTTAAAAATAACTATAACCGAGCTATGCAGAAGAGAATCCTCAAACATACAACATCGCAATCCCCAAAGCAGCAGAAGACCACGCCAAATGCCACTCCTGTCACGTATGAACAGGAAATTCAGGCTAGTTTGCAGTTTGCGCAGGGTCAACAAAATTGGAAATACATTTCCTGGTCTCAAGAGTCGATTTCTGCTTTATCATAAAGAACATGTAAGCATGAATCCATCTTGCTTTCTATCGATGGTTCGGGCTGCTGCTGGTGGGGTAATGGTGTGAGTTTCATCATCCTGGCACACTTAGTACCAACTAAACATTGCTTTAATGCCACACCCTACCTAAGTATTGTTACTGACCCTTTATGACCGCGGTGCACCCATCTTCTGATGGCTGTTTCCAGGATAATGCACCATGCCACAAAGCTCAAATAAAACCAACTGGTTTCTTGAACATGACAGTGGGATCATTATACTCAAATGGCCTCCACAGTCACCAGATATCAATCTAGTAGAGTACATTTGGGATGTGGTAGAACGGGAGATTTGCAGCTAGATGTGCAGTTGACAAATCCATGGACCAAAACCTCTGAGGAATGTTTCCAACACCTTGTCCTTGCTGAATCACTGCCACAGAGTTCCAACAGTACCAGGATATACTAGCAAGGTATATCCAATAAAGTCTCCAGCGAGTGTATAATACTGTATAGTACTGACAGCTGTAAGTCTGGATAGTTTTGTATTTGAATTAAGCTTTTATTTATCCGCCTAGTTACACACAGACCAGAAAAGTAAAAAATGGATGGATGAATGGATTTGTAGTTGTCTGATACCAGTGTTTACTGGCAGCACAAAGTTCAGTATCCTATAGCAAACAGAATTACAACATAAGCTGTAAAGAATGAAAAGATGGTGTTTACAATCACTGTAAAAGTACATTGGATTTCCTGTTTCTATATTTCACTAAATGAATGTTTTTAATGCAAAGCAGTAGCAGTACGAAATGTCAAGTGCTCACTATCTTATTGCAGCACTGATAAGGTATTACAAGAAAGAGTAAATAATGAGGCTGATATCAAAGCAATAAAATTGGAAACAGTAAGTGTGTAGCATGCTGTATCAGCTGCTGTAAATGCGGTATATGTGTGGAGAAGAATTTCAGTCCTGAGCAGGGGTTTTAAACTGCGCCACCAATGGTCGCAGTTACTGTGATACCAAAGCCAACATCTAAATCTCTTCTTTGGATCGTGGCTTCCTCTTATTAAGCTTCAGTAATGTTACCGAAGGTGTCTAGGGAGGCCAATCCATGACTGATGGTGTTCCATTGTGTGTATTTCTATCCAGGTGTGTTTTCACGGCATGGGCAGTGTGTTTTGGAATCACCGTTGTCCTGAAAAATAAAGCCATTGCCAATCAGATGCTTTCCAGATGGTATTGCAGAGTCAAAATCTACTTTTCAGCATTCGTAATTCTATCAGTTACGAATTCCAACACCACTGGCTGAAATGCAGCATCAAACATGACAGAGCCTCCACTGTATTTT
This sequence comes from Pundamilia nyererei, assembly GCF_000239375.1. Classification (NCBI taxonomy): domain Eukaryota; kingdom Metazoa; phylum Chordata; class Actinopteri; order Cichliformes; family Cichlidae; genus Pundamilia; species Pundamilia nyererei. The sequence continues at coordinate 521,362 of NW_005187411.1, forward strand.
TGCAGAGGGCTGTAGACACTCACTGTTGTACCTCTATCCTGACCTTCTCAGTATGTATTGACAATCATTTGAACCAGAAATTTCACATTTGGATTCCTCACTAAGACCTGTTGCCACTGATTTTCGGTCCACTTCTTGTGTAATTTGGCATACCTCAGCCTTTTCTTCCTGTTTCCTTTCTGTAAGAATGACTTTTTGACGACCACATGAGAATACCACAGCTGGATATTTTGTCCAAAAGATTTCTGAGTCCAAACAGAAAGGTCTACAGTGCATTGTGGTGCAGTGTATGGTAATTTGACACAAAGTCAAGAAATAAAAAAATTTAAAAAACGATCTTACTTAGATTCAAGCAGAAATAAAACTTGTAACACTCATGTAAGGATATGATACAGCATGGCACAAATGTGAAATACCAAAATCTAGACCTGTATTCCTTACAAAGGGTAGATCTGCTTGTATTTCTTGATGACTGCTAAGTCATTGAGAGGAATTTTGGATGCAAACTTGAATAAATATAAAATATATACAACTTCCCCTGCTAAAATATTATGGAGCATATGCAAAATGTAATGAAGTAATAAAATATTAGCAGCATTCTGCTGAAACATGGTGCAAACTTTCACCATACCTGTGATATCACATTATTGACACATCCTATATACTTTGGAGTCACCTTTTTTTTTAATCTACAGTATTAATATAGATTTATAATATAATATAATAATATAAACTGTAAGATTTCCTTAAATAATTCCATATATCCTAGAAAACAAACCCAATATTGAATAGTTCAACAGTGGATACATAATTACAGATTTTAAGTACATTCAGAGGCAACTGCTATTGCCTATAGGGGGTTTAAGGGGGTTTAAAGCCGACACAAGTGCATGCTGTTATTAAGACAGTGATTCTTCTGGCACCGGTAGCACTTCTCAGTTATGAAAACTTAAACCAGTCTCTTACAGTTAGTTCCGTAATTTGTTGGACAAAGACTCCGTTTTTTAGTTTTGCCTCTGTATACCCTCACAGTGGATTTTATATCAAATATTCAAGATGTGACTGAAGTGCAAAATTCCTGCTTTAATTCAAGGGGTTTAAGAAAAGTAGTAGAAGTGATGGACATCACCAAACGCTGTGTTTCCTCCCTTGATGTGCTCATGTCAAATGGTGGAAGTAATTTTAGCTTGTTGTAAGTGATACTTCCTACTCACAATTCCAATTAAGGCAATGAGGCAAAACTGCCCTGAAACTACTTTAAAAAATAGAGACAAGAGGCCAGCACAAGGGTTCAGCATAGCAGGATAGGCATAGAAAATCAAGGGGAAAGCAACAAAATGGAGTTCACAAACAGACATTAAGGAAACCTGGGAGGCCATGGAGGGCAGATCATGGAGTTGTTTCTTGGAACCAACATCAGACATGAAGGAGAAACCACATCCAGCAACAGGAGACTTACAGTGAGTTACAGCTGACAAAAGATACACGAAAGAGTCTACACCTACAATATGGCTGCAATAATTTTTTAAAGCATTTGTTTTAAAACTCTTGTAGCCATGGATGCTATGTACTGTTGGACTGCTAGTTTGACTTCTGCAGATTTTACTGTTAATGCCCTCGTTTGTTTTCATAGTCTTTTATTGTTGGTTTTAGAGTACAGGAATTTTAGAGATTGGAAAGAAATTAAATTTTCTTAACCACTACCCTGATCCTGTTTACTCCTAGGTTACCACCCCCCTTTTTCAGCTGCTCTCCAGTTCACCTTCAGGTGCATGTTTGTAGGTGTCTTTGCATTTAGTTTTGTATTTTCATTCATGAAGGCATCTCCTGATTGTTGACTTTGACAAGATACGCCTATCTCGTCAAGAGTATTCTTGACTTGGCTTGATGTTATGAAGTTGTTTTTCCCATAGACATAATTCTGTCATTACACACTTCAGTCATCTTATGTGGTCTTTCAAGCCTTGTGTCTTTCATTTTAAGAATGTCCAACATTGTTGATTTGGCCTTTTAAGTTTTTTCTCTCTCCGAGAGGTTTATTTACTCTTTTTCTTTTTCAGCCCAATGATGGCCTTTCCTCACTTGCTGTGACATCTGTTTGGGCTTCATATTTAAAACTACAGAAAAAAAACTCTAAAATACAAATGCAACACTTTAAATCAACTTCAGGTATTGTCTACTTTTTTTGTCATGAAGCAACAAGAGAGCAGGCCTCACTTAGCCATTAAATTGCTTGCCAGTCAATTGTCCAATAAATTTTCAGCCTCTGAAAAAGGGAGCTGTGTATAAAAATTGCTGCAATTCCTAAACAGCTAATAAAAATGTTTTGTAAATCCTTTTGATTTAAAGCTAAAATCATCACTGTGTTGGTGTAGAGAGGGAAATCTACAAAAACTGTCTTTATCCAACAAATTCTGGTCAAAGCTGTATGTCTGAAGCTCTGAATTTGTCTTTCGGGCATTTCTCAGAGACCCATGTAAGAATGCAAATGTCCAGTGCAGTTAGATTGGACATTAGGTAGTCTTTAGTCCATGTGATATTGCATTGCAGCCCATGTGCAAATAGCACATGGAATAAATACCTTGCTGCATTCAAAAGTAGTGAGTGGGCATCATGTGGACTGCCTCCTTCAGCTCTCTTTAAACCACCCGTAATACATTTCCTGTTGTGAGTACAAGTCTGAACCTGATTATCTCCTGTTGCGAGATACATGTGAAAAAGAGTGACTTTGGACATTTCCTAGACCTGATTTTACAAATAACCAAAGTTTGTCTGTGTCAACTGCTGCACATTCAGTCACCAGTCACTGACATAATATCACCATTATTAATTATCATTTGCCACGTTTTCTGATAATAATTAGATTAGAAGGTTTTCTTATCTTTTAACAACAAGATGAAGACAGCGTAGTGGCAGTAAAAGGTGGCGTGGAGTCAAATCAGAATACTTTCTTTGATATATAAAGACAGGATTTATTCCAGTTCATGGTGGGATTCTTGTTGAAGCAATTTCATTTGTAAGTAGAACCATATTGTGTTCACATAAATACCAATGCCTAGTGTGTCAACTTGTGTGTGTTTTATTATATGTGAGTAATAAATCTTGTAGAGCCAACTTGTACCAGAGGAAAATGCTTTCAATATCAATTATGTCAAGTTGAACATGTTATGTAGCATACGTGTTCTCTTCAGGATGCAACGTTAGTTTCATCTGTTGACTCTTGGTGGGTCTCCAATCATTGTTGTTATTTGAGATAGATAAATCTCCCAGGAGCAAGCTTAGTGTTGCAATCGTTTTAAAACACAGGCTAATCTAATCATAACTGCAGCAGCAAAAGGAATTTTCCCACTCTGAACTTGATAAAGTGCAAATAACCTGACCCTAACCCGACTCCAAATTTCTTTAGGAGCTATTGTAACACATCAACCAAGAAAACACAGTGCACAGTTGTGTTGAAATTTTTGGCAACAGTACGTAAGAATGAGATCAGGTAGTCAATAGAAAGATTGTTTCAAATGCAGTGGTTCAGTTCCACTGTCATTTTATCTGCTTGTCTGTCTCACCACAGAAACTAGTGAATAAATACTCACTCCACTGTTATATCTGCGGTCACCTGTTGATTTCTATGTGGCCCCTTGTGATGTATTCTATTGTATTTCTATTGTTCTGGAGAGTCTGGGTTTGTTCTTCGTCATTTTGTGGCTTTTTTGTAAACTTTGTTATGTTGCCACTGAAGCATCAGCCTCGTTAGCAAGCTGGTGAATGGCACTTTTACTATTCATTCTATCATATTTACTAAACCCAAGCCTCAAAACTCTCCTTTATGCGCACAACACATCTGGTTTCCTAGGACACTTGTGGTTGCCTAGGAATGATGTTAGGTTTTACATAGTGATGACATCACCCCCGGAACAAGGACAGTTTTCATGTTTGAGAACCTGCTTTTATTGCAATGAAAATGCTCACAAAAAATTCAGGAACCGATTCCAACATTGGCCCCTTGTTGGTGGAAAAGCCTCAGGGGTGAAATGGGATCGGGCCCCATAGAACCCCACAGTGCGTGTGTGCGTTCGGATGCACATGTACCTGTATGTGCACGCGAGCATGTGTGTATGTGTGTTTGAATGGAATTGTGTGTGCAGTGCAGATGAAAGTGCGTGTGTGGAGTGTATATGTGTGTATTTGTGTCTATTCCCGCCAGCCTTTAATGGGGATCATGTGTGGAGTCAGCAGCACAGACGTACAAAAACATGCTAACCCCCACCCCCCATGCACGGTCCGCATTAACACCCGTGCACACACGCAGACACGTGCACACAAAAATGCACACAGAGCGTGCCTCAGTCAGCGAGTTAAGAACAACTCCTAGGGGAGGTAAAGCACCAGTTTTTGTGTGTGTGCGTCTGTGGGTGTGTGTGAGAGTGGCAGAACACACACTCTGTTTCAGAAGGATGGGGGATGGTGGGGGGGTGGAAGGCTAAGGGGGAGGGGAGAGAATGGGGGGGGGGGCGCGAGTCGTGCAGAGAGAAAGGAGAAAGATATGGGCAGCGAGCAAAGGCAAAAGGATGGAATGGTTGTGTGTTTATGTGTGTGCGTGTGTGTCTGCGCGCATGTGTGTGTGTGTCTGTGTGAGCAAGCAGCAAAAAAGAAGGAAAGGGTGTAGAGAGGGAAAGAAAGCTGAAGATGGACAGGGAGGATAGAGCGAATGGCTGAGAATATTTGAAAAAGAGAAAAGGCGAGAGGTTGAGGGGCCCGTTGCAGGGGGGAGAGGAGGGCCTGTAGTTTTGGCCAAGGGGCAAGACAGTCAACAACATATGCATCCAAACCTCCAGACAAACCTCTTCATCGAGGACAATAGCACAGAACAAGAGCTATGAATCTCATAAACCCGCTCTGCATGTGTGGAACAACTACAGCTTCCCCCAATGCTTATTTGTGTTCATTTGTGAGAGCGCTAATGCTGACTGTTGACCCTTAGCAGCTTTGGTGCTGTAGATGCAACCAATGGGAACATGAATACACCTTGAATGACAAGATTTATTTTTTAATGTATTGCACGCCTCTTGGAGTAAGAATGTCGATCCCCCCAAAAATGTAAGAAAAATTATTTTTTAAAGTCATGATCAAGCTTACTTCGATTTTGACTGCAAGCACAGGTTTGGGCAATAAAAAGAAAAAACACCCTTTCACTTGTTTGCTTTTAATATTTTTACACCTTTTTCTGAGTATTATTGTATATATTTTAGTATTGATTTTTTTAAAGATCTCTTATTCAAAAAAGCTCAAAATGCACAATTAAGAACCCACCCATACATTCATCCACCCTCACGGTTTGTGGTGTTTTCTTTTTTGTTTGTTTGTTTAAAGCCCCAAAACAGTCAGATGAAGTTTCAGACACACTACTTTATAACTGCTGTTGTAGTGTTCAGGACTTCAGTAGACATAAAGATTGGGCAACACATATTTCTTGTAGTCGCTATCCTATTTACTGACACTGAGTTCTGAGTTAAAGGTGAGCACATCAGACATATGATGAGAGAATATTCTTTATTGTGATGCAACTAATGTTCATTGTTCAGTGCTAACTCATTTTATGGCAGTGTAGTCCAATTCAGGAATAAAACGTACTCTAGCTGGTAAATGCTCAACTGTGTTCACAAGGTAATTGCTCTCATTTTGTCTCCAGTGCTGAACACAAAGTGTATATTTTGCTTATTAGAGCTCTTTTGCCGAAAACCTCAATCTTCCACCACTAAGATGTGAACCACACCCATACAAACACCCCCCCCCCCAAAAAAAAATCATAAATGTAAATGTAACTGCAAACACTGACTATATATTAAACACATAATAGCTGTGATTAGACATTTCCCTTAAATCTTTTAATATGTGCTGCTGAAGGTTCTACGATGTCTGTTAGCAAGATCAAGACCTGTTAACTTCTCGTTAGTGATCACCATTAACTACAACTGATAGTTTCTGTTTTCATAAAAACAATCAGTTTGACCGCACTCATTGGATAGAATAATATGCATAACAATAGGAAAGCCCAAGTAACTGAAGGTCTAAGCAGGAGAATTGTAGATTTACACGTTCTAAAATACTGCAGATTCCAGTATCATCAGTTCAAACAAGTGTACATAAGTACAAGTTATTCAAATGCATCATCACTTTGCCAGGGTCTGAAAGAAGACCCAAACTGTCACCGTCCGAGGAGAGAAAATTGGTTAGGATGTGCAGGAACCACCCAGAAACCATCACTGCTCAAGCCTAGCGGTAATATATCTGTGTTCACCACTTAGAACAAATAGAGTGAAAGAATGTTGTTGGTGGAAAGCTGGTAAAATATTTAGATGTTCAGATTTGTTCATGTTTTAACTCTGTGTCCACTTTAAATAAATTCTGCAAATATGTCCTGTGTCAGTCAACAAAAATCTATACGTAATTTTATGACTTGGCTTTGTTTCATCTCTAGTGTAACAGCAGCTGTGGTTCATGGTCATCAGTCTTTAGAGCACCAATCTGGTGGAATAAACATGACTTTTAATTTAAAATTCTCCTCTGTTCGTATTGCAGAAAGAAGATGAAAGAAGACAAAATAGCAGCAGTAGACCCGCCTAGCTTATGACTCAATTTGTTTATAAAATGAACAAATATTTGTAGTCATTGACCATAGACTGTATACACAAGATACAACAATGACAGCACCTATTGACTTGTGGGATAGCATTTTTTAAAAAAAGGCCTGAATCAGAGAGCATCTCAGGATCAATGGATACTCTGACTGTAAGCCAGCAGATGAGGACACTGTACTGTACTTGAAGTGTCACAAGGATGCTTAATAAAGTCAGTAAACGGGATATCCTATCTTATGGCAAAAAAAGAAAAGCTGGACATCAATGAAACAACAAATTGTAAAGACAGTCGATTGATCCAGAGACCTGTTGTGATCCAGGGCCTTCTGCGTGGTCAAACTGCAAGGACTACAGCACCGACAGGTTGTTCAGTCAGTGAGAGATGTCCAAACTGTTACAGTATAAAACATGTGAACACCAATCTTACTACATTCAAAAGTGTTAAAAAACGACTATATCAGAAAATCGAGACCGTTCATATGCCATAACTTGTTTTGATCAGCAATTTATCCGACACAATTTTCTCCTGTGAATTATAATGAACTATTCACTGTATCAGTGTTTATCTTACTCTAAATTATCAGTATCTATATCCGTATTTTGATTTGGGGTCATTGTTCATAAAAGTAATGCATTATATATTACTTGTTGCTGTTCCTACAAGTAATGCAGTATGTTAATTTCTCGCTGGAGAAAGTAATTTGTTATACTACTTGCTGAGTTACAGTTGTGTTACTTCACAAAATGAACTGAATTGCACGGTCACATAATTACAAGTTAACGCCATAAAAACTGGGCTACAGTTCCACATGCAAGCAGAAATCCACAAATCACAAAATTATTTTAGTGTTTACACAAATACAACGACACAAACCAAAGTTGAAAACCAGCTCAGAGAGACATCAAAGCGATTGTCACAGTGATTCAACAAGGTAAAGGTATAAATCGAGAGTACAATGAGGCTTACCACTGACTTTGTTACTGCTGATGTTGTGTGGGTTGGGATCGGCATACAATCAGCTTCAACAACACTCTGGGTTTTTCGCTATATTTTGCTATAGTTTTGTCTAATCTAATCTACTCTAATATTTGTGTTAGCATGCTAACACTAAGCTAACGCAAAGCTAGCCAAATTATTGTTAACACATAGCTGGTCAAAAGCTAGTAATGCAAACGTAACTCAGCAAGTAGTATAACATTGTAATGTAGCTGTTTCTGTCCTGAATGCAGTTTGCACTTCACTTCACTTCAAAAATAAAAGTCATGTCCATATTCCCATTCCTCAAATGCATTTACTTCCTCAAGCAAACTAGCATGAGTGCGCAAAAAGAAAAGGGTATGTTTGTTTGATTTTTAGCAATCTGCCCAGAATGCAGGTAACACGAGTTGTGAATGTAAAGTTTTAACATCGGGATCTGTGGAGTTCTTTTAGTGTCGATTTGATGACCTGCTTTTGACTTTTCGTCTTTGTCTTCATTTTTAGCTGTGGAGGTTCCAGCTTGGCTATGAAAACACAAGCAATTCATAAAAAGTGCTGAGCATCATCATCGTCATCATGAAAACAACATCATACTTTTACAGTTACAGTTGTTAATATGTTAACAGCTTTTAAAGTCTAGCGACATCACAATGGTCAATTTTGAAATGAATGGAGAACACCCATCCTCAATCTTAGAAGGTGACAGAGAAACAGTCTTTAGTTACTCTACTAGCTGAAGGAAAATAACATCTGTAGACTGTCTGTGCAGCCAATTATACCACCGCACACTCATGTTTGTCTCTGATAAAAAAAAAAAAAGAAGAAGAAAAAAGGTCTTGTAACTGTTCAAACGTTTTTGAGAGGACACACAATCTGGATCCAATTTGACATCCAGGGCAACATATGTTTCTGTCGCAAGCTTTCAGGTCAAATGTAAATAGAAGACTGTGAGCACTTCATGTTGTGAATTCTTCACACAACGGCAAAAGCAAAACGAAAATAGCCAAATCCATACCAAATGCATGACTTATGCTTTTGTGGAATACGGAATGAAGCGATGTCCTCAACCGTAGGTGAAAAAGTTAAATGTTCTATGTTAAGGGAACTTAACATATAGCTCCAAGTGCTTTACCAAATTTACAATATGCTCATGTACTATCAGAGAAAAGATACATTTACAGCTGAAATCTTCACAAGTTATGTAAAGGTAATTAAAATGTTCCGCTGACATCATCCACAATACCAGCTGGTTCGTCACCACAATATCTGATTATCAGAAAAAACTCACCACACTCTCTGAGGACAATAGGCGCTGTAGTTTGGAACATTTGACTCTAGAATAACTGCTGACAGCACAGGAAGGAACAGTTTTTCACACCACTTAAAATAAATCGGGAAAGAAACATACAAAACAATATGCATTTGACATATGTAAATATTTGTTGTTGTTTAAACTGCTCTGATCTTCCTGTTACGTGGTGGCTTTCCTTCAATCAGTGTTGGGGGATTTCTGTGCTTAAGTACAGAGCAGATGGATAAAACCTAGACGGTTTTGTTTTTTTCTTTTTAGGTCCCCTGACCTTTTGGGCCGCTGTGTCAGTTTAGTAAGCCAGCTTTGACTATCCGCTATCAACAAATAGGTTCGACGTATCTTTGAATTTCTTTATAGATACCACAGAATCTTTAACCAGCTCTATCCTTTCAGTTTTACTACACTGGATATTATGAAACACTCAAAAAATGACCAAATACTTTCCTTTCCAAAAGGTTATAAGAACTGATTTTAATAGCTGTAAGCATAACTGAACCTAGCATTTTTTTTTCCTTTTAGAGGAGCAGTAACAGTGGACTCCATTGTGGTAATTACAAAACACTGATCATGCTGCAAGCTGTGCTTGAACTTCAGAAAATGGTTTTATTGTTGGACCAAAGGTTGTGCTGGCATTTGTGATACTTGTCGTACTTGACCAGTTATAGAAATCTGTAAACCCACTCAAAACTGTTTTGAGTGGATTTGCTTATTTCAATGTAGTTTTAATTGTTTGTCAAGCCAAGCATCAGAATGGGGAAGAAAGGTGATTTAAGTGACTCTGAATGTGGTATGGTTATTGGTGCCAGATGGGCTGGTCTGAG
>NW_005187411.1:531216-533253 GCF_000239375.1 Pundamilia nyererei
TGCCATAAGTATGAAGCAAGTGGCCAAAGTGCTTTGAGCTGATAGGAAGGCGAAAGTTACTTGGAAACCCACTTATTATGGCCAAATATTCAAAAGAGAATCTCTGAATGCCCATCAAACCCTGAAGCAGATGGGCTACACCAGCGGACGACTACACTCGGTACTACTACTGTAAGCTAAGAACTGAAAACAGGGTGGCATTTGCACAGACTCACCAACATTGGAAGCTAAATGGAAAAATGTTGCCTGTTGTGATTCAACGTGCTGATGGCAGGGTCAAAATTTAGCATACACAACATGAAATCATGGATCCAACCTGCCTTCTGTTGAAGGTTCAGGCTACCAGTGGTGGTGTACTGGTGTGGGGGATATTTTCTTGGCACACTTAGCCCCTTATTACAAAGGAATATTATTTAAATACTGCACCCTACTCCACCATGTCCATCTCTTTATGACCACATTGTGCCCGTCTTCTGATGATTCCTTACAGCAGAAAAATGCACAAAACTCAAAATCGCCTCAAACTGGTTTCTTGAACATGACAATGAGTTCACTGTACTTACAATCACCAGATCTCAACCCAAAAGAGCACCTTTGGGATGTGTGATGCCATCATGTCAATATGGATCAAAATCTGAGATGAAAGTTACCTTTTAGAATATATACCAAGAAAAATTTAATCGGTTTTTAAGGACAAAGGGGCTCCAACCAGTGCTTGCAACATGTACATAAGAATGTGGTAAAAGTAAATGTTTACAGGCACGTTGATCTAAGTTTTGCTGCTTATCTGAGTCTTGTGTAGTTTAAGGTGCACTCAGTGAAAAGAAACCTCAAATTCTCACACTCAAGCCTGGCTGCATAAATGATTCACAAACAGTGCAAAATAATTTGAGGGTAATGGGTCGATTGTTGAACTTTGGGCAGAGCCTAGACTTGGTATTTCCTTCTGCTTTCCCATACTAAGCTAAGCTAAATACTTCCAGACATTAGCTCTACCTCTAGACCCAAGAAATAAGGGACTATAAAATGCCACTGGTCTTCTAGTGCAACATACTTCCCAAAATGTTGCCCTTAAACCTTTGCTGTTGCATAGCAGGCGTTGTGCGGTCTCAGAGATAAAAGCTAACACTGTTTTTCTGAGAACGCTGAGAACAGTTTGACAAAAGCCCCTGCATCTGAATAAAGTGTAAGGTTATCAGCTTGCATGTTACCAGTTCCAGTGTGACTTTTTCTCTGTGTGCATATTTTCACATGTCACTCCCTGAAGGCATGTTGCTGTCAACCATGGGAACTTGTGTATCTAACTGTAAGTCCACAGTCCTGCTCTGTCAGAAATAGGCCGGGTTGGGTTAGAAAATGTTTCATAAGCTTAGACTGACCTCCTTCTTCTCTGTTTCTCCCTCTCTGCCACCCCTCACAGCCCTCCCAGTTTCTCTATCTTCTTCTCACCTAAACATTAAAACAGTCAATGCAAAAATAGTATCGTATACTTTCACCATATGCACCCCAACATCTAAAAAACCTACTTTTCATAGCGATTTCATTTCACTGCTGCATATTCAAAGTTCTTCCTCTCTTTCTTCATTTTTAATCTCTCACAAAAGTCTCCGTTCTCATTAATATTTCCTGCATTCTGTTTTCTGATAGCTTTGTACTCCACGAATAATAGTCTTCCTACTAAACTGACTGAGGGAGGTGACTGAAATACTTGAATTTATATGACACTACAGTATGTTCTTGTAAAAGTCTGCACGTTGGTGTGCGAAGGTGCGTGTGCGTCTGTGTGTCTTTACACAGATGTCTGCGAGAGTCTCTATCCATGCGTGCAGTTGCCAGTCTGGATATCCATTTGCATGTGTGTGTGTGTGTGTGTGTGTGTGTGTATGACTGTGTGAGCATGTAATTGCATGCATGTGTCTCCGTGTTTGTCTCCATCTACCATTTGACTACCATCTGAATCTGTGGCACGTATAGCAGGAGAGCTACGAAACAGCAGAGAGACAGACAGGCGGAAAAGAGAAAGGAAAAAGTGTACTT
>NW_005187411.1:533485-549892 GCF_000239375.1 Pundamilia nyererei
GGGGGGGGCATCAGCATACAGAGGCAGTCTGTGGTCTTCCAAGCAGCAGCAGAAGCAGCAGCAGTAAAAATAGGGGAGAGGAAAAACAACGATGGTTTGAAAGATTAAATTCCTGTTGGAATAGGAAGTGCAGAGAGAGGGAAGGGCAGATACTGAGGCAGGCAGTGGGGCTGCTGGGTAAAGGTACTGGTTTTGGCTTTAGTGCAGATATTTTTAAAGGAAAATTCCACTATAAAATACTCTCACAGCCCCATCTAGCATGCTGGATGCATGTTACAAAATGTAATTGCACTTAGTCCTTTGCGAGCACGGCTTAAAAACCCTTATTCGGACTGAAATTCCGGTGATTTTTTTTTCCATGCAATTTTTACACAATTTAAAGTCTTTTAGTGTTTACTTTTCCCAAACAGCTAATGAACAGAGCTTATATATGTCTACCCTGAGCGTATAGAGGAGAGGCCTTTCAGCCTCAGCTTGAACTCTTTTATTTATTGTGAAGTGATACGACTCTGGGTGGGGTAAAACATTATTACGCAACTTAAAACGCTCAAATTTCACAGTGAATGAATTTGCATTTATTCATGCCCGCTCATGTTGCGGCAGTGGCAGTTAATTTTGGAGCTTGTCACATAAAAATTCAATTCATACGTCACCGAAGAAAACAAGACCACAAACTTTTCCATTTTTTTGTTAACTAAGCATACCACATTTAAACCTGTGTCATGTTTATTTGTTTATCTGTATATTCTAATTCAATAATTCAAGTGGTCTAAGAAGCAACTAGCCTTGCCCTGTCTCCTCTGGGATTTCAAGTTCTCTTTCTTTCTTTGTTTTCAAACCTGCAGCAGGTGAGCAGTACAAAAAATTACCGTATTAAAAGCAAAACCTCAGCAGTGACTTGTTTTTAGCGCAGAGGAAGCATGTGCATGTTTGTCTGTGAAGGGTCTCCGAGAGGAGAGGGGGGAGCTGCAGGAGGAGGGCTGTCTGTCACGTTCTCCATTATTTATTCATTCATTTATTTACTGCCTTTTCCTATATTTATGTGACAGTATCTAAATGAGAGACACATTTTAAAAAAGGACAACATCTTTGTATGTCTGTGAAGGGAGAAGTCAATTGTAGATGAAAAGCTGCGATAGCATAATTCAATAACACAACTTTCTCTCTCTTTTTTGGTCTTATTTGATTACTGGCGCTCTTTTTTAGCTTGTCACGGGTCATTTATGTCGACATGTTGCGGAAATCGAGTAGAAAGTGTTTTTTTTTTCTGGAATCCTTTGACCAATTTCAGAGGCCAGCAAGTCTTATCTAGTTATTTACTAAAGTAAAAAAAAAAAGGAGATAAAAACACACTTTCTGTTCTGTAAATCATCTGAAACCTCAGTCTTGTGCTACGTACATCTATTTCATTCATAAATAACACACTGATGACAGAAATCTGTTGAAAGGTTCAACAAACTGCTTAAATAAGCACCACTACATGGGTAACATAGGGTTTAACTTACCTTCATCTAGTTTAATAGTTAATAGAGTCCCTGAAATGTCGACGGTGTTCTTACGTCTTCTCGTTATTTGCAACAATGGGTTGGATTCGTGACTTAAATTGATATCGCACAAGAAAATCTTTTTTTTCCCTGCATTAACTCACAAAGAAAAAGCCTGTTCTGACAAAAGAAAACGGTGGGGAGGGGGGAGGAAGGAAGTGATTGCTAAGTGTTGGAAGGAGTCCCATATCTCTCTTAGAAGCCAATGAGCTCTGATAGAGAAATTCCAACAAACCGACTGATTGGCACCGCAAAGGATGCCATTCAATTAGAAATGAACATGTGAATGAAATGCTTCTGAGAGGGATCTGGAGTGATGAAAAATACAGGTTTGGCATGATTGAGCTCAAACCTGTTTGGGGCTTGCACGTGTGTGTATGTGTGTGTGTGCAATCTCCCTGATAGGATAGGGGCTTCGTTAGGGTAATTACAGCTTTGCTATGTAAATAAGCCTGTCATAGAGGAGAAAGACACACCCACCTCTTTTTCAGACCCAATTAACCTAACTCCCCTGGAGTTTACATACCTAGCGCTCTCTAGAACACACACGCGTATACACACAGATAAAATCCATTCCAACACTACTGCATGCACACTTGTCTACACTTATGTTAAGGGCGAATATAGTTATCGGCGAAGTCTTCCGTGCTCCAAACTTTTCCATTTCACACAGAGCCAGTCCTAGACACCAGGCAACGCAGTATGTGCGTGCGTAAACTTGAGAGCATTTGTGTGTATTCGATCCTGGGCGAAGCAGTAGACTACAGCTAGCCAGGTGATATCTGTATGCATAAGGCATCACCCCAGGCTAACTGGCTGCTGGAGCTGTGGTGAGCAGCATCTATCATCTCAGGCCGCTGATGAATGTCTGTCCTGAATGGCTCTGTGGCGTAGTGAGGGGAGCAAAAAGAGAGAGCACAATATGACTCATGGTGGAAGGAGAAAGGAGGGAGGTGAGGGCTGGTGGTGGTGGGGAAGGGGGGGGACAAGGTGGAAAGATGAGGGAGAAGGGCAGAGGGGGAGGAAAAAAGGGAGGAAGACAAAGACGAGGAAAGAGTGGGAGCGATGAAGAACAAAAAGGCAAAAAACACAAAGACAGAGAGGGAAAAGAAAGTGAAAATGCTCAGTGAGACTGCACAAGAATGTAGAGATGCAGATGCATCGGAGGGGGGGGGGGAGTAGAGGAAGTGGCAGAAGAAGGTGAGGGGCGAGGAAGACGCGGAAGGAAGAAGAAGCAGAAGAAGGAACAGAAATAGGAGATGGAATGGAAGGAGGGTGGAGAAGCATGAACAGGAAGAAGTGAAATGGAGGAAGAACAGGAAGGGGGGAGGAGAATGCGAGAGAGACAGAGATAGAGATGAAGGATGTGGGTGCATGGGGAAGAACAGAGGGAGATAGTGGCAAGAAGGCATTAAAGTGGGTCAGAGGAGAGCAGGATGATGTGGAAGAGAAGGAAAGACAGAGAGGAAGATAAAGAGAGAAAGAGAGCATGTTGGGAGAAGCAAGAAAGTGATGGAGAAAGGATGGAGTGGAAAGAAAGGGAGGATAATGGTAGTTCAGATGACAGCAAACCCAATAATGCACCAAATAAAGATTGACATATGTTGTATGGTGCGTGGACTAAATGCAAAAAACACATAAATGAACCCATAATCTCTGCCAAACAGAAGAAAACTTGTCAAACCAGAAAAAAAGTTGTTAAATACAGCTGATCCGTAACAGTAACTGTTTTTATGACATTTCAGCTGCGATGTGATCGGACAATTTATATTTACCATTTTCTGTAAAACATTGCACACCATTGTTGATGCAAGATGTAACATCAGCTTGGTTCCAAATCACCCTGATTTCATTTCATCCAATATTGAATAAAATTATCATATATAGAGGGAAAGCACGACGACAAAAGCCCAACAGCCTTATCTGCATTTGAAACGGAGAGACAGACACACAATACGCAGTGACGCTGCTTGTGTTTATTCTCTGCAAAAGAGGAAGAGCCAGTGTTCCCGGGGATCATTGGGTTCTTGGATCAATATTGGTGCTATGATGAGACAGTGATAGAGTTTGTGGTCTAGAGCTTAAAAGATACCTACACCATCACTTTCTCACTTTCCCCTTCTCTCTCAGAGTTCAGCTGGCTAAATTTGAAAATGCATATTCTTCTTCCTCTTTCGGCTCTCTGTCCACACTTTGACACCCTTCTTTTATAAAGTCATTACCAGAGTAGAAGAATCTGAAAACAACATCTCATTTCAAAGTAGTAGTGCTGAGCAATACAAACTTCGGTATTGATCCGAGTACTGCCAATACCAATACTGATACCGGTACCGATATTTTTAACCTGTTAAGGTAGCTTATGTAGGGGAAAGCAATGTGCTGCGATTCACGAAATGAATCGTCATCAATTTACTTAATTCGGGACACATTTTAATGACCACCGTGATTTACGTGTTCTACAATAATGAGTTAAAACAACAAAAAACACCTTTTAGTTTTTCTTGTATTTTGAAACTGTTTCTTTTTTGGAGACCTGGAATGTAAATGTTGTTCTGTTGTTTAACGGTGCAATAGGTCATAAATCATATTTGGATGCGACAATTATTTAACACAATTCAGTGGGCTACACGCTGAACGTAGTATCGATGCTATCATACTAGTATCTGATACCAATACCAGCGTTGGTATCAGTAGTGTCGATATTTGGAATGATCTGCCCAACTCTAGGAGAAGGAAACTTTTTGAAGACCTTCCCGTGTTTGCACATGAAAGCAGTCTTTAGCTGCTTTATTGCAAACGTTACACTGCATGCAAATATGAAACCATTAAGCTTAAGACAAATAGCAGTCCACAGCTAAGTGCCCAGTCATATTTGAGTGAGTTTAAATAGGCTGCAAATAAATGTATTCTTATTGTCACGGTATACTGTATGTCCCTTGGAAAAATCCCAACACTCTTATGTCTGTTGCATCACTCAGTGTTTCTTTGTTGCTATGTTACATTCACTAGTTCACCGAGGAAAAATGTTTTGGTCCTCCATAAAAATGATGCTCCTCGCTAGTGTTTTTTATCTGTTGTTCCTCTGTTCTTTCATATAATGTCTGCTCATCATGAGGTACATGCTCATGTAGAAAAAAAAAGGCTTACCACACATACAGAAATATTTCTCTCTCTCTCCCACCCTTTTCTCTCTCTCTCTCTCTCTAACTCTCACGCACACAGAAATTCGTGCGCCTGCCTCCGCGCATACACACTGCGCCGTGCGCGCAGGCGTGCACGCCCGCAGACAGTCAGCTGTGTCCTTCCCACAGCTAGTAGCACGAAAACAGAACACACTGCCTGTCCCTGCCTTACACACATATACACACACAGACCCATGTGCACACACAAACTCTGAAACAGCCCTCTACACACTCTTAAAGGGACATGACACAAACTAACGCATTATATATCAAGCGCCAGCCCCGTACCTGGATAATCAATTATTTTTTATTAGTATTAATATTATATTAAATTGAAACGAAGCTTGTGTGTCTACAAGCATAAAACAAATAACTTGGAGCTAGTGAACAGTGATAATTCCTTAATGCTCTCATCCCAGTGTCTTCATAAGATGGTCACTTTTTAATTATTTTATTTTTACTGTATAAACTATAAGCATGTTGATACAAGATCACAGAGATGATCACATTTTACAGTGTGTAAAAAATGTTGGATTAGTGAAATAGTAAGAGTCCTTTGAAATTGAGACAACACGTGTTGCCCCAAATATTCTTTGAATATATAAGAAACTTTTTTTGGCCTTATGATAAGGTTTGTGAATAAAGAGAGATAAAACTGGAAAAAGACTAAACAGATTAGGATAATTTTATCATCTGTATATACAGTGGGTGTATTTGTCTGCTAGTGACGCTAAAACTACTTCTTTATCTTCCAGAACGCATAAAATTGATAATATTTTATACCTCGGGACACTTTAGACACACAATGAGTGAATTATGTGCTTTAAGCAGCTGACCGTACTGATTGCACAACAAAACAAAATTAAAAAGATTAAATTATAGCAGAATAAGAGTTTTCTTCAATTACTTGTGTTCCTACTCCTCCTCCTTTAAGGGCCGTTGAGGTCAGAGAACACTAGTTTGGGAGGCAATAGAGAAGTATTGCATGGAAAATAAAATACAATAAAATAAAAACACTAAAGGCTTCTGATTTGCACTTATATGTCAGCATGATAGCATCTATGAGTGGTGTACGCCGACTGTCCGAAGGCTCAGCAGTCAAAGGTAATAACAGACATCTTTTTCTGTGCGCACAGGACTGGGGTGTCTGGTTGCCCTATACGGTGTCACTGCATGACTGGTGCTGTGACTGGCCACAGGGGTAATTTAGAGGTACACAGGTCAACAAGGGTGGGTATTTGGGACTATCAAGCCCCCATCTGCTGTGGCAAAATGAAGCCCTGAATCTTTAGCAGGATACATATTGACATATAATTGCTTAGAAAATGTTTCAAAACACCAAAAGCATTCAATCTGAATAATCTTGTGCTGTATATGAACTCACATGTAATGTAAGGCCTGAATTTGAAGGCCATCAAAAAGAACTTGAACTTCAGCGAAGTCGACAAAAACTGAGTCACTGTGCCTTTAAGAAGCCCCCACCGTCTCGCAACAGGGGGGGCGTGAGCTGAATCCAGGAACAGCGATTGAAAAAAAAAAAAAACGCTCCACCAGCGGACTGTTTCAAGTTCCCCCCGGCTGAAACCCTGCCTGATTTGTGGGCAATGTTGGGGATGTAGAAAAAAAGGAAACCGGAGCAAAGAGAGCGCAAGGGAGAGATAGGGAGACAACACTAACTAGGTAGCTATGGAGATAGTAGGTTTTCCTGGTAGCTTTCTTTGACAGGTGTCGAGTGGGATAAAATAAAGTATCAGAACAGCCTCCAAGATGTACGGCAAAGGAAAAGGAGCTGTTGTCCCCTCCGATAGCCAAGCAAGAGAAAAGTAAGTACAATATTGCACTGTCACAACTGAAATCCAGCAAAGAAGTGTGCTAAGGTGGCTCAACTTGCTAACTGATGTGGAGCAGTTCAGTCACTCCAGCGGAGTCACGCATGTTACTGGAGCTCTTTTCTAAAATTTACCGGCTACTTCAAGTGAAAGCTGTGCTACTTTATTCTTCGTGTTTGCCACTTTGTTTGTACTCGTGCCTCTACCTTTCTTCTTATGCATCCTCCCAACTACAGGCATGGCTGCTAAGTTAGCCCAAGTGGCTAGCTGCACTGCCAATTTCACTCTTGTCTTTCTTGTTTTCTCTCAAGTACAAAAAAAGGAAAAAGAGAGAGAAGCGGCAGTTTGAGCAACTAAAGTTGCTCCACTTTTACCTGCAGGGAGTGTTTTCTGCGCGTGCTTCCAGCATAATGTCTGAACGTGCACTCGGGAGCATTGATGGGGATCCCACGTCCATCTCTTTGCCCCTCGCCCCACAGTGTGAGGAACAATGCATTTGGAGCGACGCCGTGCATTGTAGCTAGCATGCTTTGTGTCGCCTCGCTGAAGCAGCAGGTATAAATAGAATACAGCTGTTTGGGGCTTTGTTACAAACTAGCAGCGGAACATGCTCGAGAATTGTTCCAGAAACCCAGACTGGTTACATTGTAGCGATGCCCGTGTTCGGCCAGCGAACAGCCGCTTGCGGTCTCCGCGTAAAGGGGAGCTGCGCCTCCTCTTTAACTTTTGTGGCCCGTGGAGATTTTCTGCAGTCATCCCGAGTTGTGCGAAGCGCCGGCGGGGACAAAGTGCTCACAAAAATGCCGCCGCTTTTTTTTTTTAAACCGTAGGAGTTCCACATGGGCCTTTTATAGTGGTTGGTTTTTGTTTTGTTGGGAAACTTAGATGGCGTTAGCTGTAGCCCTCCAATCCCTTTGTCTGTGTGCCTCTGTCTCGGCGCCTTGTTGTTCGCTCTGAAGATACGTGCCGCACGTTTAGCAACACTCCTGTGAGTTTCGGAGCTTTCACGTTAGTCTCAAAAAGATTTGTAAAAACCCCATGTGCACTGGTTCCGAAATAGAAGACACGCTTCTCTGCAGTGAACTTCCTTTCCTAAAAGTCACAGCTAGCAAAGCGCATTGGGACATTTATTAAGATTCGTTAAACTTTGGTTAGATTTAACAGTTTGGGAGTGTTGTGCTTTGCAAATGGTCCACAGTGGGGTCGGATTCACTACGGTTAAATATCCTGCTGAAGAAAAAGGAAGAGGGAAGAGCTTTCACACAGGTCAATGCTTATCGATTCGTCCTCAGAGCGGATGAGTTGGACACATCAGCTCTGACTTGCCGGACCGGTCTGAGCTGAAGTGGGACCAAATTGTAAGACTCGTGTGCATGTTTGCATGAAGATCAGCAGGCGCCACGTTACCCCACACCTTCTATTCTGTCATTTGTGAAGCCATCTGCTTTATTCTTTTCCTCTGTGCGTGGCTTTTACACCTCTTTTCTCCATCTGCCTCCCAACTCTCACTTCCCCATCCACTGCTGCTCCTCAGTCTCTTCATCCCTCACTTCAGTGTTGAATTATTGAGACAGACTGAAGCAGCTGCTCTCAGCTTTGCGTCAGAGTTGAGAGAGACAGAAGAGAAAGAAGGAGACAGAAGAGAGGGAGATATGGTGGGCAGGCTCATCCATGTTTAAAGAGGGGGTTTTGTCGGGAGCCTCAGGCAGGATGTCAGGTGTGCCGACCGTGTACATCAGGGAGATTTCTCTCTCTGTGGAAGTGAGTTTATGCACGCGCAGATGTCCCATCTTTAAATGTATAAGAGCGTAGTGGGCAGGGAGGTCAAAGGGCACCTCACATGAAGTGGAAGAAGGAAGAAAAATTTTCTTAAAGCAGGAGAGAGAATACCAACCAAGTAGCGTACGAGTCAAGCTATGTGGAGGCCACACAACCTTAACAATTGGCAGAAAAAGGGTTGCTTCAGTTTTTTAACCGCCCCTGATGAATATAATATCACACACTGCTACTTGACTGCTTCTCTAATCTCCTGTACCACCTGCTGTTCCCTCCACTGTAATACTGGGCATGTTCCCGTTTTTGTTCCAGTCAAAGCCATTTTTTCGTCTCTCCCTTCACTCCACCAACCGCTAGTGGCTCCTCACCTTAAACTTCTCTTTCTTTTTCGATGTCCAAGCTTCTGAGCTTTAATAATGCAGTAGGCCAGGTGCACACACAAGCCGCCCCTTCTTGCAGCCCACATACAAAAACCCCACACACATACACACCACACATAAAAAATTCATTGAAGGCCTCTTGGGGGGCATCTGCATCGTGAACCTCCCATCCCCAGATGTAACACCAAGTCCTTACCCGTTTCCTTCCAGTCAAAACTCCTGTGTAAGGATGCACATGTATTGAGGAAGCCTGTAAGCCTGCAGTGTGCAGGGACATGCAGACAGTATCAATATTTGAAGCACTTGCTGTATCCTAAAGCTTCCTGTGAGCTTTTGCCAGGCATTTCAAAAATATTTAAAACTGGTTTTAAATCCAAGGAATCTGCAGGTGTTGAGGTGCAGAGGTAGAAAGCTCTGTGATGCATAGCATGTGTGTGTGCGTTGTAGGTGCTTGTGTGTGGCTCAATGCTAGACTGACCTGCAAGTGGCAGTGACTTACACTCTACACCAGCGGTCACAGAGAGCTCTGTGACCTACAAATTGCTAGGAGCCTCAGAAAGTGGTCAGATTCCCCTGGCTAAAGTGGTCAAGTGTTCGCGTGTGTTTGTTTCAGCAGAAGTGCAGCCTTTAGCCTCATAAGAGCATTGGTTATTTGTACAACAACTAATCTGCCACGCTGTCTGTTTTGAATTAAGTGGTTGCACTCGGGATGGTTTCTTCCTTTTGAAATATCAGTGCACTATGAGAGATTTATTTATCATGGAATATAATAAAAAATATGAATTCTTCTGCGAAGAAGTCAAGGCCAGTTGTGCTTTGTTTGTTTGTTCATCGATATGTCTGCCTGTTCATTTATGCGCTCTTATCTCTGTGACTATCTGCAACAGGGAAACACCCTCAGTTATTTATTACCTTCCAAGCAGGTCAGCCCACTGTACATACGCAGAGAAAGCAGCACTTTGAAACTGTTATCTCTTTCCGCATGAAGTGCAGGACTACTAATGATACATGTTCAACCTGGACTGACCCATTGATAGTTTAGCCTTATGTAACACATGTGTCATTATTGTTGACTGAAAACCGTGTCTGCAGCTGGGATGTGTGTTTACAAAGAAACTTTCAGTTTCTGTTCTCTCTTGGTCTCGCACTCTTAACTTTTAAGACAAGTTGGGTAGTTGCAAAATGTTTCTTTTATTGAAATTCCCGCCTAGACAGATCACTTAAATCTATTCAAAGTAGCAACCAATAGGAATGTACCAGTTTATTGTCGGCTAATGTTACTGCCATTGGTTAGACTCCATTTATAGTTTTCTGTATCTGGGATCCAGGTTTATTAGTTACAAACACAATTTGAGCTCATTCAAAATCGGTTGACAACTTTATGATTAATACGCAGATCTTTGCTTACCTGACACAAAGGGTACAGTGGAAAATTACAAAAACAAATCGGTTTCCACTACTGTCTAAATTATTTCAATCATTAGTTCTGGCCCAGAATTTCCAACTTGTTGCAGCGCTAGTATACAGTGCATATTATATTATTAAGCTCAGGTCAAGAGGACAGAAGGTTGTGCACCTCATGTCGACCCACTTGAATGCCAACGACGCATAGCGGCATGCAGGACTCTAAGGTGGCTTACAGTCTCTATAGGCTTATACATACATTGTGTGAGCAGTCTTGGAAGTTTGCAGGTTTTGAGTCCAACAATGTTGGTGAACGGGTGTATTGATGGTTATATACATGTGTGTATATATGTATGAAATATATGAATGACACTCAGAGCTGGTCATGGATGATGATGAATTTGCCACCTTCAGTTTGATATCTTGTGTTAAATCATACACATAATGTGTTCTGCTTAACTTTTAAGAAACATGCATTAAAATCCGCTCACTAAATGTCTTCTGCCTGTTTTCTCTCGTGAAGGACAAGGTTTGAACATGTAGGGACTAACATCACTGCTGTTACTGTCTATTTGCCTATTCATATCTTTCACAGACTTTTATACATTTGCATACTAACAATGCATATTTTAAACATTTGCATACCATTTGTAGTAAGTACAGGTCAGTCACAGATCATATCTCTTAATGTAACCCATGGCAGTTTTTTTTTTCCATTTGTTATTAAGCCTTGAACCTCACAGAGAATTTGTTCATTGCTTTACTATCTGGACGTTTATTTTAAGCGCATTTATTAAATTTTTTTCCTTCAGTACAGGCTATTAGTTTAAAGAACAATGCTCTACATGATTGTGTTTATAGCCTGGGATGATTTGCAAAACATACTCCTAAAAGAGACAAGAATAAGGAAACAAGTGCAGTTTAACATCCCCATAGCTAACACTGGATAATTCTGAATACTAGCACAATGGCAGTTGAACCAACTTCATACTTTTATTGAGCTTCTAAACATTTTTTTGAAATCAAGTTGGACGATTTTGATATTTAAAATGGAAAAAATAAATGTAAACAGGGTTGTAAAAACCTACAGTTTTCCGAGGGATGTCCACGAGGGCAGTCGCATGCCCTGGAACAGGACTGGGGCGAGGCCCTCTGTCATCTCCAGACACAAGCAGCTGGAGGCAACTGCTAGTGATCCCTTCACAGGTTCACCTAAGGAAGTCTTGTTACAGCAAGTAATTATTTTACTTTTAAGTAAGAACAGTAATCTGGGGGTTTGACAAAACATGTACTGGAGCTCAAGTTAGTTGCTTCAAGCTATTTCTAGAAGTCCTTGCTTAAACCTTTTTTGCATGTCTGTCTGCAGCGTCAGAAAGCAGGTGAGACACTTGCACACATTTAGACATGAAGTACAGGCAGCTGTGCTACATGTAAATGTATAGTAAATAGTTGGACAGGATCAGTTAGCAAATATTTGTTACTTCACTTAAAACAGGTGAGCTGTCACATAAAATTGACCTTTATCCCAATGACAGAAATTTGGAGTTAATTGTTATACTTGTTTTGACTGTTAATCTAAAGATTTCAGATTGACTTCAATTAAAAAAACAAACAAATTTCATAAAAATAATATTATGTTGATGGAGTGAAGTTTAAAACAAGCCAGCACTTGACTAATGTACAGCATGCACTCATCAGCTTTATTGATTGGTTAATAGAAAATCAGAAAACTGTGATATAAACCCACCATAACTATCCCCAAATCACAGGGTCGCGCCATCAGGCGTCCTGATTAGTCAGAATAAATTTTACATTTACCAGATTGTGACCAAGAGATGACGCGTCAAGCCTAAACATTTGAGAACATTTGACAAATGATTTCTGAGCCTCCAGTCGATGGTCCTAATAATAGTGGTGGATTAATTTTCTTTTTATAGACACACCCCAAGGTTTAATCTTAGTCCATATGCACTTCAGGACCACAGCTATGCACAAACCTAAGGGTAATTTGAGTATTTGCAACCTCGGCGGTTATTAAACTGTCTTTATCCATTTTATTTTCATTGAATGCTGATAGAACTTCCTCTTTAGCATCTTCTTAAGAGACTTAAATGCATTAAATATGTTTTAATAGATATTTCATCTTATGAAGAAGTAACTTTGGAAACGAAGACAGAATTGGGGAAAAAAAAAGCTGTCAGTGGTTGAAAACAAACTGAACAACATCCTAATTATCTCAAAATCATGTGTCATTGATCAGTTCATCGACTAATGATAGGGACTATGACACTAAGCTACTGTCCTTCTCATTAGGACCTTATTGGGCTGTCAGAGGACTGTCTGCTCTGGGCATACGGGGCACTGTCATATCCACACTGCTGGTCGATTGATGGTCCATTAACAGCCTATTAAACATGACTAAGTGAAGGAGTTAGGAGTACAATGTTGGGCCAATGGGGGTTTCCCACTCCACAGCATGGATGTCTGTCTGTTAATAGACCCTGGTGGATTGCCATTTTCAAGTGTTGCTGGCCTGTTATAATAGCAGCGATTTTGAAAAGTTTGACAAGAGCTTTTAAAATATGGTTGGAACGATTGGGAATGCCTGTCATGTGCAGCTATTTCTGCTGGTATGTGGCGCTTTGAATAGAAGCGTATTCTTCAAAGAGTCTGACTGTCTTTAGGTTTTGTTGTGATTAAAGGAGTTTGGATAATTAGGCTTAATAAAATGCACAGAAGCAGTAAAGTATAGCAAACTATACAGACCACCTGGAGTCCCAGAATGTTTAAGTGAGATTTATGGTCTAGGAGAACAGAGGCGCTGTAGAGCTTCAGTCACAGGAGCTTTTGTTTTTCTTCAGTGACTTTACAGCCATCCCGAAATAAAGTGAAGATAACAATACGGAGGAGCTCCAAGTCTCCGGAACTTTGAGCTCAAGGAACTAATGTCCAGGAAGTGTTTAATAAGGAACTGAAGGTTCATTTTTGCCCCTTTTGTTTTTACTGTAGTGTAAAGACCCATAAAGACGAATCAAATTAATCACTTAGTGAGGAGGTGATGAGGTTATGACAAAATGTCCAGATGCTTTAGCAAGGCCATATGCATTACTTTAAAAAAATCACTACTATAAGTTTTTATTATTTATTTAATAAAAAAAAATCCAAATAGAAGAGTCAAATCCACCTAAGTTAAATTGTAAATGTACAGCAGTGTTATGAGTATGCATAGTATGGAGTGTAATACTGGGATATTTACTTGTATTAATAGAACTATTCACTGTAATGAAAAGAACTATAATAACACAAGCAAAATCTTAGGTTGGTCATTGTAAGTCCAGTCTTCTGTTGCTGCATGATGTTATAGGTTAGCCTGATGGCTGAACGTTTGAACCTTTGTCTGAACTTTCAGAAAGTACTTCCTGTTTAACCCTAACAATATCTGACTGACATTTAGTTAACCCAACTTCTCTGTTGATTGAGGAAAGTTCTAAATGACTTCACCCTCCCTGACTCTTTTTATTTTTCCCACTCTTGCCACTTCCTGATAATAGTTTGTTCCTTCTTCACAGTTGAACAGTCGTTGATCTGTTGATACATAATCTTCATTCTTTTTGTCTAATTTGTTAAAAATGCAAGACAAAGACAGAGGAGTTTGACATTAATGTTGAAAAATATCACAAATTTTTCTTTTTCTTTTACATTTCAGGTTGGCGTTATATGTGTACGAATACCTGCTACATGTGGGAGCACAGAAATCAGCACAGACCTTCCTGTCTGAGGTAAGACGGCAGCCATGACATCGACTTTTTTATGCTGTACCGAGCCCGGTCGGTTTAGAAATGCCTTCGTTCTTTGCATCTTTCCTGAAAATCACCCTTATAGTTTAACCTTACCAACTCCTGTTCAAGTACATGCTACCAGAAACATTGGCCTTGGTTACTAATGAATGGAAAACGGCTTCCTGCATTACCAAGCTTTACACGATAGATCCCTCCTGTAGCTCGTGTTATAGCAGCTTGTACCCTCTCAGGCATACATCGTCAGTGCAAACATGCTAAACATGATTACAGGGTGCAAGGTGTTGCATAAATTTTTCATAAGGAAATCCTATAACGTTACACCGGATCATGCTCACTGTCCAACCAGGGGATCTTAGTGAACCGGTGAAGTAATGTTATTTCTAGCCGTTTATAGGCAGTGTATTGTAAACTGCATTGTCTCAAGTCTGCTGACAGCCCATTTGGGTGTAAGGAAGTAAATTAATAAGCTATACTCTAGATGATGATTGTACTTTACATTCAAAA
Organism: Pundamilia nyererei; assembly: GCF_000239375.1. Lineage (NCBI taxonomy): Eukaryota > Metazoa > Chordata > Actinopteri > Cichliformes > Cichlidae > Pundamilia > Pundamilia nyererei. The sequence goes on from NW_005187411.1 coordinate 547,905, forward strand.
AGAGGAACAGTAGAGGGCTAATAGAAGAAAGATAGTCGGGAAGAGGGTGATGCACAGAGCCAGAAGGATGCCGATCTTCACATTCGATACCAGTGACAGTTTGAGACTAACTGATTATGTGTTCTTAACCTCGGACCTGCAGACATAATCCTCCCTCTCTAGTGGCCATAAGTGACCTCTTTTCTTCTGGCTTCCTTTTCCTTTCCCTTTTTCTTTTCCTTCTCTCAGATTCGATGGGAGAAGAATATTACATTAGGGGAGCCCCCCGGATTCCTCCATTCATGGTGGTGGTAAGCGATCTATTCAGTTGTTCTATTATTAGAGCCTTTTTGCTTTTTATTCTTGTTTATTTCGAGTGAGTATGTGGATTTTTACTTGCGTAAACACATTTTACAGTGTGCATCTTAAACTGTGTATCCCCCCTCCAATAAATCACTACTGTTATGTGAACAAACAGCTGTAATCCAGGTTTGAGAATAATAAACTCAACACATAAATCAGTACATGCAACCATTCAAAAGTTAAGGTGCTTGGGAAATGCCACTTTTTAATTTAATTAAGGGTACTTGCCCATATTCATGATTTAAAGTGACTCTCAGAGGTGGGAGGTCTGACAGAGTCTCACCCTTGGGGTTGACCAGACTCACCGAGGGCGTGACCCCCTCCCTTCCTGTCTTCGCCTCTCCCCTCCTCCAGCTCTCCAACCTTCACCCCCGATTCTGAAACAATAGATCCAGATGGTTAGGGAATGGACCCCCCCCTCCTCCCTTCCCCCTCCTCACCCTCTCGTCAACCTTTGTAGCCCCCCCACCTCCCACTTTTTTCCCCTTTGTTCACATGGGAGAGGGATTCTTGGTAGATTAACCCTTTGCATTCCAGCTTCCTTTGTGTACAGCCTCCCCCAACCCCTACCTCCACCCCCCAATCATTTCTCCCCAGGGCTAAGATTTAACCTTTAGGGTCAATACCTTACGAACTGATCAGCAGTTTCACTTGTTTTGAGGGATTGCCCTCATCCTGTGGTTCACATTTACGGGTAGAACCATGTTTGTTTTACTGTAAAACCCACATTTAACAGCATTTTTTTTCTTTCTTTCTACCACATATTTAAACTTGGATGGAAATATTTAAGCCTGTTATTGGTATGTGGGTTTCCTGTGGATGCAGAGTCCCCTCCATTGTGTCCGTTTGTAGTTAAGACTACTGAGAATTGAGGCTACACTTAAACAGATCTTAAGCTTATGTAGCTAAAAAGTAACTGAGCACAAGCTACATCGTTGAAAATCTAAATTAAAAATTAAGCTGCTGAATTGTCTTAATACACTGAAACAGTGGCAGACAAGGAGTATTTTATTTTTCTAAAAGTCAGCACACCTAATGACCAAAACCACAGAAGAATACAATTTATTTTCATTTTTTTCATACTTCTTCACATTCTTGGCATATGAAACCATTTAGCTTTCACTTAAGACTTTGAAATCTGTTCAGTATAAGCTTTTAAATGATTCCTGGAAATGACTGGAGAATAGTTAAAATCATGCGTTTTAATGGGGATTTAAAATATGAGAGGAGTTGGCAGGTGTTTGGAGTACTGACTAGTACCTGAATCACGTCTTTTAACGGGAAGATGTTATTTTCTTACCTCCTCTTAATAAAAGTTTAGCATAGAGAGTGAACAACAGTGTTATAAGAGTGAGTTATTGAGCACTGATGCTATTGAACCAGCTGTAAAAACAGCACACACACAGCTGAGTAGCGGATGCTTGGTTTGGACAGAACCACACCAAGAAGTTGATAAAAATGATGAGCAGTACCTGGTGATGTCACCACTGAGGAAGCTCTTGTATTGAGTTCACAGGTGGCCAAAAGTTTATTTGGATGAATGGGAAGTTTTATCGTCTCCTTGTGTTTAACAAGGAGAATTCATAGTAGAGATGGACCGATCCGATATTACGTATCGGTATCGGTCCGATACTGACCTAAATTAC
>NW_005187411.1:551243-554069 GCF_000239375.1 Pundamilia nyererei
GACTGTTTACACTCAGTGGTTGTTGTGAGATACAACAAAAATAAATCAGAATATGTGTTCAAAATGACAAACCCCCTATACCCCCCAGGGTGTAGTTTACATATGAAAATGTTGACAATTGTGAACATCCCGAACATTTAAAAAGAAAAACGATATTCAGTGCAGGGCCACACAAAGAACAAAGCAACATATTAAAAAAATTCTGAAAATGTCAAAGTACAGCATTTGCCAACCTTTCATACAAAGGCGACTCTGCTCAGTGAATCTTTGTAGAGCCTATGATGTAACCTACGTGGCCAACGCCATTGCCAGCATTCATGCTTTTGCGCAGTGTTAATTGTGTTGTGTCCCAGCATTTTATGTGGTGCCAGCCACGATACAAACAAATAAAATCCTGAGGCTTTTCCCCTCCTGCCTACCCGGGCTTTGGTGTGGTCAGTTTTTGTTGTCGTTGGTTTTGTTTGGGTTTTTTCGGAAGCAAACATATTTGCCCCTCAGATTTTTCCACTTCTTTGTACATTCCCTCATGTTCGTTCCGATAGATTCAGCAAGCTCCCTGCCGCAATTTGCTGACTTCTGTGAGTCCTCAAATTGAGGCTATGGTTATGATTCCCCATATTTAGGTGATAATTGTTATTCTCTCACTGATGCATTCAAAAACTGGTACTGATCAGGCCAATCACAATAGCTGCAGACTGCATTTATGTGCCATGTAGTTACATTTCCAGGTGCACATCAGGTTACAGGAGACGTTTGTGGCGCCGTCAACAATAAGAGTCCAAGGACGTGTTGTAATAAAAAGCAAATGAAAGTAGAGAATAATAATTTGAAAGCATGCAAGGCAGTATGAATCAAAAAAAAAGTTAGATTTGTCATTTAGTTAAAAACTTTGTTTCAGAAGGTTCTGAAAGGTGTAATAAAATAAGCATGATGCTGTGTTATGTAAACATTCAAGAAGTGCATCTTCTTGAGATCACATTTTTTTTCTTTTTTTTTTTTTATTGCACACTTGAGCTTTCAACTTTGGTCATTAGTGCTGTTAGGTGCATTTTTTTCCCAACTTTTACCGGCACTTGCTTCTTCCACAGTTTGCTGATACAGGTATCGCAATGCCCACAAAAACCCGCCTCCTCTCAGTCAGACTCATGCACTGCAGCTGAATAATACAGGCTTATTTTTATTTTTTAATACAAATCAGACATCTTATGCCCTCAGTGTTGCGGCGACTTGTCCGCCCCTGGTATTGAAAATGATGTGGAATAATTATATTTTCTAAGGCATTCAAAGTTATGAATTCCAGTGTAATGGAAGGAATTTCCCCACTTTTGGGATTATTAGAGTATATCTTAAACGAATCAGGTTTTTTTTTTTTTTTTTTTTTTATATATAAGAAGAATGTCTTTCTCCTTCTCTGAGTTCATCTTGTCATTGTTTAAGCTGTTAGTAAAATAATCAGAGCAAATGAAAAAACATATGTGCTGCTTTGTAGCTTATGTGATCATTCTGACCTTCTAAAGATAGGCCACTAAGTTAGGATAAGCCAGCTTTTGGGATCAACATAATCTACTCCATTCTACTCATTTTGCTCAAATACAGGAGCTCATTATTGAACTATCCGAAACCTTCATAAATGTCTCATATGAAGGCAAGACTGTATGAAACGCACAAAAAAAATCCGCTTGGAAGTCTTAGTTTAGTCTTAGATGGGTAGCACACAGGCTGTTTGCATTCCCTGTTCTACTTATCATGCCCAAACACACTGACAAAGAAACTTTATGAATAGTTGGGTCCACTCTTGGTACGAGTCAGTGGAACAGTTAAAGTGTAGGGACAGGAAATGGATGGAGGTAAAGAGGTCTGCACAAGTATGGTAATGCAAGTGTGTGCGTATGTGTGTATTCTGAGTGAGTGAGAGGTTGATTGAGGAGGCGACACTGGCATTGTGTCCCTCTTCCAATGATGCTCAAGTGTGTAAGAGGTGGTTTAAGAGCGCCAGGGAGATAGTGAGAGTGTGTGAATGGGTTATGAATAGCTGTTACACATTGGCTTGTATTGCTCTGTTTGCTAACCTTTGAACTGCACCCCCCCTCCCTCTTTCATTTCAGCGTATTCTGGGATTTGTATTGTGCAGCTCCAGACCGAAGAGAGACGTGTGAACACTCCAGTGAGGCAAAGGCCTTCCACGACTATGTAAGTGACAGACTGGCTTTTCTAACACTTAAAAGGAAACAATTAACAATTACTGTTAATCTTTTTTTTTTTTTTTTTTTGCCTGTTCTTTTATGTATGTCTGCCAAGACAAACACTATATTTCAGTCACAAGTCCAAGTTTCTAGAGGAGTCTTAAAGTGGAAAACAGGGGGGATATATACATATACATACATACATACAAACATACAAACATACAAACATAAACGTGGTCCATATGAGAGACTTCTGCTAACCAGCAGTAAAGTTCTAACTAACGGTCGTTTAAAAGTTCATTGATACATTCTTTTCTTGATTAGTTGATGTTTGGCCTATAAAGTACAAGGACATGGGGAATGTCTGTCCTTATGTTTAAGGTGGAAATCCTCAAATTCCTTTTGTCTGATCTAACACACAAACATTCTGATCATTTCAAAGGCTGAAACTTTTCAATATTTGTCCTTTGGCTTCAAGAACAACTTAAAGATCCACTCACACAAATTGTAAAAAAGTTTAATTGAAAATGCTTTCCCCCCTATGTTCTGTCTTGTGTGTGTATGTATACCGTTACAGTGCTAGATACTCATTTAAAGTATTTCAGAGACTTCTTCAAACTTCAAAATTGTTCTTGACTAGTTT
>NW_005187411.1:554205-573386 GCF_000239375.1 Pundamilia nyererei
TGCTTAAAGCCATGTAATTAAAATAAAACGAATAAAAAAATGCAGTGTTCAACTCAGAAGTCGTCAAGAAGATCAATTTATGTGCACCAGGCTTCTTGAGTTTTGCTGTCACACATGCTGAATGGCATGCATGGACATGTGTTAGACCCAAGTATGATTGAGCAGGGAACATTTCCATACCAAACCTATGGTTCCTCATTTCTTAAGGTGCATCAATAATTGACAGAAAAGGAAGAAACTTCAGAGGAGCAGAAAAATAAAAACAATTTGAGAAACAGCAAGAGGAAAAAACTGAGGGAATATTATGGAAATCCAAAGGGTCTCATTCTGTGGTGTTGCTGATTGAACGATGAAACTGAAAATGACATTATGTAGGTAGATTGCAAGTCGGTGTTTCTCTTTGTTACAATGTATAATGTTGTTACAATGCACCACTTGAAACGACACCACACAGTGTAATAATATCCTTGCAGTGCCATGAAAACCCTGCTTCTAAAAGTGTGTTCTTGTTACCAACTTATATTAATCATGTCTTTAGCTTTACTTAACATAGAATCGCAATTCAGCAACACACTTTTTTTTTTTTTTATTGTTTTTCTGAACTTCATAGGTGAGAATGGCTTAAATTCTTTTCAAAGGTCGGGGTCAGCTGTGGTTTCCATAGTTTGTAAGGATTCAGTGTCTCATTTGAAATCAGTTCATTTGGATGGCCTCCTAATTGTTATTCCTGATTTTCCATCTTGCTGAGGAATTCCTCAAACAACAACTCCAGATTTCTGCAGCAATAATGCAAAGTGTTGTTTTTATTCCAGCATGAGGAGAAACTGTAACTCTGTTGTCATGTCTGTAAAAGTCATCTGCTCTGATTGACACTGTGTCTGTCTTCGGCGTGTCCGCTTTGGCCAAGACAGTGTGGCATTGTGTGTGTGTGTTTTTGTGTGTGTGTGTGCATGCGCTGTATAGTGTGAGGAGATAATGGAATAGAGTTCTAATCCGGTAATCCCAGCACTGGGCCGAGGCTAAGCCAGGGATTTGTGTGTGTGTGTATGTGTGAGTGTGTATGTGTGTGTTTGGATGGGTGGGGGGCATCTTTGGCAGCCAGCCCATAGTAGGAGGGTGGATGGGCTCATACCCTCCTTCCAGTTAACCCTGTGTATAAATGTAGATGGGTGAACGGCATGTCTGCTCCTAGCAGCGATAAAGCAAAGGAGATGGGACTGGTTTAATTTTGGCTCTTGTCCCCCGAGGCTGGTCTCTGAGCACAGGTCCTTTTCTACTGGTTTCAAAAGAACGAGCCAGTTAGAGGCACTGAAGAAAAAGGCATTTCACCTTACGTTAAAACAGTTTCTTACTCTTTTGAGGATTGCAGGAGTGCACGCCAGCGTTTAAGGAACATTATTACAGTTCTGTCCGCTGGGTGCAGAGACACAAATGAGGTCTGGCTAGTTTTTGGATGCGGGTTATAAAAGTACTACAGGGGTTATAATATAGTTGATTTGTTTGTGTATTTTTTTTCAATAGAAAATTACCTGTAATAATCATAGATCTCTTTGTATAGGTTTTTAATTCATGCTTAAATAGCTTTATAAATTTCAAACACATCTTTAAAGTGATGTGTTTAATGTGGCAATATTTAGCTGAAGTGCAGTAAACATGAGAAAAACAGAAGCCAAGGCAAACACCATGTATATGTATGTATAATTTAATCAGGGCTTGTCAATAAGACCAAGACCAGGGATTCTTGTCATGGGCTGTGTTGTATTACTCGGTAATCTTCTATTAAGTGAATTTTTGTCATTCAGCTTTCAGCAACATCTTTTTGCAAGTATTTGCTTACTGGGTAATTTAGCACTGCTAGCTTGATCACTTATGTTAATGAGTGATAGTATAAAGTGTTTCATAAATGAGTATTTCTGCTAAATTATTGTGTGTTGTTGTTTTTTTTTTAAAATGGATTTATTTGAATTTATGTTTTGAATGAGCTTGGGGATGTATTCATCTGGGACGAGGGGTCACGAGTGCTCATTGCTCGGCTATAGAGGCCCTTGAGTTTTATTTATTTATTTAATTTTTCTGCTTTTGAGGCTTCTTCAGGAAGCTCTTCTGCTATTTTCTGTTACCTTCTCAAACTCCTTCCCCATCTTCTTCTCATACACTCTGCAGCTCTGTCCTATTCACGTCATATTTTTGCAGCGTTGAGTACCTCTGTAACACCCCCACATCCGCATCTGTCTTCTGTCCCCATTCATTCCAAAAACTTTTTTTTAACCTCTCTTCCTTGTTAACTCTACCTCTTACTCTTTCTTAGATCTAACAAACCAGCCCACCCCCTCTCCTCTCACTTCGCTTATCACTCGCTCTGTCTGAGTCTCCTTCTCTTGTTGCACTCACCACCCCCACCCCTACAACCCCTTTTCTCAAGACAAGATTGATTGGCTAATCTAGCTGTTTACCCACAATGCCTACTAGCACTGAAGAGAAGAGGGCAGTGTTGATAGTATAAAGACACAACCGAGAGACAATTGAGGTATTTGAAAATGGAGTTCAGTGAACATACCAAATGGATAGAGAAGGAAATTAAAGATAGCTGCTTTTGTTATTATTTTAAATAGAGCAACTGTAATTTCCAACTATGTGTAAATCAATAACACTATAAAAAAAAAACTACAGGAAATTTGAAAACAGCATGTATTTAAAGTTATAGTATATCTGTACTGGTGTGTGTTTTGGTGCTTTTCAGCACTTTCTGATGCCTTGGAGGACAGTAGCAGCGTAATAATATTTGTACCATTTCCTTTAATGCCATAAAGTGTTTAAACCTAATGAAGCATTAGTGACAGAAAGCAGCTCTTTGTTATACAGCAATTTCTCCTGAAAAAAATCCATTAAAACCAGCTGACATTATGCAGCATATTAAACAACCTGCAATATGTTTTCACTGTGAATAGTTTAAGGAGAAAGCCTCTTAGATGCAATTGAATAAAAAACCCAAACTATTCTGCCAAATTGCTGCCTGCTGTGTAACTGCTGCTTTCTTCCTCTTTTGACCACATTAAACAGAAATCTCTCTAAATTCCTGAAATTTCATATAAGTCGCATTACCACAGTGATTTTTAAAAAAAAGTCTATAATCCTGTTAAAACGGTATTTGTATGTATGTACAAATTCCTCTATTAGAAGCAAAGAGACATAAAACACAAGCATGTTTTATTTCAATCTATATTTTTGTCACTGGCTGACTCCAGATCAGCTAAATGGAGAACTTTATGCTTTTTGCATTGCAGAATAAAGTATGTAAGAGAGAAAGAAGTGTGTTTTTATATATATATATATATATTAGTTATTTATTACTGTATTACTTAGATTACTAGTAATAATACTAAAACATCCATAATAATTTCAGTTCTTCCTTCTCCTTGATTTGAATCTATACTGTTATTCACTGCTGTTCTCATTCCACCCATAGTCTTGTCTTTTGGACGCTCTGCCATCTCTCTGGAGCGTTGGCTAAGTGGATGTTGTGTCTGCAGCATGTATTAGTGCTGTCATCCGGTGTGTGCGCACAAGTCCGCCTGTCTGGTTCAGTACTGCTACCTTGGCAGCAGCGTTTGGGGAAGTGCGTGTGTGTTTAGCGTGCACGTTGTGCCAGTTTTGAGGACCAGCTGGGTTTTCAGAGACTGTGTGTGTGCACGCGTGTTTGTCAGACGTGACGGTGAGAGGAGCAGCCATATCCTGTTGCTCCAGAGTGAAACATACTGTTTGGTCTGGGCAAATTAGCCAGATCACCACAGTCAGCTATTTTTTCCCCCTCCCATCTCCATATACTCTGTCTCGCATCCTCACTCCTTTGCCTTTCTACCCCCCCTTCTCTCCCTTACTCTGTTCGCTAAGGACAGCAGGTCAAGGAGACAGTGATGAGGTACATATCAGTGTGAACCAGAATGTAGATTAGTACCTCTCCAGGCAGGGACACGCATAAATACAGACACAAGCACACACATACAGATGCATCTGCTGTCTATTCCTACCTCACGCCCTTCTTTCCATCCAGTGTTTATATCTCTGTCTTTATCCCTGTGAAAGGTATCAGGCGGAGGTCAATAATGTGTTGAGCACTATTGATCTGTCCGGTAGGTCCTATGGGTGAGAGTGGGGAGAGGGAAATGGAGAGGGAAGGATCAATGCTATTTTGTATAGGCTATCTACATACTGTACTATACGAGCCAATCAGAATCATTAGTGTCTTGTTCTTTGATAGATTATTCATCAACACTATGAGTTTGTGCTGAAAAGGAAAAGCAGTCTCAACTCTGGATTAAGGTGTCAGAGCTTGAAATATTTTGCCACCCTGGTAGCGAGGCAGAGGGTGGAATATGTCTGAGTTCATCCTGATTTCCACAGGCTAAACTACTTCTTAAACTCATCTCACTCCAACCAGGAGGAAACGGCTTCAATAAAGTGAGGTCATTGAAGAGTTTGGTACAGTCAGCTTACTGAAAGCTGCCTCAAGTGTAAAATTATTTTCATGGAACGAACAAATGCACATCAAAGGTTTTACAGAGCCCAAGAGACCGTCTTCACTGTTTGCTTGGTAACTAATGACTTCATATGTTAGAAAATTGAATCAATAGGATTGAATGAATATTATTATTGTTGCTGGTACGTGAGTGGGAGGTATTTTTGCCTTACTGGATAGTGTATAATCCAGAAATAACAGGAAAAGATGAAGGGTGACTTGTCACAGAAATCATCATCCAGGCTCAAATCAGGAAAGGTGTGATAAGAGTACAAACATCAGTCTATTAAGAAGACTTTTTTTGGCCTTTTGTCCAAGTGTGCAATAGAGAGAAACAGGAAGCATGGGAAGACAGTCGGATGATAGGAACCAAGGCTCTCTGACTGTCAGTGTACCCAATTAATGCTTCGTTTGAGGTGTCTGTCAGAGTCTTAATAAACTGTGGATGTACTCATCAGAGAGTGGGCTACAGGCGGGCCCACTCTCTGAATGATTCAAATTTATCTTCAGTATATTTTGCTAGCTGTAAATATATTTAGTGCGAATAATGGAGATTTGAATTTCTGAGTAGAATATCATGAATAGAATGGAAACACCTGTGCGGCAATCATAGCCTGTACAGGTTAGGGTGATAAATGTTACTGAAGCCTTTCTTGTTTAATAGTTAAAGAAAGATCAACACTATGTGACTATGTAAGTCCAGAGGTCGCTACGCTCTCCTGCCAAGTTGTGAACGAGTATGGAGTGGCTGAGAAATGAAAACCCTAAAAAGGTAAAGATGTTGGTGGAAGGAAAGAATACATAATGTAAGTTTAACGCTAATAATTGAATACTTTTCATTAGGAAAGTGTAAATCCATTATTTTTCAATGTTGATACTTGTGCTGTTGTTTCAGCTGCGACCCTTTGTCAGCTCAGTATGTTGTAAACATAAAACCCAATTGAATTGAATAGATGATCTCCATAAGCCATAGTCCACCTGTTGTCACCAAAATCGTACACACAAAATCATAATTCATGAAGGTGCACCCAGTTGAATTTGAGTTTTTAAAAGATAATGTTGTGTTTTTTTTCTTTATATAGCACAGGTACAGATCAGGTCTCTGGCCCAGATTCCGTGTTGTTGATAGCCAGGTAACATAAAAAAACTCACCTGATATTGTTTTTGAGCAGATGCTGCACCAGGATGCTTTGACACAGTGTTTGTGCAGCGCTGCCGCGGAAGGCCATTAAAATATAGTTTACAGTTTAAACAGTGTAAATATTCCCAGGCATTTGAAAATGCGTCCCGTGGGTTTTGTTGAACTTTTCTGCCGGCTTCTATAAAAGAGACACATTCTTCTTTCTGCTGCATGTCAGACATTAAAGAGTTTGTGTTGCCACCAGGTGCTTCTTTCATGCACTCCTTATTTTGTAGACTTTTCCATGCTTCTGCCTGGAAATGAATAATTCAACTCAACTCCACGTTGCTATTATATCAGCTAATTAGTGCAGTACTAATATCTGCTGTGGATTATTATGTCTTCTTGAACTTGCTTCTTTTCATAAGTTTACACACTTGTCGCCCCTGTACACACATGTTCTTTGTGAATTAGCATTTAACGTTTACCTTCACAAATGTCAACCCATTCCTGGAGATCTGATTTGTTGTAAATCACGTTATTGTGATAAAATGCAATGGGGGCAGGATTTTCTGACTGTCTTCCACTTCAGAGGTAGAAATGGAGAGGTGGATATAAACACTACTGTACGCGCCACTACAAACACACAGGAAAAAAGGCACTGCTGGATTCTTTTGTATTTCCCCAGGCCAGTTGATTTTAATAAAGTCCAACTGCATATTAAATCTACCTTCATTTTTGCTCGTGGCAACCACGCTCAGTCTACACGCTTTCAGTCTGCATTCATTTTCAATCAGCAAATTAGGGAATGTGTGAGGAGATAACTGGCCATTAATAGTCCATAAAAATAATGTGACTGAGTGATTGATTGTGAGCAGAAACCATTTTTGGTGCATGTTCTTTGTTTTTCTCCCTTCGTGTTTTGTTTTTTTTCTTTCTTCTTTTTATCTCCTTCTGTCTCACTCTTGTATCTTCTAACTCACTCTCCAATCTCACTCTCCTGCATCTTCTTATTCTCTCTCTCTCTCTCTCTCTGTCTCCGTGCTCCTGGAGCGGGGGATGCCAGGGGGACAGAGTGCAGATAGGACCTGTCTCCATAGCAACAGCTTCTGCAAGCTGCTGACACCCTACTGGGGGGACTGAGGGGAGGAGAGGTTGTGGATGGGGAGGGATAGTACAAGGGTTGGGGCACAGGGATATGTGTGTGCCGTATGTGTGTTTGTGCATGTGTGTGCACCAGTGCCAAGACAAATGAGTGTGGGGGTCACGAATAGGAGAAAAGATGGAGAGAAAAGTGTTCGGAAGAAAAAGAGGAAGGATGGAGAAGGAGAGAAAGAGGCAGCCTACCCTGCTTCTTCCCCAGGGACTCGGTGGCCTGCTCATGTTCACTAGCAGAATTAGCATAAAGATGGGGGGAGGTGTGTGTGCGTGCGTTTGTGATATTTCAGTTTGTGTGCTTTGGTTTCAGATGGGAGAAGGAGGACGGCAAGCGTGTTTGTGTACATCTGTGTAACTGGCGGTATGTGTTGTCCATGCATGCAGCGTGTGTCATATGGATATAGTGTGTTTGTCAGTTGTGCGTGCTGGAGGATCTGTAGATGTGCAAAAGTGTGTGTCTGTGTATTTGTTAGAGCAACTCCCTCCCCTGGGTCTTAAACCCCCTCTCTGTTCTGTCCTGTAGCCTGCGGTTCTCCCCTGTCTGCTTTTCTGTACTGAAGGGCTGCACTTTATGAGGCTGTGATGCAAGCCTTTGTGTGTCTGTGCGATTCCGCGTTCATGTGGTTGCGTGCACATGTGTTTGTTCCGGCTTGCTTATGTAAGCACTCTGAACATGCGTCTCCTTCTATGTGTGTTGACAAGAATACAGTTATATCATATTTAACTCCCGGGCTGAATCATTCTGCCCCCCTTTTCCTATTCTAGATTCTAATTTTATTCTCCCATATTGTTTGACTGACGTAAAGGGGACTGGAGACAGTACTGGTGTTACATCTGATTTGTTTTAGTTGAGTGGTATGCTTTCTGTGTTTGTCCTTAAGATAACAATAATATAATTACTCACTGATGTTATAAATTTCAATTAAGCGAGAAATGTAGCATTTGTAATTAAACATCCTTAGAGTTGTAGAGTAAATGGAGTACTATTAAAGACACTGTGTTTGTCCTATAGGGAATGTTATAGCCCAAAAATCTAATGGACAATTGCTTTGGAGTTAAATGTTATTCAGAAAAACTGAAGAAGGAAAAAAAAGATTCAGTGGCCTTCTAACAAAAGAGTCTTTAAGTGTCTCAAATATCTTGATTGCTTCATTTTCTAAAAATTAGCAAGAACTCTGTAAGATCAACCTATTTGCAGAAGACTTGTTACTATATTTAACCTCTGTCAGTACTCATTAGGTACTTATGAAAGCTTGTAATGAAGATAAGTTTTGAGTAATTTAATTGTTTACAGTAAATTAATGTAAGTTGGTTTGGTGCTGAACTGTATTTCATAACCATTTTTTTTATATGTAGCTCATGAAACACGAGATGACACTTGTCTCTGTTGTGATCTGACCAGGAAGTAATCACTATACTTCAAATCAATCAAAATGTCTCTTAAGACATGAAATATGAAGATTTTTCCTGAATTCATTAAAATTAGTTGAATTTTGAAATAAATTAAATGTAACAAATTGTGTATTTTGTGCCAGATTCTTAAACTGCATCCAAATATGCCATTACTGACACTTGGCTTCTTTGTAATGAGAAAGGACCTGTGGAATAGTCGTTGAGAACTTCAAAAAACAAATTGGCAAAATTTTTCAACTTTACTAGCTGACCTATGGAGCATCTGTTAGGATGTTGAAATGCAGTTTCAGGGTGATTAGTTCCATATGAGTACATTCAAGCTACAAACTCCTACGTATGCGGTGTTCCTAGATCGCTTTGCAAATCAGCTGCACATTATTATAGAGTCAGTGTTGTTTTCATTTATCTCCAAGAAATGAAAATGAAGGAGTTTGCTAATATTAGCCGTTATATTTCTGTTGTTTGTGACAGAGACAAAAAAGCTTTTTAATGAAAGAAGCATAAAAGTATGTACTCATTATCACCGGTGCAGATAAATAACTGCTGTGTTGGTCAGGACATTATTCCTGGGTGTATGATAGAATAGATCAGAGTACAGGCACAGGCCTCTTTACAGCTTTGTGTCACTGACATTTTATGATTGTTCCTCTTCTGAAGTGTGTTTGAATATTTTTGCAATGTTTCTCCCTGAAGTCTTTCTTTTCATTGCTGGCCTTGCCTAAAGAAAGAGATTGGGGGGGTTTAATACATCTCTCTTCTATCTAACATTTAAACTTTAAGTGGAGTTTTTTTTTTGGGGGGGGGCAAATGCAGGTGCAGCCACTGCTCCCTGTTGTCGTTTGTTGGCCAATGCGGCATCATGCACATATACATTAGGGTAGAGCAGTGAAGGATGCATGTACACGTTGGACACCATATCGAATTCATCTGTTTGTGTTTTCCAGAGCGCAGCGGCAGCGCCAAGCCCAGTGATGGGCAACATGCCACCCAATGATGCCATGCCAGGTGGTCCCATGCCCCCAGGCTTCTTCCAGGTATGACCCCACTCTTGTGTCATCACCAAACCCACTTCTCATTTTACCCCATCTGCCATTCATTCATTTCTGACTTCCCCAAAACAAATAATCTATATTTAGTCTACTCTTTGACTTCCTTCTCCGATGTTCACTTATTTCTGTAGAGCAATAAACTAGCAATTTCTTATTTTATTGTTAGCACATTTTATAGTAGTTGCACTAAACATGGACATTTCCCAGTTGAGAAATTATTCAGGTTTCTTTTTAAATTTTCATTCATGTTATTATTCTGACAGTAATTACAGTCTTCTCTGTACAGAAGCTGACTTTTATTTTATGAAAACTTTTTTTTAAGTAGCAAATAACAGCAGCCTTGTTTGCACCTTAATTACTGAGCAATATCTGATTAGCCCAGTTGGTGGTTTATTTACACAAGAAGACAGGAACATTTTCTTAACCTAAAGTTTATCTAAAGAAAAAGGCATGGCTTTGCTGCTAATTGAAAATATCTGTTATATTTATAGACGGTAAAAGGAGGGTTTTCCTCAGTTATTAGACTTCTTAAGATACTGATCAGATACCCGTTTTTTTGTTTTGTTTTTTAAGCCTTTAATTTGACTTCCGATATCAGTCAGGTTCTACTAATTAAGACTTTCACAGTAAAATCTATATGGAGTTTAATCAGATGACAGCATAGTTGCAGTTTGGGTAGCAGGGGGGGTTTTTTTTGGTGTTTTTTTTTTTTCCCTCCACATTTTTCCAAATACTGTTTATTCCACTCTAGATATTTACACCCACCAGAGCCTCTGAAGCTCATACTGTTCATTCATCTGTGGCTCTGCGCTCGCTGGGCTGCTGTTCAGCCGATTTGTGATTCAGCCATCCCGTATTCATCCTCTCTCCACTCCTCCATCTCCATCTCGTCTGTCTCTGACCTGTCCCGGGTCTGTGAAGGGAAAGGTTTTAGTGTGGGAGATGGCTGTCTGAAGAGTGATGAGAACGAGACATGCAAACGCGCACACAGTATACAAACACGTGCAAGCATGCGAGCACACATTCACAAACAAAAACACTGTGAGGCAGTGGTGTGATGGACAGCACTGGCATTTGGCAGGAGGCACGATAAGGTGATGGCGAAGAGTAGGAGCGAAAAAGCGAGTGACACATTAAGGGAGAGGGAAGGATGGAGAGGAAGAGGGGTGAGTGGAGGAGTAAGAAGAGAGGGAAATGTGAAAGATCAGTGCCACCAGGATTGTGGCCCACTGTTTGTTTCTGTGGCTACGTCCCACCCTATTGTTTGCTGGCTGAGAGTGAGGGTGGTGGTGCTGATGGTGGTGGGGGGGCTAGTGAGAGTATGACTGTGAATAAGCAAGGGAAAGGGTAGGGGGGAGAGGGGGTGACGAGACATGCATGGAAGTGCTATTTATAACATTGGTGGAGGAGTAAGATTGGACGATGGCTTGTGTGTCTGTGTTTGTGTGCACATTGTGTTCAAGCGACCTTACTGTAACAGAAAGCTTCGGTTGTTCACTGCAAATGTGGCTCACGCAGGCAGAGCGTTGTTTGAAATCCTGTTAAGAACGTCAGGCCTGACACCTAAACAATACCTCCTCTGATATTTGACTTTTAAAAAATGTTAAACTCTTGCTTTCACCATAGCTTTTTTTTTCTTTTCAGCTAAAGCAGTCACAAATTTAAATGCTCTTAACATACAACACAGGCAGCTATGCAGAAATCTGTCAAGGACATACGAGATCCAAGCAGCGGCTGCTGATGACTTTCATAACCAGTCGATATGTTTTTCTTGTTTTTGAGTTGTTATTTTGTCTACAGTATGTCAGATAAGACATGACAGCTTCAAGATATGACTTAAAGTTTACGAGCAAGAGTTCAAAATAAAAACAAACAGTTCAATTTTCCATCATTCTGCAAAAAGACAGCAAATCTTCGCAGCTGAGATGTTTGACATTTTTGTGTTTAAAAATAATTCGCTAATAGATTATAATAGTTGTTGATTGTTCAAATTTTCTTCTGAGATGCTGACCTCATTAATTGGGTCAAGTGGTTTCTTTTCTTTTTTTTATTACAAAGTTTCAAGTTTTTTTCTCTCCATGAATTGCATTCATTAAGAGCTTTTTATCAAGGCCGCCCTTCTGACAGATCTGCTGCCCCAGACAGATATTGGTCCGTACAATAAAGTAGACCCCATCTAATCTTGTTGTTGTTTGTTGTTAATTAGTACACCTATTTCTTACTCAAGCAAGCAGTTGGTCTGTTGTCTGTCCAGCAAACACAAGCAGTTGTATGGAATTGATGTCTGTCTCTATGCATTTGAAGAAAAAAGAAGTGACTTTTGGTAGTCAGTTGTACAAAGCGATTGGCTCAGATTCTGTTGGTCAACTGATTTCTTCATTTCATCTGAAAAATTATAATATTGAACTGACTGTTTAGCACTTATGGACATTTTTTTTTTTAATTTAACCGTTACATTTTAAAGCACTAGAAGTAGTTGGGACGTAAACGGCTAAGCAGGTGCCCCCCCCCCCCCCCGCTTGATTAAGTAAGGTCTGGAGTTGAATGTGCATTTGGTAGCTGCTCACTGGGACTTTCAGCATGAGGTCCAAAGGGATTTTGATGCAAGTGAAGAAGGCTGTCATTCAGCTGAAAAAAAAAACATAACAAAGATGGTGGAAACATTAGGAGTGGTCTAATCAACAATATGGTGCATTCTTAAAAAGAAGGAATGCGCTGGAGAGCTTAGCAACATCAAAAAGCCTGTAAGCCCACACCACATCTAACTTCTGCTAAAATGATGGGAAGCATATGGAGAAGAAAAGGAAACTCTTACGATCTTAAGCATGCCACATCATCCGTCAAACATGGTCGAGGCAATGGTATGGACATATATGGCTGCCAGTGGAACGAGGTCACTTGTGTTTATTGCTGATGTGATTGCTGATAGCAGTAGCAGGATGAGTTGTGAAGTGTACATGGCTATAGCCCCTGCACCGAGGCAGCCTGCTGCTAAACTGGCCAGATGGCTCTTCACAGTGGGACTCAAAACTGACCCAAAATGTACAACGGAAGTAACACAAGAGCTTCCTAATCAAAGAAATGTAATGTTGCTAAATGGTTGGGTCAGTCACCGGACATCAACCCAACCCAGCATGTTTCTCATTTAGTGACGACAACTGAAGGCAGACTGACCCACAAACAAGCAGCGACTTAATGAGGCTGCAGTAAAAGGCTGGCAAAGCATTTCATGGGTGGAAACCTAACCTTTGGTCATGTCAATGCATTTGAGACTTTAGGCAGTCATTGACTGCAAGAGTTTTGTGTATCAGGTATTTAAAATCATGCCGTTTGGTATGATTTTTTTTTTTTGAGAGTTTGTGTAGTTACTTTTGAGCCTAACTACTGTTTTTTTTTTTTTTTTTTTTTTTTAAACAATTGCAATAATTTATTTCGACCGTAGTATTTTTGCTGAACTCCCTAGGATTATGCCAAAAGTCTACACTGAATTGCTTTGTTTTAGATCCATTATTGGGTGTGTGCAGAGATAAATTCACAAAAAATGTTGTCACTGTCCAAATACTACCAGACTCACTGAGGTAATCGGTGTGCTGTCTTTGTGTGTGTCCGGATGCCTAGGAGGGATACATGGAAAATTCCATTTACCATTAAATCAGCCAGCTTTTGTTTTCTTCGGACAACTGGAAAAGGAAAAATACCAAAGCACTGAAAGCACTAACAGTGATGGAGCAGAAACAAGACTGTTGCATAATGACTTCTTTATTAGAGGCCGTTAACCGCGTGTCTCTGGGTGAGAAGTGGGCAATAACGATGCAGTGTTTTAGAGCAGCAGAGGGGTCCCTCACAGGATCACGCGTTTTACTTTGAAGTAGGCTGACGATAAGCAGGGAAAAACTTCCAACCTGTTCTTGTTTTTGCCAGTATCATCTTTCTGGTTTGAAGTTACCTCTTGTGCCTGTCCTGCTGCTGCCTGTCCTGTTGCAGTGAGCCTTGGGCAATACTGCCCCCATGTGGATTTAGCGAATACATTTAATCCTCCAACAAGAAGGACCAAAGTATCAGAGAGATGGTTATGCTTTAAGATTTCTGTCAGCTTGTTTGAACTCAAACTCACATTGAAACTATTCCTATATGATTTTTCATTTTATGGGTTTTTAAGGAGTAACTCCACGTTAAGATGCAGCTTTTCCCACTTTTGTGCTTCCTTCTACCTCAAATTAAAGACTCCCCACTGACTCCCCACTGCCCCCCCCCCCCCTTCCCAACCCTCCCCATCATCTTCCTCTCATAACTTTGATTGGGTAATTCCTCCAGGTGTAAACCCACATTTTGCCCCTCCCCTTTCTGATATCGCTCTTCTTTCTTAAAGGGACCACCCGGCTCTCAGCAGTCCCCCCATGCACAGCCCCCCCCACACAACCCCAGCAACCCCATGATGGGACCCCATGGCCAGGTAAGAAGCAAATGCTTTCTCTCAAACACCCCTCTTTTTTCCATTCCCTCTAAATCTCCCCTCTACCCCTCACCCACACACTACCTCTTTCTTCCCATTCACTGCTCACACACCTTCTTCTTCTTCTCCCACCCTTGAGCCCTGTGAGCTCCAGTTTTGTTCAGGGTAACTCCCCGTAGATGTCGGCCCCCTTTTTATGAAAGCCGAGCTTCCAGAGGCAGCAACGCAAGCTCCTCTTCAAGGCCCAGAATCAGCTGTCCCCGTGTGGGATGAATAATTCACTCCTTGCCCCCTCCCCTGGAGCAGCTTGTGGGGGGTTGCACACTTATCTTCTCCGTCACTCTTAGCACACACACATGCTCATACCTCTCCCCTCCCCCCTGCTTACTTGTTTTAACACCTTATAAATAAAACAGGGGACAGGCATTATAAACGTCACACATATGTACAAAACACATGGGTATGCTGATGCACGTAGAACAACCAGAGGCTTGGGTTGCTACAGCCTGCCAGTTGACAAACACATATCCAGTCTTTAAAAACTTCAATCCTCAGTCATTCAGCAGTTATCCAGAACAGTAGCTACAGATGCCACTCTGGAGGTAAAGCTAGCCTTTACCCATTAACTGCGGCAGCTCAGCTCTTCATTCTTGTGGTTTCTGGTTTCCGTCTTATGTGCGAGAGAGTGTGGACACGCTTCCGCTAAGGTTTTGAACGGTGTTGTTGGCCTGAGGTGTCTCTAACTACGCCAGGCAGACCACAGGCCGAATCAGCTTACACCACAGTGAGAGCACGCGGGCTGTGCAGGGAGCTGTGTGAGCGCTGCCGTTAAGCACACACAAATGTGCATGCTGTTAGTATAAGCGGGAGATTTGAAAAATCAGAAAATAGGCTCTTATGCCAGTGTACTTTGTTGGTTTCCAAGTTATTAAGTTGATGAATCTGCACTTTTTTCACTGCCATCTCTCATTCTCCAACACCACTGCGTTCATCTGTGTCCTCACCATCACCCCTGTTTGAGTGCGTTTGAATCTATCAATAATAGAAACTGTGTTTTCTCTGTGTCCTCCTTTGCCCTATAATTTCCACCCTCCTTTCCCTCTGTTTTTCTTTCTTCCCCTGTTCCTTACTGCAGCCTTTCATGTCACCGCGGTATCCAGGTGGACCGCGCCCCTCACTCCGAATGCCAAATCAGGTACTGAGCAGCATTTTGAATTTTGTTTATCTATTTTTTATTTTTTATTAACACCACTGAGAATCTGTGATGCCAACATATGCCAGTGTGTTGATCAATTTTCTCTTTTCTCAGCCTCCTGGTGGTATCCCAGGATCTCAGCCTCTCCTGCCAAACAGTTTGGACCCAACAAGACCGCAAGGTAAGGCCGGTCGTAGTTACAGGTCAGAGCAGATGATGGGTCTGTATCTGAAGTTTTAGTTTGGATTTTCTTGAATCTACTTTAAAAGTGGTGATATTTTAAAATACCTTAAAAGATTTGGTCGGTAATCAAGAAGTTAAAAAAACAAACAAAACTCTGCATTGTCTTCATACTAGGGCTTTGGGGGATTTTGTATACATTCAGATTGTGTGACTATTTCTTCCTGAATAGATTGAATATGTGGGGGTGTGTCTGGCTCAGGAAGGGGTCTGTGCTGATTTTAACTGCAGATTATAGCTTCAGAGGCCCGAGTGTTGCTACCAGAGGGCTTAGAAGGAACCATTCTAAGTGGCTATGGCATTTATTAATTCCTGTGTTGCTTTCAGTGTGTGACTCTGGGGGTCTTTTCTTGCAGGTCATCCTAACATGGGTGGACCAATGAGAATGAACCCTCCCAGAGGAATGGCCATGGGCCCACAGGTATGACAAATCGGCTGCGCAGAGGGCACGAAACTCTGATGGGAGTTAGTTTCTACATCTAGTAATTGCAATAGTGAATGAGACAGCTGTGCACTTAGGCTTGCTTTTAATGGTTATATAACTGTATGGAAGCGCCTCTTACAGGGTGAAATGTAACTTTTCTTGAATTTGTTGCTATAATTGTCATTACTCACTTATGGTGAAGACTTTTGTCTTTTGTTATCTGCCTTTGACAGTCCAGTCATGTTTTGTGTATGATGTGTGAATATAAAACAAAACACTGAAACCTGTGCACTCAACAAAATCAAATCTTTTGAAAGTTCTTGTAACTTTGCTTCGAAGCTCTAACTGTGTGTTGCATTTTTTTTAAACATCTTGTCTCTTAGAATTATGGAGGTATGAGGCCTCCTCCCAACTCAATGGGTGGTCCAATGCCAGGAATGAACATGTAAGTCCCATTTGCTTCATCTTCAACATACTGCTGTTCATTCGCAAGTAGTTTTAGTAGCAAGCAGAATCCAAAAAAAGGACATCAGTTAAATGTTCTTCATTAATTCCGAGGAGCTGTTGGAAAAAGGTGTCCAGAGTTTATCCTTGGATCTAGTAAACTTGTATAACTCTCATATTTCCTTTATATTCCCAGTTCCCTTTATTGTTGGTTTGCTTTCTAAACTTTTCTTTTTTTTTCCCCCCTCAGGGGTCCCGGAGGAAGAGGGCCTTGGCCAGGTCCTAATGCTAACTCTGTGAGTTTGAAGCCCTCTGCACATACACAATAGGTGGCAGGCAGACTTATAGCAACAAGAATAACAATAACTTGGCAATATTCAAACTCAATGCATTGTATAATAACTTGATAATGAACTCGTCTAGTTTTCCTAAACAGATTTAAATTGTTTAACATGTTTAAACAATGTTGGAGATCATTTTGAACACGGCTAATGTGTTGCATCAGTCAGTGCCGGCAAGTTTGTCCCCTAAAACCAGGTTCATCAAGTACATTTGGAGATGACTAAAGTTTAAGCAACACCAATTAAACCTCTGAGAAGAATGTGCTTTCTCATTGTTGTTCTGTGATGCTAAACCAAAGTCATGCATCTCCTTTGTTAAATACCCAAAGATAATAAACGGGTAGCTCTTGCACAAAAATCGAGGAAATTTCTGACAAAGCATTTTCACCAGCTGAAGAAAATCTCCCTGATAGACTTGCCGTTTACTGCAGGATTGTTGTATTAGTTTTAATTTTCTTGTCTAGATGAACATCTCTATCTTTCAACCTTCAGATCTGACTCTTTATTTCTTCCTCCCCCTTGCAGATAGCCTACTCCTCCTCATCTCCAGGAAACTATGTGGTGAGTTCTTATATAAAAGCATGTCTGCTGACTAGGATGCAGTGTAGGCTTTTTTTTTTTTTTTTTTTTTGTATTAAAGAATGCTTCATTTATGCTCCAATGAGTATAATTTCACAGTTGTCTATTTTCCTTCCTCAGGGTCCTCCAGGCGGAGGAGGTCCACCTGGAACTCCCATCATGCCAAGCCCAGGTGGTGCGTCACCTAACTATGTCCCCAGCACTAACACTTGTGCATTAGAAATAGAAGTGTCTCCCATTTTCCCCTTCATCTAAAAAAAAAAGGAAAAAAAAAAAGCATGAGTGTGTCCACTCACCGAGTGCTGTCAGTCTGAGTGCTCTCATTATTTCATGTCCGCTTTCCTGTTTTCATATTTGATTCAGAGATTTTATATCAACCTCCTGATATCCCAAAACTGAACATTTTGTTCTCTTTTTTTCTTAGATTCAACTAATTCCAGTGAAAACATCTATACGATGATGAATCCAATTGGACCTGGAGGCAACAGACCCAATGTGAGTCTCCTATAACTTTTCTTTTTTTTAACAGTAATACTATACTGTTCTCTTAGAAGTTTAACTTTGCAGCCTTGCTTAATTTTTCAGATATTGCACATTGATTCTTGGCTAAAATAATGGATGCTATTGTAATGATTAAAATTACAGCCTTAACCTCAAAATATAATCCAGTTCTAATAGGGCTTATAACCACATCACTGGGCACCAGTACAATCCAGCATTAGAGAAACCAAATGCTGCCACAGTGAGCTCAATAAGAATTGACTGGGAATGAAGTGGGGAGAATAAATTAAACAATCTCAACTTCACCTCAGGCTGAAAACATCACAATTATATCAGAGAGGTCACGGATGGAGAATCGTGTTAGTGGTTACTCATTAGATTTGTTCCACACCTTTTCACCAGTTCCCTATGGGACCTGGGCCTGATGGGCCAATGGGAGCTATGGGAGCCATGGAGCCACACCACATGAATGGATCACTAGGTGGGTTTGAACACTGATGGTTTGGTATGTATACAAACAGAAACTGCTTACAAAAACAATTGACCTGTTTATCTCCTTTTACTTCCTCAGGGTCTGGGGATATGGATGGGTTGCCAAAGGTATGTCGACATGAGATTTTCTATAAACGCTTCTTATTTGGGTGTTTTTGTAAACTAAAGCACTTTTTTTTAGAATCTCTGCCTTCTGCACTTCAACTGTGTTGCCAATAAGAAACAATTTTTCAGTTTAACATTGATTTTTACCCCCCGTTTCTGCCTCTAGAGTTCTCCCAATAACATGGGGGGCATGAACAACCCTCCAGGGACGCCGAGAGATGACGGCGAAATGGGCGGCAACTTTTTGAACCCATTCCAAAGCGAAAGTGTGAGTAGAGCGAATGAATGACATCTCATGACCCCTTAACAGTTCTCCTTGACATCTTGACATGAACCAGTGGAAGAATGCAAGCAGAGGGTGCACCTGGTTTTTTAGAATTAATCTCAGACTGTTGAAAATGTTTTGGTAATATTTATGAAATTTGGTCCCACTTCGGTTTATTAATTCACTTTAGCTGAATTGGTTAGTCTAAACACATCTTAGTATTGGAGCAGTAAGGTAGCATTGTTGCTTTTCAATGGATGCCATTAAAGAAAGTCTTGTGACACATGCAAGTGTTAGTGATCACAACTAAATAGACACATATGGACGAGAATAGGGTATCGCTAACATGGGAGAAGCATGACATAGTAGGAATTAACAATCAGTCACAGACAAAAATAACAGCAGTTCACGCCAAAACGAATTTAATACCGTGACTCTGCTCACACGCAAAGGAGGCCTGTGGCCACACAACAGAGCCTGAAAAGACCCAGCTCAATTTCTAGTTCATGTTTTGGTAACAAGGAAGCAAGCAGACCTTTTGAAATAACTAGTTTAGGCTTGAAATAACTAGGCTTGTTTTTAAGTGCAGCTTTATTTCTTATTTAGTCTTTATACTTTTAAAGAGCTCCTTTTATGCTCCATATTTTCTTCTTACACTTGAGTAGAGTAGCTTTGCATGTTTCACAAATCAGAATCATCCCAGTTTGTCTAAAACTGGGCTTTTTGCTTCATTTCACCTGCTGTCTGATACATGCAGTTTTAGCTCACTTCCCTCACACTTTAAGCCACCTTTCTTCTGATTGGCTGCCCCTTGCAAACAGTAGGTTTGTGTGTTCACAGCCCAAGCTGTTCAGTTATGATGACCATATATATATATATATATATA
>NW_005187411.1:573508-575926 GCF_000239375.1 Pundamilia nyererei
TTTATTTATTTTTTTTAGTGGATTAATAACTTGTGTTCTGCTTGCATTGTAGCCGCTTACTAATCACATACAGTTCCCTCTGTATCAGTCAGTGATGTGATTGCAGTTGATTGACATAAATGTTTGCTGCGCTTGAGTATATGATAAATACCTGCATTTTATTTCATTTTAAAAATGTACTATATGACTAGAAGTGGCAGTATCTGTAAGCCTTGTGTTGCATAAACAACTGTAATGCTCTCTTACCTTTGGCCTGAAGAGCCACCGGGTGCACAGACTAGAACTCGAGCCAAGCCTTAATCACTCGATTCAGCTAATCAGTAGCGGGGCTGGGTATCATCTGAGTTAAACAGCTGCTGGATAAATGATCATTAAAACTGCTAAATATCTTTTTGAAAGCTAGGATTCATTTCAGTCCATACAAATCATATATGTACTATTCCCAGCCCTTATTAGACATACAGCAGAAAGTTCTGATTGCCTGAGTTAAAGCTTGGCTTCAACCATAGTCTGAGCTTCCTCTAGCTTTGCAGGGTGGGGTTTGAGCACCCTCTGGTGTTTAAATGTTGTCAGTGACATATCCACTCATCTGTGCCCTCCTCCCCCTTCCCTCTCTCTCTTTTCAGTATTCACCCAACATGACGATGAGTGTGTGATTTTATTTTCCTTTTTTTTGTATTTTCATTTATTTCTTTCCCCCTCTTTATTTTTTGTAACCTACACCTGATTTTTTTTTTTTTTCTTCTTCAACTGAATCCTTACTTCACCTTGGACTGGATCACTTCCCTTCCTCCGCCCACACACACCCTCTGTCCCCTCCTCAAACGGGGACCCACTACTACCCAACCCACCACCCCGTTTTTGTTTTTTTTAATTTTCCCCTCTTCTCACTCGGGAACTCTACGGCCACAGCCTTCTGGGACAGCCCTTGAGCATGCTGGGACTCTAATTAAGACGGGCCCTCCCGGCGCATGTAAGCTGGCTGCGGGTGTGAATAGGAAGCAGTCACAGAGCAACAGGAAGAGCCTCCTCTCTGACTCCGGCCCCAGCCTCCCTGGCTTCCTGTCAGGGTCTAGACAATGAGCGAGGGAAGGAGGACAAATGGAGAGAAAGGGGGAGAAAGGAGACTTGAAACACAGCCCTCCCCCTAATGACACAGTGTCAGGTCTCTCAGCAGCTGCCTGGAAGCGTCTCAACCACGACTTTGGATTTTATTATTATTATTTTTTTTTAATCATCGTCTTTTGATTTGTTGCTGTTCCTGATGGGGTTATCGGTGGGTCGGGAAGAACCGACCTTCGTGCCCCCCACATTGTTCTCCTTGTGTGTACATTTGTAACAGAGGTGTTGTGATGATCAGTGAACAGGATTTTCCTTTTTTGTGTATGTATTGTATCATTGCTATTTTTATTATTGTTATTAATGATTATTGGTATGATCATTTTAAGATTAGGTTCTAATTTTCTGTTGTTTGTAAGGGCACATTTATTATGATGAAGACAGTATACGTGCACACAAATCGGTAATTATTTGCTGTGTAACATGAGGCTCCGTGTGAGCACACTGCCCCCTGCAGGTAAGATTTTATTCCTCACGGTACTAATTGGTTCTTTGTTTTTGTTTTGTTTTTTGGAAGGTTGGCAACTTCCTTTTATAAGATCTAAAATTTTAACTTGTTGCTCAGTAACTCACACCCGAAGAAGAGTCTCCTAGGTTCCCTGCAGTAAAATGCACAGCTCTATTTATTTATGTACTTTTAATTTGTCTTATGAATCATTGTTCCTTTTTTTTAAGTGTTATCCCTGTTTTTTTTATTATTATTTCTTTCTGCAGAACTAGTAGCAACTGTGTAAATATGCAGATCCACTCAGCAGCATCTTCTTATCTCCATCATTAGACCCCCCCTCCATCCATCCCGAAAGGTGCTGACGTTATCACGAGTCCAGTTTGACCACACTCACACCGCTCCCACTAATGCTTCCCACTGTTCACTCTGTCATGTACATACGTAACATGTTAGTCTGTCTGCTGACCTGTAGTGAACACTTGGATCGTTTTCATTTGCCGATGAGGTCCCCCACACACTGTGATGTCCGTCTGCACTTTGCGGGCGCTTGCTTTCACACACCGCTCATTTTAGCTTGCAGGTGTTTTCGTTCGAATATGTGCTGTCCTTCCTCTTTTTATTTACGGTTGCTTGTGGTGAAATGGCTTCTGGCCATCTGCTGATCGGATCAACGGTGTTTTTTCTTTATTTTGGAGAATGGCAGGTTAGGAAGCAGCAATGGCATTGTTCTGTTGACTGTAGCGAGTGGCCTCCCTTCCATTTGCTTCCCTATTCTCACCTCTCTAATAGGCCAGCATTGACACACAAGACACTCAGTCACACACCACCCCTCTCTGATATATATATATATA
>NW_005187411.1:575946-630664 GCF_000239375.1 Pundamilia nyererei
ATGTTTTAATTTTAATTTTTTTTGTAAATACTGTAAAATGCATTTTGATATCATTGACATGTTTTGATATTTCAAATCACGACTTTAACAGTTGATCAGAAACGAGCTGATTTGGGCAACTGTGTATTTGTTCAGAGAAGGCCTGTCTTTTACTCAGAAATAATATGAATGACGAGAGAAACGGAAACTGGAGCTGCTAAAGACTATTATGCTATTTCACCTCATCACAGACAAACGTGGGGCTTTTACTGTGCATCGGCGCTGTTGTGTCAAGCGGTCCAGCGGGACAAGGGAGGAAAAACCTTTTGTAGTCGAGCTAATTCACTGTCACACACATGTACCTGAAAAACTCAGCTTCAGATGAGATATAAGTCTTCTTCCTCTGCCTCTTTTATTGGAAATTTATTGGGGGCGAACAACCTACCTCTGTTTTTGCAAATTCATGGTCAAAAACAGAGGTAGGTTGTTTCCCCCCCCCCCAATAAATTGGGACATTTTTATAATTAAACTTGTGGTCTCTTGACACAACTGAATCGCAAAGGAGGGGTACAAAGGACACTGGCTCTCAATCCAAAGCACCAGGGACCAGAGTTCGTGCTTTACTATGAAGGAATTTTTTTAATCTATTTAAAAATGAGGCAAGAGAAATGTTTGAGAAAAGTAAAAATGGGAAAAACAATAACACGTGGGACAGATTTGTTGCTAAGAAGCGGTGCAGGAAGAGGCGTTTTCCTCCCCTGTACTTTGAAATGCTGTTGTATAAAATGCAGTCCGACTTCTTTCTGTCCTGTAAGTAAAGCCGTCACAACGTTGATCATTTCTGTATTTCTATTGTGCTGATGTATAATACTGTAACATTCAGGGGTGGGGAGGGTTAAGAGAGGACTTTTGGGGGAGGGGGTGGGGAGTAAAGATTTTTTTTGTTTGTTTGTTTGTTTTTTGTTTTTTCCTGTTCAGTTCCTCATTTTTCCTCTTGATGACAAAGCAGTATTGAATATGAGGCAGTCTGTCCTTGGGGAGTTGCTTTGTATCTCATGTTAGGGTAGTTTCAGATCCTAAATGTCTTGTGTAGTAAAATAAGAGGTTCCTTCGTATGTTTCTTTATATTGTAAAGTTTCTTTAGACGAAAAAAAATATTACTTATTGGAAAAAAGGTGGGAATCTGCATTGATAATGTATTTTTTGTTTTGTTTTGTTTTGTTTAATTTTCATCAAGTTGTCAGTCGTTTTTTGCCTGTGTCCCCCTTGTTGTAGATACATATTAAAAATAAATAAAATGACTTCACTCCTTTTGCCACGAATATAAATTTTTGCCTCCAACATAAACGCAAAAGTTGATGAACAGGAGTCAGTTTTCAAAAGGTTTGTGTGAGTTTTTTCTTTCTAAATATTTGTTTCATACAATTTATATCTCCATTGTGTTCAATACAGAATCAACAAGAGAGCTGCAACCAGGGATTAATTTATAATTCATTATTTACAGTTTTGCATAAATTAAAAGCAGAAACCTTAAGTTACTTAATTCTAAGAATAATCCACTTTCCCATTGTTAGTGTGTTTGAGTTATTTGTTGACTGACTATTCTTATCATATCTTTTTCATTGCATTTCTTTATGTTCTGCTGGTTCACGTTGTACTTCTCTGACAAAACACTAGTGTTTGAACCCAGATATTTGTGAATGGTTTCCACAGAAAGCTTTGAGTTGATTGCTTGCTCATGTTGAATGAGAATTTAAGCAGGTATCCTCTAAAGTTAAATTAGTTAATAAACCGTACTCCATCTCAGAATCACAAGTCTGAGTATACAGTAAGCTCTGTAAGCTTTTGGGCAGCAGTACAATTTTTTTTTCCTCCTAACAACCCGCCGAACAACACCACAGTGTTAAATCAAACAATCAAAATGCAACTCAATTGCTGTTTTTCAGCTTTGAGTCATGGGGTCTAACAAAAGTGTTTCATTAATTGTTTAGGGATTTTTCAGAGGCTGTGTCTGTATCCAACTGAAAGTTTTGAGGGGAGGTGGAGCCTGTCCCAGCTGTCATACACCCTGGACAGTTTGTTAAAGGCTTAACACAGAGACCAAACCACTATTCATGCTAACATTCACACCTACAACATACATTTAGAGTCACCACTAGACAACATGCATATCTGGATTGTGGGGTGGAAGCTGGAGTATCTGAAGACAATTAAAGCACTTAAAACATGTCTTATTGGGTTACGATCAGGTAACTGAGTTGGCGATTGAAGAATATCCCATTTACTTTCATTATCCAAGTGTTGTAGCCCTGCACACTTCAGAATTTATCCTGTGACTTCTATCAAAAGTCACACCATCAATAAAAACTCCTTGTTCCACTGGCAGACATATGTGTCTATACCATTGCCTTGACCATGTTTGATGGATGATGTGCGCTGCTTAAGATAGATCGTAAGTATTTCCTTTTCTTATCATCATGCAGTATGCTTCAAATCCTCTGTTCTGTTCCTTCTCCAAACTTTTCTCTTCCCATGATTATACAGTAGAGGCTAAAACTAGTCCAAGTACTGGCGAACCTAACTTGTAAAAATGACGCTGGGACCATTATCCTTCAAATATAATATGGTCTCACATGTCTAAATAGTTCATCCGTGTTCCTCCTTTTAGCTGTTCAAGCTGCACCGAGTGACGACGCAGTGACCTCCTGTTTCTCTCGTTGTAGCAGGAGGCAGAAGGAGGAACCAGTGAGGTGACGGAGGAAGCTGAGGGCAGTGGAGGGAGTAGAGCTGGCCTCACTGATGCTCTAGAGGGAGGAGAGGAGCTGGGTGGGTGAGGCAGAAACACCATGGTTCTGCTTTTGGCTGGTGAAACCTGGGTTGGAACCTGGAGGTGAGATGTGGATTGGCTTCCCAAAGGAGGGAGGTGAAGTAGAGGAGGGTCGACTGTGACAGAGGGGAGGGTATTCCTGCGGAGCTGGGAGTGAGGGGGCAGGCCGGTGGGGAGCTTTTTGTCTGAGAGTGACCCTGCAGGAGTGACACATCGTTTGAGGACCACGGGCGTTGCATGAGTCGAGCTCATCTCAGTGAGCGAGACGACAAAATGAGAAGCCTTCAAAGAGAAATCCTCATGGCTGCGGCTGTAATTCTCTCCTCCATATCCGTTATCTCTCCTTTGAACCTTGCCTCTTCTCCTCTCTTCCACTCTGGACTGATCAAAATGGGACTCCTTTTCTTCTTCCTCCTTTTCCTCACCCTTACTCCTTCCTCTCTCCCCTCTCAAATCCTCTCTGTCTCTCTCCTCCTGTGGGCTCCTCTCCCTCCTGCCCTCCTCATAAGCTCTGTTCAGACAGGCCAGGTTGTGAATCGCTAGCCAGGGTTCAGATGATATTCTCTGTCTGAGAGGGGGAGAGCTGCACCGGCTCAGTGGTTCACAGGAGGGACGTCTGCTGCTAATGCTGCTGCTACTTCCTCGTTGGCCTGGTGGAAGAAAAGAAGTCAGTTTTAGGGGTTAAAAATCATAGGTGTAGAAGCTGTTGAGAAGAGGCATCCTTTCTCTGTTGCTGTAATGTTTCTTCATATTTGTCATAAAGCTGGCTCCCTGTTGGATACATACAAGGCTTCTAATCTACCAATATAGTGTCTTAAAAAAGGTGAACATCTATGATAAAAGTCACTGATAATGTCTTGTTTAGAAGATATAAGCTGCAGCAGTCGTCACATTGTGATATCTCTGTCCATGTGATTTACATCTGCCCACTTTAAACACCTCTCACAGTGCCACGCAGGAAGCCATGGCAATCCATCCTATTTCAGTCCAGAATAAAGCGAGGCAAAGCTACACATTCATATAAATATGTTGTGCATAGCGTGTGCTATAAATTCTAAAAATATTCAGCCAGGTTTTCCCCAGTTCATCACTTACCCTCACATGACACATCTTTCCCATAACAACCATCTGTCTTTATTCACTCTGCTTCTATGGTACAAATCGAGTTCATAGACGGGACCTGTAGCTTCCTTCATTACAAGCTTCACTCACCCTGGCAACACATGTTCATTTTCTCTCCTCGGGAATGAGCGTGCAGCTAATGATTTCAACCACAAGGCATTTATTCTCATCTGTCTAGACTTGTTTTTGTTCAGTGCTGATCTGCTATTATCCAGGAGAGGCAAGTGTCTGCATATAGAGATTGCAGTATTGATCTGTTTTAAGGCGGTATAGCCAGACAACTCTGATAATATTATTCAGAGCCGGTTAGGGAATCCGTTATGCTGTGGGGGGAGTGTTTTGTTGACATGGATCGGGTCCGCTAATCCTTTAAAGAGAAGCGTCTCTGAAAATCAGAACTCATCCTGTGATGAAATGTTTCTGTTCAGATGGAAAATGCCGTGAGGGCTGCAGTAGCAGTTCTGACTGGTTTGGTGTGGTCAGAAGTGCAGCTTTGTTGGAAGTTTAACTAAAACCAACAGTCGTGTCAGTGTCTTTAAATACAGTTGTGGTCAGAAG
Organism: Pundamilia nyererei; assembly: GCF_000239375.1. Taxonomy (NCBI): domain Eukaryota; kingdom Metazoa; phylum Chordata; class Actinopteri; order Cichliformes; family Cichlidae; genus Pundamilia; species Pundamilia nyererei. The sequence goes on from NW_005187411.1 coordinate 580,433, forward strand.
TTTACATGGAGTCATCACGGGCATGGCTGTCAAGATCATTTTCGGCTTTTAATGATTTCCTTTGAATTCTGCTTTTTCCAGGGTGGAATGATTATACAGCAGACATCTTTATTGACTTTAAAAAACAAGAATTGGATGCACAAGTTTTTTCAAGTATACAAGGAACTCACTGAAGATCTAAGAAATAGAACTGAAGATTCAAACAAACTGGTAATGTCTCTCTGAGCCATTTCTAAACAACTGCATATTCCAATATCATCAGTTCAAACGGTTGTATGTAAGTACAAGTTATTCAGATATGTCTTAATAACTTGGGGATTAGAGAAATTCCAAAATAAATTCAAATGTATGCACCCAGTTCTTTTTATTTAAGACATTGAAGGTGTACAGCCATTTCAGTGTACAGCCTGCTGGTGTGGGATACACCATAATTCAATTAAACCAAGGCATTTTCCTGTAAACAAAGCTCATTACTCACTTGTTGCTCTGAAGTTGAAGATGTTTTCGCCCTCGGGTGAGTTTGGCGAGCCTGTCTTCAGGACTATGTCAGATGGGGACATGCAGGACACCGGTGAGGTGTTTGGGGATGGGAGAACATTCAGATAGCGTCTGGTCACAGGGCCTCCATGCACACCCACCTCCGTGGCAATGATGATGATGTCACGACCTCTGACCTGACATGCATCCATCAATACCTGAAGTACAAGAATGCTGGTAAAGTAACTTTACAGGTCTTGTGGAGGTGTTGAAATCTCCTTCTTTTGGAGTTCTATTACATCCTGGTAGTTTTAATGATAATCATTTAAAATGAACTAAATTATATCAATTAACTGAAATGAACTCCATCTTAGGATGATATAGGGTTAAAACCCTAACTTATAAACAATGCAAAACCTCATAATATCCTCTTCCATCCTTTAAATGTATTGATTCACACTTCATTTCATTTTTTCTTTGCTCCTTACTAACCTTCAGAGTAGGCTGATGCTGCGCGTTGATGGCGTAGACCAAAGCTGAGGCTCCAGAGTAATCCTCCATGCTTGGGTCGGCTCCTGCAGCAAGGAGTGTGGCTGCGACCTGAGCTCCCGCACGCTCCATACAGGCGTACATCAGCGCAGTACGCCCCGCCCGGTCTTGTGCATTAGGATCTGCCTGATCGGTGCAAAAGATCCAATTGAGTGATTAATTCAGTGATAAATGGTTATCCCAGAAGGGACATGGTCCGGTGTTAGGAGTCACTCGGAAAGCTCAAGTGTATATTTTATAGAAACCAAATTTAGCAGAACTCTGTGCAATTTGGCTAATGCTCTCTTAATTAGAACTGATCTGGCACTGTTGCTTTTGTGTTGTGGCTCTCAACTGTGACTCACAGTGTGTTATATCCTGTTCTCCGGTGCCAGCATGTTCAGGAACACCCTTTTAGTTGGATGGGGTACACAAGCAGAGCTGGATAGATCACAAGCCTGTTTACTATGCATTAAAAGTTCTCCTCTCTTAGAGCAAGTACAGTTTTTTATGCATTAAAAATACACCTAAGTCAATAAACTGCTGAACTTGTATGCACATGTTTACATTCAAGTGTCTGTATTTAATGGTGACTATTTGTCACTGAGGACTGACCTTGTTCTGGAGGAGGTATGTGAGGAGCTTAATTGTCTCAGGCCCAGCAGGCTCCCCTCTCAGGGCCTTGCAGGCAGCCAGCAGAGCTGTCTCTCCTTTAGGGTTGCGCCCATTTACCTCTGCTCCACCGTCTACCAGCAGACGGACCAGACGGAGCTTCCCAGAGGATGCTGCACTGATGAGCGGGCTACAGTCTGACAGAGGGTCCAACATCGCCGCTGTAGGGCATTCAGTCATTTATCATTCTGATACTAGGAAATATCATATCATATATATATAGATGCAGAAATGCCTCAATCCTGTAATCAGAGCACTAATTGGATTACTATGACATGCACATGCACTATATTGCCAAAAGTATTCACTCATACATCCAAATAATTGAATTCAGGTGTTCCAATAACTTCCATGGCCACAGGTGTTTAAAATTAAGTCCTCAACTTTCTGCAGAGTCAATCTCTACAGACCTGCAAACTTCATATGTTCACCTGATTAGTTCAAGAAGCATGCATAGAGAATGTTTTTCTAGTGATGACCCCTTCCTGTTCCCACATGTCTGTGCACCAGTGCACTAACCAGGTAACATAAAGACACGGATGAGTGAGTTTGGTGTGGAAGAACTAGACTGGTCTGCACAGAGTCCTGACTTCAACCAGACAGAACACATTTGAGATAAATTAGAGCAGAGACTGCGAGCCAGGCCTTCTCATCCAACATCAGTGTCTGACCTCACAAATATGCTTCTGCAAGAATTATCACAAATTCCCATAAACACTCCTAAACCTTGTGGAAAGCCTACCCAGAAGAGTTGAAGCTACTTTAGCTACAAAGTGGGCCGACATCATATTAAATCCTTGGATAAGGATGGGCTATCATATGTGCATGAAGGCAGATGAGTGAATGCTTTTGGCTATTTAGTGTCTGTGTCAGCAGTCGTCCTCTCATGCACCTGTCGCTCATTCAGATGTGCAGAAATTCTACATCAGAGTTGTGCAAGCAACAGAGATACTTATAAAAAGTAAATTTAAAGAAGACTGGGGAAAGATTTTCGATTTTCTTCCTTATGTCATTTTAAAATTTTCTTCTAATATCAGTGAAATTTTTAATGGATGAGCAGAGTATCTACAAAGTACCTACATTCAACATCATTCTTACCTTAATTTTTCTGTTCAGTCTGTCTTCTTCAACAAAACACAAAGACAGCAGTCATCTTCAAGTTATCTAGATACGATGCAAAAAAAAAACCTACTCCCCTGCTCCGAATTTTATCCTGATTCTTTACTAGCTTGGTTTTCTGCATGAAGCGTCCTCGTGTCGCTGGCCTGCAGCAATCAGCCGAACATGAAGTGATAGGATACTAACTTTCATGTACTCCCTCGGTCTCTGTCTCCCTCCGTCCTGATCTGTCCTCTCCTTACCTGCTGGGTCAAAGGGAGGTTCAGCCCACGGCTACTGTTCAAAGTCATAAATGGTTTTAAGCCCAAAATGTCACCTGTTGCAAACACTACACTTCAAAAGACCCAGAGGGCCTTTGATATGAGTCAGCTTTGAACAGTTCTCATCTGCTTTGAGACCATCTGTGTTCAAACACTGGCAGGGAGACATAGATGAGAAACCGAACTAAGGCTAAGCAGGCTCACACATTAAACTCATGGCAGCTCATTTGTATCTGAACATTTTTGACGCACTTCTGTTGTTTGTATTTTAATCTTTTGTTCTTTCAGAGCACTAAGCGGCTGTTAATATACAGTCATGGTAAAAAGAAGTACACCTATACAGTTCTTATCGGGATAAATTTGGTAAATATGACCTCAAAAGAACAACACATTAGAATATAATGTGACATTATTCAGACCTACTACAATGACCATTAAGTAGGTCATTGACCTACTTAATGGTTACACCAGTGAACAATTAAGTGAATCATCCTGGTGGAGGACCGTTTTTCAAACCTAAGCCGTGCAGCCATGTTCTTTTTTACAGAAAAGAGGCTTTTGCTTCTTCTAAACAAATCATACCTTTTCAGTCTTTTTTCTAACTGTGCTGTCGTGAACTTCAATATTTAAGATGCTAACTGAGGCCTGTAGAGTCTGAGATGTAGTTCTTTGTATTTTTGCAGTTTCTTTGAGTATTACACAATCTGTCCTCAAGGTCAATTCGGTCAGGTCGGGACATTCCCTCTCAGGGTGATACAGTTATCTTGAATATTTTGTGAATAATCTTTCAAATTTAAAACTTTGTAACCTTTCCCAGACTGACAGGCAGCAACAACTGCTTCTTCAAAGCAATGACTTCTGCTTTTTTTTTTATAGAGACGCTCACAACCTACCCTCTTAATTCCTGTAGAAGCAGTAAAGTTGTACTATATTTTTATATTTTACATGTAAAATAAAATGTAATTTGTTGTTCATACGAGATTGTATTTAGCTCATTTTAAGATATGTTGATATATAAAACCTCAAATATGAAGGAGAGTGTATGAAAATGCAGATGAGTGTAATACTGCTTCCAATACTGAACTTTTGATTGAAATACAAATGAATTCAGTTAATCAAACTGTGTCAAATATACTGTAACTGGTGAGAGCTAAGACTATAAATCAGAAAGAATCTGGATATAATAGAGGTGCTCACACTTACTGATGATTGGATAATCGAGTGAATTTGATTAGCAGCACCTGGCTGGTGTTTACATTTAGTTTTTGTATACTGCTCCTGCAAAGTGGCTGAATTTTTGTGAAATATATAATTACTTGTTGTGTTATGTTGATCCGACCTGCCGAAGGTAAAATTGTATTTTTATGTCCCGACACATAAAATGTTATGAATGAAAGTGTGTGTACTTTCATTTTTGTGTACATACTTTTGATTTGAATGAGAGAAAGAAGGAGGAAGAGACAGTAGATAAACATTTCAGAAAATTGCACACCGGTTGTGTACTTGGGCCAAACCACAATTAGGTCAAGCAAACAGATTTAGCCCGGAGCAAAAGCAGCATGTATAACATGTTTATAAGGCAGTGTGAAAAAAGCAGCACTGTGTCTTATGGTACGGTATTTACATTATTTTTAGTATTGAGGGCTAAAAGCTTTACTACACAGTAGTGCCTCAAAAAGCAGCAATCATCTCCCTTTTTGAAAAGGTTATCTCAGCATGCAAAATCCTTAAAGATCTTGTCTTCTATCTACAGAGATGTAATAGAGCAAAAGGCTTGTTTTGAACTGTATGCAAACGTATTATCTGTCAAAGTTTTTTGGGGTGCTATCTATAGTAAATGTCAGCTGGCTCACTTTCCCAAAGGTGCATATGTTAAATGAAAACTTCATCTGTGTGTGTGACAAGCTGTGTGCAAAACAATGTGAAATATCAGCTTGAGCATTTAATATCCATTTAGATACATATATATGGATTGCAGTCCAAAATGCAGTGTTATTGAGTCATTGCATCGCCTGACACACCCCATTCCTCCTGCTGGGAATGACTTCAACACTCACTCATGCTGCAGCATTCTGAAGAGGCACATTTTGAATGAGTACCTAGTAACATCATTTTGTCATGGTTACACCAATGTGAAATGACAACCACCTCCTAAATAAGCCCTTCAAGGGAAATTCCAGTGATACATGTCCACCACATCTAACTAAAATAGGCAAAATTAAATCATTAAGATTGTAATTATTAACACCTAAAAATACAACATTATCTTGTTAAAATTTGCTGGGAAGCATTTGGTTTCTGGAATTGTTTCACTGGGTCTCTCACAGCTGGAAAAAGACAAACACAGAAGACTAAATTATCTCTATATGTGTGACTCAGCAGCAACAAAATCCACCAAGAAAAGCTGAGAATGTAGATTCCCTCAGAGCCACTCTGCATTATATTTCAGCACGTGTTGAACTGTCACATGGTGCCACATTTATATCTTGATGTTACTAGTCAAAAAATTTAAATGCATCACTTAGAGTTGTAATTGTGAGCATTGTAGCGGTGATTCAGCCCAAAAAAATTGCACAAATTCCGTTTTGCAACAGGCGGCTAGAGACACGTGTCTAAAGATATAATGTAAAATTGGTTCTTTGCTAAGATGTCTGTTACGTGTCGTCACAACAGCAGTCCGTCCCTTGAATTAAGTGCCTTTTTTTTTTATACTTGAATGATTCACAGGTCAGTGTTAAGCAGCTTAACAAACAAGAACAAACACAAACATTCATCAGAAAATGATCAGGTGCAAGGAATGGACTGAAAATCAGTGAAAAAGCAGCCAATGTCTGATGAAAACATTTAAAAGACCTACAGAGACCCTGATGAAATATTGCTCAAGCCAATTTTTTTTTTTTAAATTACAAGAAAGTCTGGCTCCTTGGACGCAGACTATTAAGAAATGAGAGATGTCTCAACACTTGTACTGCTGTCGCCACTAACCTGAGTATACATCACAGATCTCTTAGTCTGTCTGATTCCACAGGTGGATGTAGATTTAAGATTAACTTTTACATGCACAACACAGGCAAAGCACACGTTTTGTTAATGGTCGCCATAAACACATGATATTTTTAATGTTGTAATATATTAGGAATATCATGTAATGGCTTGTGACCATTTTGCATCCCATTTTTGTTTAATCTAAGTTGAATGTTGTGATTAGATTTGTTTTAATATACTGGAACTTTAATGTGTAGTCCGCTTTTACAACAGAGTAGTTGTCAGTTAGTCAAATTGTACTCAAATTGTAATGTAGTTTAAAAGAAAAGGTGGTTAGAGAAAACCTACTTCCTCTCTATAGCTGTGCACAAACGTGCTAACCAGACATCCTAACTTCCTCATTTCTAAACACGTTGTTTATTCTATATGGATAGCAATCATTGCTTAAAATATTAGGTTTGTCTTGCTCACACCCTTTTATTCTTGACATATAAAAAAGTACCCAAAAAATCAGCGTAAATTAATAATACTTGTATCAGTATTTCGCTCAGATAAATCTCCATCCAGCCGTTTATAAATCGCTGAAACAAAATCACCTGTGTCCTCGCACTCACTGTGCAAAGTACCCTCATCATGCCAAAGAAAGAGAATTAGCATAGTGAGAGGGGAAGTAGAAAAAAACAGTAGAGGTGGTTACGTAAAGCCCTACGTAATGGTTTATTTATGTCGGTGGGCCAATAAAATGTGCTCTGACTTCAGCCGTCATGACGTAATGCGATCTACTCCAGAATAGCGCGCGGCGGAGGAGCAGCCACACGGTGCAGTTCAGCTCTTTCTCTCTCCGGACCGTCTGGCCAATGTTTGTTTATTTATGTCGGATTCGTGCGGTCCGGAATAAGGCTGGCAGGGCGGGATTTGCGGCGGCATGTCGGCGTTAAAGGAGAACCAGTGTTACGGGCTGTCCAGCGGCAAACTGAGCCGTGGCGGTAACATCTCCGTTTTTCACGTAAAACTCACTGACAGCGCGGCAACAGCCATTAATACCTTCCAAAACGGCAAGGTGGGTCATTTTCTAAAGTATTTTCTCTTCAAATAATTACAGTTAAGTACACTGACATTTAAATTTAACGTACCACTTTGTCAAAGGAACAATTTTTGGGTTTTTTAACAAAGGAAAAGACGAAGTGATACTAAACGCGGGTTTGTTTTTTGTGTGTGCTTTAAATTTCGGCCGAAGTTCACCACTACCTTCCCCGGTTGTTGACTCCTACAAGCTCCCCCCTTTTCAAGCTATGAAATGGAAATACATGTTGCATAATACAACGCAGAAGCGTTTCCCTGTGTGCTGATGTTTGTAACGAGCTGCTGGCCCACTGCTCACAAGCTGCTGGCAAAGTACTAGGAATGCTAATCAGTGCTGGGGTCGAGGAGAGGAGAAAGGAAAAAGGAGGACAGGCTGTGTGTGTAGGGGGGAGGAAGGGAGGTTAGTTGTGGGAGGATATTCTGAATTGGATTTAAAGACATGGAGTACTTGTGTGATTTATTTTTCTTTTTTTAATTTGCTGAATATCATAAAGATCAGAAGACAGATGGACGAACTCAGGCAAACATTTGACCCAGTTAATCATAAATGAATCAGACGCTGCAGGAAGTGTAAAGCAGAGAACAGTCATGTACACTTCCTCAATGCACTAATTCCTCCTAATACAGATAGGAAACTCCTCAGTGAAGAAATGACAGCTACAAGCTTTTCTGATGAAAGGTGGAAACCACGCTGCTTATGTCATGTCCTCGCTTTCAGCGTAATACAGCTGTGATGAGATCGAGGGGGGAAAGCACCTGATGAGGAGCAGGCTGTAATATGCATATATCAGTGTTTCTGAGCATGCATTTAGGTTCTTTATTTAGCTTTAAGCATGTCTATTCAAATCCTACTTGGCTGGATCACAGATACCAAAAAAGAAAAACCCAAAAAACACCTCCACACCTTACTCTGTACTAGCAGCCACCTCACTTTCTCTGCACTCATCAACAGGTGGACTTATGCAAAGGTCAGAATCGAGTCATCACATACTTTCCATCCCTGCTGCAAACGTGTCACTTTGGCTAGTTCGCTCCCTGTGAGAGATGATACTGTGTTTCATCATATTTTTATCTGTGGAGCTGCTTATTGACCTTAGCCAGTGCAAGGGGATGGAGGAGCAGCAGGACCTGGAGCAGACAATGGTGCATGTACCCATCTGTTTAAATGGGAACTGAGCACTCAAATAATACCTGACATGCTTGTTTAATATCCTGAGTTTATTAATAGGACTGGGTTTGTTCTTGATATGAACGCAATGGGTGTAGGGTTTCTTTTTCTCTTTCGGATTCCTAAGTAGGAGGGGGAAGTAGCTTCTGGGTGGTGAAAGTGAAGCAAGTACAGAGCTTAACAGTGACTTAACATGCATTCATTTTAATGGCCAGCAGGAGGTGACTTTTCTAGTTTCAGGAAGAAGTCCAGTTCTAGAAGTCTATTGGAAAATGACCCTGCTGCTCACTTGATCTGTACCCTTATTATATGGTTGTCTGATAACTTTATGGTTTCAATTACTAGTTTCACAGCTTATTCAATACAGCACGATTCAATAAGTGTCCAGAGGGACAGTAAAGTGGCATATCTCCCTTGTTTTTCCATCATATCCCTCGCTGTTTATAGACAGCAAGAGAGGGATGGGCCTCACTAACCAATGGATGATGTCACAACAGCATTGTCTTATATCTTATATACAGTTGGTGTGCACTATGCAGGTTAAGAGCTAATTAGGAAAGCTCACATCTTTCTAAATCGATAACCCTGTTCAAAAATAAATAAATAAATGAATACATAAATAATCTTCCAACTGTAGCACTTGAGACCTGTAATCAGACCCTTACTGGGCCGCTGCAAAAGAAGGGATACTACCTTCACTTGCAAGCTGGTGTGGGGTTGTGAAGAAAAAAAGATGTTGGAAAATTCTCTGAAATGCTGTTCACAATTACGAAGAATAACAGTACACAAAACAAAATGAAAATGGGCTACTAGCAGCCAGAAAACCACCAGAAGCATTCAGATGAATAGTGCAGACCACAAAACATCCTCTGCTGCCCTGCTCTATATGTATATGTGTGGGCTTGTTTTACTATACTTGTGGCATCTGCTAACCTTGTGGAAACTATTATAACTGGACTCCACAAGTTTAAGGTTAAGCATTTGTTTGACGTTGTCAACGTTAGCAAATGAAGCACTCATACAAAGGGGGTTGTGAGAAAACGAGTCAGTATGTTAATGCTTGTGGGGTTTTAAAGATGCACACATCTAACGTTTTCTCTCTTTCTTTCTTTTTTTTCCCCCCCACCACAGGGCTGGTCGGCCCAACCCACCATCTGTTTTAGTGGAAACGACGGGGTAAGAAGGACGTCTTACTGCTGACACAAAGCGATCCTAACACATTTTAAAGCTGATAAATCTCAATCTTTCAATCTCAATTTGCTCTTTTTCTTCTTTCCCTATTCATAATACAGAGAATCACCATCCCTTGTTCGGAAAATAGAGATGAAGTCAGGAATTTCACCTTTGGTGTAACTAATGTTGCCCGTGATAATCCCCACGGAAGCTTTGACTGCATCAAACAGCTCAGCACCAGGTAAAGGCAGCAAAAAGCATCAGTTTCGATATAGGAAGGGTTTTCAGATTAAAATAGAGTTGGAAGGCTTTAACTGTATTGTTTTGTCTGAGGTGGTTATATGATTATATGTTTACTTAGTATTATAGATGTAGAAATAACTGACTGCCTCAATGAGTATTAATCTTTTCAAATGTCTCTGCCCCCTGCTGCTGTGTGAAAGTTACCCTGCTGCTAACGTTTCTCTGCCTTTAAATGCCAGAGAAAACTCAGGGTTCCTGACTGCATAAGCATAGAAATGCACTGAAGTGGATTTAAATGTCATGTATTGGCGAGGCAGACAAGTAGTCCAGCATGCATCTAACTGAACACTACCTAAAGCAACTGCGTCCTGAGAAACAATCTTTTATTTGACACGGATAACCTTTGCAAGGAGTCGTTAAAGCACTGTCAGGTCGCTGTCTGTACACGCTGTCTTCTCTCCTCCTCTCAGTGCCGCCGAGGAGCTGTCATGTCTCGGGGTGATTCAGAAGAAGATGACAGTCAAAGCCACAGATGAGTCGTACGATAAAGCTCGTCAGAGCATGGCCCAAGCTGAGGAGGAGACGCGCAGCCGAGGGGCCATTGTCATCAAACACGGAAGCCGCTACCAGGGTATGAAGTATAGAAAACACTTGCACGTCCACAGAGCGTACTCTGTTATACAACAGATAACTCCAGCTAAGCGAGAAGATTGGCCTGAAGAAAAATTTGTTCTGTGCTTATAAGCACAGACAGCCATATTGCATTGGTTGCCTTGGCAACATGTGTAGTAACCAGTGACATAGTAACGGCCTGTCTTGTTTTCTCCTGCATGTTTTGTCCTTTTGTGTAGCTATCTGTAAACTTTCTATATGTGATACAGTGGTTTTAAAGAATACATGGTCTCCATGCACATACAGAAACTGCGTTCTGCACATGTTCCTCAAACATGAATGTGCATGATGAAACCAATGATTTAGCTTTTTTTTTTTTTTTTTTTTTTACAAACCACCAAACCATTTCCGTATGAACTGATATATTATAGCCTGAGTCTCAACTGCTTTCACCGAAAGGGCACATAAATATACGCGTATATATGTAGATGGGTTTTGTTGATTCTGTCATTTCAGAGGAAGCCTTAAAAAGAGAAAAAAAACTTCCTTACAACAGGCTTGTGCAACCATGTGGTTACTTCTTAAATTAGACAGCAGGCTTTGCTCGCTGAGATGCGTGTGCATGCAGCTTCGTAACCTAAATGTGGGTTTCTGAAAGGTGAAATGAGGTCTTGTCTTTGTGTTTATCCACATCTCTGCTTTTGGAGAAAGTTCAGGAAGAAAGTCCTTTTTCCCCCTCAGTATCTGATTTTGCTTCTCTGTCTGGAAATAGCAATACATGTTAGGAAATGAAGCACAAGGTTATTTTTGATGATTAAAATCTCAGAAAGTGCTCCCCTGATGTCATTGATGTAAAAAAATTTCCTGTTTCTTTGAAGGCAAGAAGGTAACAGTGCGAGCCCCAGCCCCTGCTCTGGCCAGACTCACCAAGCCAAAACACTCGTCTCTTCTCAGCAACATTAAGAAGGGAGTCGGTGCGTCCAAGCCGAAGAAAGATGCCTGTGCGTCAAACAGGAGAAGCAGTTGTGATTTGCAAGAGAAGCCCCTCAGGGAGAGAGTAATGCACCTGCTGGCTCTAAGGCCATACAGGAGGCCCGAGTTGATCCTGAGGCTGCAGAAAGACGGGCTGACAGCAGGAGACAAAAACATGCTGGACTCTGTACTAATGGAGGTATTTCTGTTCCAGTTTTATACAAACATAACATGCAAGCATTAGACTGTGTTAAAACTGCCTTTATGCACGTGACTCTTGGTTTCCTTAATATCAAGATTATGTTTTTGCAACCTTTGACAAATCTGCAAAGAATATGAACACACATGGATCAGTTTGGGAATCAAACTCTTAAGTCAACTCCTCAAAAACAATTGTCTTAAGTCTTTTCTCCCCTGTTTTTGTGCATGCTTGTGTTCAGGTCGCTCAGCTTAATAGTAGAGACAGCACATATGTTCTGAAGGACAGTCTGTATAAGGAGCTGCAGAAGGACTGGCCCGGCTACACCTCTGGAGACCAGCAGCTCCTCAAGCGCATCCTTGTCAGGTAACTTCGATAAGGATGTGCCTGCTGCTGTTTTCATACTTTATGACTACTGCAGAGCTCTCAGGCCCTACGTTTCTTCATTATAATTTGTTAAACTTAAGGAATGGAAATAACTGGCATTTTAGTTCATTTTCATCACTTTGTAAATCACTAAAGTGGCAAAATTTTCAGAGTTCAGTGATTATGTCTAAGTGTTTTTGAGGGTTACAGGTTGCTTTTCTGCAGTGATGTAATTTCTCAAATTTGTGTTTCTGTAAATAGAGTCAGTTTCAAAAAAATCTTTTTGCATGTTTATGTAAAGCAACCGTTACACTGGCAGCAACAGTTCAGATCTGCATATGTAGGTTTTTTTTTTCTTTCTTTTTTTTTTAAGGTGCTGTGATAATTCGAGAGTATGAAATGACATATTTGGACAGAAGATGCAGCGATTGTGAAATTCTGAACCAAAATGAAAGTTTACCGTAACAGTTTGGCTGATGATAACGATCGACATTTAAAAAAATAAATCAGTTCCCTTTTTTTGTGCCAAGCCATTCATGATCATCCTTGATGCCAGCTTCATATCATCTTGGTTGAATTGTGCCGAGATGGTGTTAGTATTCAGCAAACATCCCTATTCAACTGTTATAGTTACTCATAATACAGAAGGAAGCACTCAGGTTGCATAAACCAGTCTTAGTTTGAAATTCTCTTCAAATGCAGTTGCACAGCGATCGAAGACTCTGATGAAACTTATTCTCACAGCGAGTGCTCTGGTGCTGCGGATAAATTCAGTTAGCAAGAGGCCACATCTTAGAGTTTAATTATCTGATCTGTGTCACCGTCAGCCGTTCGGAGGAGACTGCATGAATTAGGCCTGTATGGTTGAAGCAGAAGGTGAACGGATGGTATTTGCATATGTGGGTCCCACTATGTAGCATGGAGGAGGAGGTGTGATGGTGTTGGCGACTTATTCAGGATTCAGTGCAACATTTAAACAACATATTTGGCAGCAACACGTCATCCCATCTGGTTTGTTTAGTGGGACATTTATTTATTTAAATAACAGGACAATGAGCCACTGGACACCTCCAGACTCTGTAAAGCCTATTTAACCAAGAAGGAGAGTCAGGGGAATTATGGGATATGTTTGATCACAGAGTGAAATAAAGGCAGCTTCTAAAAGCATAGCATTGTGGTGCTTTTGATTTAGACTTTTTAAACATTTAACACTTGCATCATTTATTTTTTTTACCATATTATTATGTGTTTATCTGGAGGGCTCTGCTGTTGCATTGCACTGTACAGCACATGCAAGAAAGAAGAATGGATTCCAGGGAAATGCTAATTAAAGCTGATGCCCTGTGTTTTCTGTGCAGGCGACTGTTTCAACCGCAACAGAACCTCCTCGCTGTCCCTGAGGCCCAGGTCAGCCCACTGCGAGACACGCCCAACTCTTCGCCAGCACACCGTCCAAAGCATTCCCTGCCAGAGGAATACACTGACCCTTTGGCCTCCAAGAAGCCCAGGATTTCCCATTTTTCCAGCAAAGCAGCCAGTGACAAGTCAAAAACGAGGCCTTCTAAACAAGCTCACGAGGACATCACAGCAGATGACAAGCAAAGAGTATCGCTTGATCCTCAGAGACTTATTGACTCCTTGTCAGCAGTCTGTCAGCAGGAAGAAAAGGTGGCTAAAAGGTTAGAACCACCTCACGCTCCCCCGAAAGAACCCGAAATTCCACAAGATCACCCTCAGGATAACTCAGATCGCCCCCCGTCCCTTCTAACAGTGCCAGATCTTACCAAACATGCAATAAAAAAGAAGAAGCGCAAACACAAACACAGAGACCATGTGAGAAACTGCTCCTTATTTGTCTTTTAATAGTTATTCCATTTGACGTGACACATTGCTAATTTGGATTTGTATTCATTTGTCAAGGAGAAGGATAAGAAGAGAAACAGGATGGAGAAAAGAAAAAGACCCAGCTCAGAGCATCCAAACAGCAAAGCCTCTCTGGACTGCACAGGTGAGGCCTAATGGCTGCTGACTCATCAGCACATGTGCTGCTTGTTTAGTTTTTCACTTAGCTGACATGTTTCTGTTTTTCTTTCAGAGCCGGCTGACATTTTTTTTGACTCTAATGCACTTCGAGTGGACAGTGACACACCAGACTATTTATTGTAAGCATCATTCATTTGAACAAGTATTTGCAATGGTCAAAAGGGGTTGTTTACTTGTCTTAATGCACTTTTATTCAATAATTTCCTTTTCTTCTTTTTTTCCCGCCCTCTTCACAGGAAGTACACAGTGATTTGTAGCCACGAGCAGAGACAAAGTTACAAACAGGACTTTAACAAGGAGTACAATGAGTATCGAGATTTACACGCTCGCATTGACAGCGTGACGCAGCAGTTCATGGATTTGGACACACAACTCAAGCAACTCCACCATGAATCACATAAATATAAGGTAGATGTACAGAAAGTCTTTATTTTTCTTTTCTTTTTTTAAAATGGAGGAAGTTTGCATAAACATCCTCTCATCTTTCTTTGCTGTTTGTAGTTAGTCATTAGACACATACGTCCACTTTATTAGGTACACTTACTTGTACTAGGTTGGATCTCCTTTGGTCTTAAGAACAGCCTTGGTTCTTCATGGCATAGTTTCATTCTTCAGAGATTTTGGTCCGTGTTGGATTGCATCACACGGTTACTGCAGATTTATCGGTTGCACATCCATGATGTCAATCTGCCGTTCCACCATATCCCAAAGGTGCTTCATTGGATTGAAATCTGGTGACCGGAAGCAGAATTAAGTGCAGTGACAACTGAAACCAGTTTGATAATGTTTGAGCTCTGTGACAGTGTGTTATTCTCCAGAAAGCAGCCATCAAAAGATGGTACACTGTGGTCATAAAGGGAGGGACATGGTTAGTAACAATACTCAAATAGGCTGTATTGTTTAAATGATGCTCAGTTGTTCCTAGGACGTCCAAAATGTATCAAGAAAATATCCCCCACACCATAATATGACCTGTCACCTAAATTTGTTAAACTTACGCAAATTGTAGCCTCAGTTTCCTGTAGTGGCAACAAGTTAGGTCTTCTGCTTCTATAATCCATGTGCCTCAAGGCTGGACATGTGCATTCAGCAATGCTCTTCTTTATACTTGTTGGCCCGAAGCAGTTGGGCCTGTAAAGTCATTGGGAATCCCCAAAGCACTCTAACATCAGTAAGACATTTTCACCTACAGAATTGCCACTATGGGTGAAGGATTTATTTTTGGCTCATTAGACTGAGCAGATGAACAGGTGTACTTATTAAAGTGAGCAGTGACGTGTATATGTGGCAAATTCAGTCATATTTTTCCTATATCAAACGTTCACACACAATGGGGCCCCTGTACCAGCATTTGGGGGGGTGAAATTGTTAGGTCAGGGTTCCTGAAGCCTAATAAACAAAACCATGAAGACAAACAGTGATGTATTATAGTTTTTCTGTGATCTTATAGTCACATAAGGATTATTTTGCAACTTTTCACAGACTTGATTTAAATTAATCTTTATTTCTGTATTTTTCCCTGGCAGACGGTTAGAAATCAAATTCTTCAAGAGTATCGGAAAATTAAAAAGGTAATGACTTTCTTAAACTCCCCACTTTTTTTAATTTATTTTTTTATTTTTTTTATTTTTTAAAACCACCGCTTTTAAATAATCAAGTTTTCCTTTCCTCACTACAGTCCAACCCAAACTACAATCAGGACAAGGCTCGCTGTGAATACTTGCACAACAAACTGGCACACATCAAGAAGCTCATATCAGAGTACGACCAGCAGCAGCTCCATGTGGAGCATGCCGCTCTGAACTGAAGAGCCTAACTCGGAATGACGAGTGAACTTCACGAGTACGACAAAGATCCCCAGCCAAAGGGGATTCATGCTGCTGAGCTCAGTGCCATCATGCTTAGGTCTGTGGTCTTAATGGCTAAATATAGTATCATTAGATCTACTGCGATTGTTGGCGAGGTTAAGTCTAAGTTTTGTGAGGAGCTGGAGTGATCGGACGGCAAGATGAAGGATTTTCTTTGAAAGTGGTCAAAGTGATGCTACTGCAGCAACACGGGAGTAACATTAGTTTTGCTCTAAAACCTAGAGCTAGGGTCTTACTCCTCAAAATGCAAACACATGAGGAAATGAGGTGAAAAGCCTTAAAAACATTTGGAGATTCTCATCCCTATTACACCTTTTAGTCGTTGATTTGGGTTTTTTGTGTGAATTTAATCAATTTGAGTATTTACTAACATGTTCTGTCAAACACATCAGTGTTGAGGTTTAAACTATAAACATGAAAAAATAATAAACTACACGCTGTACCCACCCAGACAGCTCATACAAATGGCAGGTGAAGGTTAATGTCTGATGGCAGCTGGGACGCAGATGTGTCCTGAGAAGAATCCGTCCTGTTCTTCGGGTTTGGTGAGATTATGAGTCTTGCCAGTTGGCTGTGACTGCCGAGTTTTGCCTTGTGCTCCAACTGGACTCGATTCATAGTATTCCACTGGTACTGTGCTTCAGGTGATTTTCCTGGATCACTGAAGACTGTTATGTTGAATGTCATGTGAACTTTAAGTTGTAATCAGGGAATGTGTGTTCCGCACGAGCTTCAGTAAAAGTGTACATTTAAAATAGGTTTTAATTGTCTGGAAGGACGTTATTATACTGTTTCTGGGAAGGAATCGAAATATGAAAAGACGTAGTTGCATGCTGTGTACTTTACAGAATGCATGATGCATTACTCAAGATTTTGTCTGAGATTCAAATAAATCTGTTTATACTCATTTTGTGTGATACTTCTCCTTATTTACTGTAATTTTACTCTAAATACCAAATAAAAGTAATGAATGATGTAAGATGAAAAGGACACTGTAATCATCGTTTTGATGCAGAAATACTACTTTATGCCTGTAAAATGTTGTCTTTGACATCTTTTCAGATCAACTAAAAAGGGGGGAAACAAATGGGCTTTTGCCATAAGCTTGCAACAAAGATGTGTGGTTCATCCCTTGAGTTGTCTGGGTTGTTTTTTTTTTTTTTTTCTTTTTTTTTGGGGGGGGTTATGCTCCAGAGTTTTATAGATTAGTTTTAGATTCACAAGTATATTAATTTGGTTCTGTTCTAAATTAATCAAATGAAAAAAGGTCTGTAATTAATTATTTTCTCTCTAAACCTCGATTCACAGCTTGATTATTCAGTCATCACTCTGTTTAATAATAAAGAAAGGCTCCCACCCATAGGCTAATATCCATTGCGTCAATCTGAAAACATGCTTCTGATTGGTCCGTTTTCCTCTCTGCTTTTTTTCTTACTGTCAACCTCAGTAAGCAGCTTCATGCACTTGCTAGCAAGCTAAAAACACAGGATATGCCATGTTTATGTAACTGAACTGCCCTTGAACTTTGTGACTTTCATGACGCGAAAAAAAGACACACATTGCTAAATGAACGCTTCTGGTGAGTAAATGAAGCCGTTATTCGGAAATATCGGAAAGGAGCGTGCTAAGCAAAGTAGCTAAGCTAACTGAGGTTGCAGCTGCTTCAGGTGGTGATATTTGCAAGAAGAAAACATGCAAAGAGGGTAATAAGATGCATTGCTGCTGGGAAGTAAGCGTATTTGCTGCAAAACACATGTAAAAAGACAGCTTTAGTTGGTGCACTTACTAAAGCTGTTCATAGGTCTCTTATACCTCATATCTTCCATCTCCTATTGCTGTTTGTGTTTATGAATGGATGCAGAAAGAGATGCAACGAATTGCCACCAATGTAGAGTTTAATCAAGGTTGGCTTTTTATTTCTGCGTCTTTGAAGCAAAGAAAATGCAGTTAACTTCTAGCTAACAATCCTAACATTGCAGATGACTAGAGACAAAATAACTAGAAGCTTTCAACTCCACTACAAGATAAAAATGCTTTTAAAAATATCCAACTCTTCTTGTTGTCCCACCTGTTTTCTGCAGCTTGTGTTGCCGCCTGTCTCTACAGTCATGGCAGGACTTTTGAAAAGAGCACTAAGGCTAAGGACAGCTCTGAGATGTCTGTGCGACTACAACATGCTCTCACGATCTACAGCCACTCTTTCACCTGTTGACTTTCACAGTCCTTTTCTGACCTGCAGCTCAGAGCAGGTTTTGGCCTCCACTCGTAAGCTACATGCTGGGGCAGACGGGTCTAAAGTATCTCCTTCTGCAGCACCAGAGAGGTTGCCTTTCTGCAGAGTAACTGAGGAAGATCTGGCCTTTTTCAGGAAGATCCTAGCAGGCAGAACCATTGTTGACCCTGATCTGGTGGAGCCTAGTAATGTGGATTGGCTAAAGTCTGTGAGAGGTGAAGGCTACAATTGAATCCTTAATATAGTTCATAATAATAATCTACTGGTGTTGATGGCTCATTTTTCTGTTATATGTCCTGCAGGTTCTAGTGAAGTGTTGCTTAGACCTCAGACAACAGAGGAAGTATCACAAATTCTAAGGTAGATGGTAACCAAATCAACAGAAAGGTGTTTATCTAGTCATCAGACTTTTTCACATGTTTTGTTTTTCTCCTATAGTTACTGTAACAGTCGTAACCTGGCGGTGAACCCTCAAGGAGGAAACACTGGGCTAGTTGGTGGCAGCGTGCCAGTTTATGATGAGATAATTCTCTCCACCTCTCTAATGAACAAAATCCTTAACTTTGACAGTATCTCTGGTAAGTTTACTAGTTGAATTCAAAAGAATTCAACTTTGTTGCCATAGGCTGACAAATACCTGACAAATGTGTTTTTGATTCATGGTTACTTGTGCTGAAAATTCTCAAAGATCACTTTGTTTCCCTCTCAGGTGTTCTGACCTGTCAGGCAGGTTGTGTCTTGGAGAACTTGTCTTTCTACCTCGAGGAGAGAGACTATATAATGCCACTGGATCTTGGGGCAAAAGGCAGTTGCCAAATTGGCGGCAATGTAGCAACCAATGCAGGTGGTCTCCGGCTGCTGCGGTATGGGTCCCTACACGGGACTGTGTTGGGTCTGGAATTGGTGAGTGCTGGACTTTTGATACTCTTCCCCCCCCCAAAAAAATAAAGCTTATTTTCAAATCCGTAACACATGTAGGTATTGGCAGACGGGCAGGTGTTGGACTGCTTATCCACCCTGAGGAAAGATAATACAGGATATGACCTCAAACAGCTCTTCATAGGGTCAGAAGGCACTTTAGGAGTCATTACTGCAGTGTCCATCCTTTGTCCACGGAAACCCAAATCTGTTAATGTTGTTTTCCTGGGTAGGATTTTCTATTTGCTTCTCAGATATACCTTTGTAAAAGATGATAGAGAAAGTTTTGTAAACCATTAAATGCGTTGCTTTTCTTGGAGATTAGCAACAAAACTCATGTGTCTATCTCTGCTGTTAGGTTGTGAGACCTTTGAGCAGCTGCTGAAAACATTTCAGCTCTGCAAAGGCATGCTGGGAGAAATTCTGTCCGCCTTCGAGTTCCTGGACAGTGAATGTATGAGGCTGCTGAATACGCATCTCAAACTACCCAATCCTATATCTGGTATAAGCACGTTTTCTCTCACACACACACACACACATCTGTAACGATCCTATAAAACGAGTGAGCACACGCAGACCTGCCCTTTCCGTTTGCTGTGCAGACTGTCCATTCTACATCGTCATTGAAACTTCGGGATCTGACCCGACCCACGATGCGCAGAAACTCCACAACTTTCTTGAGGAGGCAATGACATCATCGCTGGTCAGTGATGGAACGGTAGCAACTGAGGAAGCAAAAATAAAGGTCGGTGGACATGATTGGGAAAAATATGCTTCTGTTGCATACAGTGAAGAAACTTAAGTATTCCAAGATTGATCCAAGATCATTTTATGTAACTGCATAGGTAAATATAATGCCAAATGATAAAAACATTTTCTGCTCCCGTTTTCTCAGGCTCTGTGGTCACTGCGTGAACGTGTCACTGAGGCACTGACTCACGATGGCTTCACCTACAAGTATGACATCTCCCTTCCAGTGGAACGGATCTACCAGCTGGTGACAGACATGAGGAAGCATCTGGGAAACCGGGCCAAAAGTGTGGTGGGATACGGACACGTAGGTAAGACGACTTGATAAAATGATCTGCACATACTCTATACACATACTACTGTCAGCTATCATCCAATTCTCTCTTACTTATCCTGTAGGTGATGGTAACCTCCACCTGAACGTCACTTCTCCGTCTAAAGACCCTGCTCTCCTGGCTGCCATTGAGCCATTTGTTTATGAATGGACAGCCAGCTGTCGTGGGAGCATTAGTGCAGAGCATGGACTGGGCCTGAAAAAGAGGAACTACATTTACTACAGTAAACAGAGCCAGGCTGTGGCACTGATGGGTAACATCAAGGCTATGCTGGACCCCAAAGGCATCCTCAACCCGTACAAGACTTTACCAGACAACCTGAAGCAGTGATGTACGCAGAGGTCATGCTCGAGTTAAACTTTAGTTACCGGTACAACCTCAACCCTATATGGCGTGTGTGTGTGCAGTTAAGGTGCTTTTCACACATTTGGTGCAGAGCTGACGGTTCACTCAAGAAACACTATTTGTCACACAAGCCACAAAACCCAGTCTTGCAAAAAAGAAAAGACAAAGTAGTTTCATTTTATACAAAGCATTACTTTCAGACAGATATCTTCTTTAGCAAGCTGCGGAAGTGAAGTTCCAGTTTAAATATTTTAACTACCCTTGTTAGTTGCACTGATAGAGTAGCCTTAGTCTGATGCACTCCATATTCTATAGAATATTCAGCAGGTTTTAGAGCTTGAAAAGACAAAAATTCCACTTTCTCAGAGGAAACAAATGAACAATGACTGTCCTTCATATGGTGTTTGAGTGCCACTAGAGGGCAGGTGGGTATAACAGTATGGGTATAACAGTATGGGTAAAATGTTGTCTGGATAAACTGATGTTTGATACATTTATGCAGTGAATGCCACAGCTTGTAATTGGTGGCCAGCCAGATGTTCTGGATTTGGATGTAGCCATAGTAGGTGTCGGCAGCTGACTGTGTACATGTACTGAATGTATAATCATGCAGTAGCAGATTAAAGCTTTCCAATTTTGTTTGTAGAAATCAGAGCACATACTGCCCATTCATTAGGCAAGAGTGCAGTAAATGTTTACATATAAAAAGGCAAAAACAACTTTCCCCCCCAAAAAAAAACAAAGCCAGCATTTGAAAACAAAATCCTTCATACACCTGCAACTTTAAATTTAAAGTCTTCAATAAACATTTCCAAATGAAGACAGTGTTTGTTTTTCCATTATTCAGGCAACTTGTACATAACTAGATTTCACCTCCAGTCTCCTAAAATAAAATGCACATTAGAACACAAATAAACCTTTTGTGATTCCTCCTTGCCTGAGCAGAAGACTTTTTCAGAATCAGCCACAGTGAGTTTATAAAGTATGCCACACAGAGGATCAGGTCATTTCCTATTCCTATCACAAGTTACACACTACTTCCTATTGGCAGGTACTTGCTGCTTCTCTAGTCCACAAACCATCAGAATAAACATGTTTGTAGTGTTTTGATCTTCTTCCCTACCCTTGTCCACTATTTCTCAAAATATCATTTCCTGTCCAAATAATGATGATGTGTAGAGGAAGTCCAGTAGAGTAAATGCCTATATATGTATGCAGTCAGTTTCACACACCCATCGCACATTAATCTGTATCTTCAGTAGTGTGGTAGCAATGGTGATTCAATACATAAATAACATACTAGTGTTTTTTTTTCTTTAAGAAAAAGGTTTAAAAACAATTTTGATTCGATTGGCTCTTTTTTCCTTTTATAAGTGAACATTGTGTTTCTGTGGTGATGGCTGATAGTAATAAATGGGTGATAGATTTCTGATTGTCTCTGAGCAGAATGCCAAAAGGCTGGAGATCAGAAATTTGAGTAGACACTCAGTCTTGTAGTGTTTGTACTGGAAGGCAAAACCCAGTGTAGTCCCGCATGGGCATTAAAGCATTGGGATGGGGTTCCTATAATATACCAGCCAGTCACACTCAGTAACAGTCCATAGTTCAAGTTGGTGGAAACACACTGGCAATTGGTTTGCCTCATATCAAAGGCTGGCTTATTCAGAAACGACAAGTCCAAATGTCTGTGTGGGCTTCAAGTCAAACATGTTGGTGGAAGGCATCCACAGAGAAAGTGAGAGAAGGATGAGGCTGAATGACTCTTGGAACACCTCTTTCCTCTAGTCCTCTTTCCATCTGCCTAATCTCCCTCTCTCTTTTTAACAAAACACTGGGAGTCTTGTTGAAGCCAATCCCTGACACCAGGCAGCTGCCTCTGAAACATGGCACCCTCTCACGACTCCTTGCCCTTTTCCAGAGAGCTGTGAATCTTGTCTAGGGTCTTCTTGATGCGCAGTGCTGTAAGCCTGGCAGAGGGGTTCTGGTACCAACATTCCTTCATTAGTTTCACCAGAGCAGAGAGAGTCTGAGGGAGAAAGAATGAATAAAAACAGTGATGAATCCATTCTGAAAAGAATCAATGTGACTGCAAGCACTTTCAGATGTTGGCCCATCACCAGATAATGATCACATATGTAGGCACTCATGAGTCATGGATAAAATAAGAGCAAGAGTAGTTGGTTCGTCATCATATACAGGTGCTATTAAGCAATTGCAGAAAAAACAACAACAATATACTTGATGGACTGTTTCACAGCTGTATGCCTCTAGTTAACTATTAGACCCATAATACATAATGAAGACTGAAGAAATTTAGTATAAGCAAAGTATAATTGTCTGTCTAGTAAAGCTGAGAGTAGACAAAATGTCAGATATTTTGTACAACTGCTTGTTAATGCAACCTGCCAATCTAATCTGCCACTCATGTGGCAGGAGCTGAGTGCATCCAGACATGTTCAAGATTTCATGTTGAAGGTCAAACTGAGCATCAGCATTAGAAGAAAGGTGACTTAGGAGACTCTGAACATGATTACTGGTACCAAATGCACTGGTAACAACAACTTGCATAGCCATCTCTATGGTTTAAAGAAAATGACATAAAAAGATCAAATATCAACAGTCACTCAAATAACCGGCTGTTAAAACCAAGGTATATAGAAGAGCACGTCAGAACACATCAACATTTGCAGCAGATGGGCTACAACAGCAGAAGACCGCACCATCAAGACTCGAAAAAGGTTGCCTCATCTGACGAGTCTCAATTTCTGCAGTTCTACTCGTTTCACTGAACTCAAATGGCCTCCACAGACACCAGATCTCAATCCAACTGAGCACATATGGTGTGTGGCGCTATCATTTCAACATGGACCAAAATCTCTGGGCCATTAATCTGTGCTTCAAAGATCTCAGGGAATTCTGTTCAAAGGGGTCCAATTCGATATAAATGGACAGTAAGTGTAGATGTTACTGCAAATAAAGTGTCTCATGTCAGTATTTGTCATAAACATCACAGAAGGCCTATATAATTACCACATGGCCAAAATCTGCCTTTTTGAACGCCTTCATCCTATTGACAAATATGTTGACACACAGACAAAATATTGCAGACAGACACACAAAAAGATTCTTACTCACAGGATCAGAGAACCATCGATTAGGAATGAAAGGCCTCTGCTGTTCCACACACACTACTTTCCTCATATCCTCAAAGCTGGGATCGTTTGGCACCTGATCGTAAAACGGAGGTTTGTACTCCTCAACAATGCCTGGAAAGTGGAATTTGAATGAGAAAAATTAGTGAAAATTTAAGGACAAGTTAAACAACAAGGAATGAAGAGACAACCAGAGGGCCTGGCACAGATCACCGCACTGCATCATAGTATTTGACTGTATTACAAGCAGCAGGAATTTTATGTATGAAGGAGTGCATCGTGATCACATTAGCGTACCACTCTCTGTAACGTCCACAGCAGTGCACTATGTGCATGACACTCACCATTGCTGTACGTGCGTCTCGCTATCTCCCACAGCACCAGTCCAAAGGCCCATATGTCCACTCGCTTGTAAGCATCGAAGCAGTCTGTCTGAATGGTTTCTTCCAACACTTCAGGTGCCATGTAGCGCTTGGTGCCAACCTTTGGATTGTTGCCCACATCCAGCAGATTGTCTGCCTGGGAGTGGGTCACGGCCAGCCCTGTAGCATGCAGTTACACACAGTGTTATAACAGGACCTGAAATTGATGTCTCCTGAAATGAGCGTATGATTTTTTAGTACTTTTAGTATCTAATCAATTTATGTTTACTCTTTTGAGCAGGTAGCACTGGTGAATCACATGCCTACAGTTTATCTGAATCCCTGAAATAGGTGAAAATCCCAACAGTTCGGAGGAGACAAAAAGCAGAAAAGTGACTGACCAAGGTCTGCGATGCAGCACCGCAGCTCCTTGGTCACCAAGATATTTTTACTCTTCAGGTCCCGGTGTGCGATGGCCGGTTTTCCCTCTGTGCCAAAGATCTCCGTGTGCAGGTGCACCAGGCCGCACGCTATTGATGCAGCCATTGCCAGACCTTCTGATGTCTCCACTGCGACTCGCTGCAAGTAGTCATAAAGCGAACCATTTTCATGGTAATGGGTGATGAGCCACAGTTGAGTGCTGGAGTTTCGAGAAGTCATATCAGATGCCATGAACCCTGAGGGACAGAAAGGTGAAAGGTAATATGAAATTGTGTATTATTGATTCAGACGTAAGTCAAGTTCCTCTGGCATCAATCACACTTATTACTGTTGCATTTTGCTGAATGCTTTTGTATTATCTTTCACAGATCATCTTGTACTTCCTGGTCCCTTTAGGGGGTCACCACAGCGACTCCTCTACCTCCATCTCACTCTGTCCCTAGGATCCTTTTCTGTCATACCAACCCTCTGCATGTCCTCCTCTTCTGCATTAATGAATCTTCGTGGTTTTACACTTTTCCTCAAGCCTAGCAGCTCCATATTCAAGATCCCTTTGTTTAATATATCCACTATCCCAGTAGCTCTAACCTGAGCCGTCCCGCTGACATCATGATTTCCGTGACTTAGTGCTTTAAAATAAACTGAGAGATTCTCCAGTTCAGGGAAGCTGAGGTTAAAATTAGGAGCTGCCATTACTATGCAAGGAAACACACATGTTAGCCTAACCAAATTTGGGGACAGTCAGCAAGACCAAAACATTAAGCGTAACAGACTCACCCAGTATGTTTTCATGCCTCAGCAGCACTGTATTGTAGATCTCTGTCTCTCTGAACCAAGACTTCTCATCTCTCGAGGAAAAGATTTTCACAGCCACATTCTCGCCCTGCCACTGTCCTCGCCACACCTCTCCATATCGTCCTTTGCCTGGCGGAAAAAATATACATGTATAATAAAGAGAACACAAGAGGAGAGGACACAAGAAACAGGAAGTCAGAAAAGAAAAAAATACAGATACATGCATTTTAAAAAGACAATCACTGTCTACTTTTTAAAATTTGAGGGGTGAATTTTTACTCTATTCCATTGCTACAGCAGTGAGATTCTTTTGGCCCAGATTTGATGTTTCCACATCAAAAGCTCAACTGTGCACAAAGCCACAAACTTGAAAACCAAACTCTTACAAGCTGTAGTTCATGATACTGTGGTATATAAAAAGGACCCCAAGACAAGTAACCTACATACTTTTATTTGAAAGCTACATCAAAATCTGTCAGATTTTATAGTGCTTTTTACAGTGACATTATCTTTATCTTTAACTTCTGACAGGTGACAGTTTTGAACATGGTCAACAACTCACACAAATAAAAAAGGAACTGATAAAATGTTTTGACAGTTTCTTGAAGTAAGTCACAGATGATTTGACCTCCCGTCTCTTTGACATCACTCAGATTCCACGGATATGTACAGTCATGACTGTAGTCAGGATCGCCTGTGGCGTTAATTATAAGCATGCTCGCTTCTGGGAAACTAACTAATGTGTGAATATATCCCTTTCCTCCTGATTAATGATAAGAATTTGTTATTTTCGTGATGAATAACTTATGTGTCATGACTTTGGATTTTTTTCATGTCATCTGAACAATTTGCTTTTCAGTAGAACTCTTATCAGAACTGCCAGTCAAACAGATATGAATCTGAAATGTTACGTGTTATACCTACCTACGCACTCCATCAGACTAATCTGTCGGGCCACAGTTCTTTGAACAAGGAAGGGAAGACCTGAACCACTTCCGGACGTACATGAGTGATCCAACAGGTCCTGCAGATAGACAGATTTGATTTTAGCTTCGTTTGCAAAGATTTTTTTTTTTTTAAAAATAACAAAAATCTTTACATGTCAAATGTAACTAGCATGTAGAGTCATATACAGGTGTATGCTTAATATGCTTGCTGAAAGCTACAGTTGTGATCAGAAGTTTACATACACTCATCAGTGTATGTAAATCATGAACTTTATGGCAATTTTGGACTTTTAATGACTTCAAGAATTGGGTTCACAAGTTTCAATTTAATTGGATTTTCTAAAATCCGCATGGGGTGAAAAGTATATCTGTGAAGGTTCTCATTCATCCAGGTCATCGTAGCCTAAGGAGCTTGGAAAGAAAAGGGTCTGGACTTTTTTAAGTTGCTTGAAGATGTTTCACCTCTCATCCGAGAAGCTTCTTCAGTTCTAGGGTCAAATGATGGAGAGCCCCAGATTTAAGCCCCAAGTTACATCTAGACCAGAACCTTTTGGTAGTCATTTACATGTTTCTGGCAATATATCTCACCACTTTTTCTGCAGAACTGGCACAGTTGGCAGGTAGTCATTGTCCTCCATTATTCCATCCACTTTGTGCAATGTACCAATACTATAGGCAACAAGACAGCTCCATGCTGGGCAGTTGTCACAGTGTTTTTAGGTTTGAAAGGCTCACTTTTACTACACTTTTTTAGTTTTGACTGTGTAGTTTAGAGAAACTCCCAAAATAAGTTCAGACTTGTGCACCTAGTTCTTGTTCTTTAAAGTCATTAAATGTCTATGTTGTACAATTATTCCACCCTGGAGAAAGAACAGTTCCAAGGAATCATTAAAAGCCAAGATTACCATAAAGGTAATACCCATAGGGGTATGTACACTTCTGACAAAAACTGTTAATTCAAGGTGAAAAATATCCCAATACTCAGAGGCTGGAAGAGAACACAAAGCGTGAGATGGGCCTTCTTCTTGCTTTGGCCAAATCCCTTTTCATGGTTATCTCTGTTACTCTTACCGCTAAAGTGCTGTCTCCGACATTGGAAGTGATGAGACCGTCTATGGCTCCCTGCTCAGCGTCAAACTCCTGCAGTCTCTGCAGACGTCCATGATGGAGCCTTCTGCAAGCCAGCACAGATACTACAGACAGCAGAGCCAGAACGACCACTGGGCCAAGTACGAAGAGAGCTAATGTCTCCACACGATATCGAACTGGCTCACCTTCTGGGGCTGTGGGTAAATGTAAAAAAGAGATATGTATAGTTTGAAATTGGGGAAAAACATTTATAGTAAGGAAAAGAGCTACAGGACAGTCCAATTTCCTTGTAGACATAAAGCACCTGATGGTAGCAGAGACATCAGATATTCCCTGGTGGTATTGCTGTTGCACCTGTCCAGGGAGCAGCATTGAATAGCCTGGTGGTAGGACGTAGCTGTGAAGCACTGGAGAAGGATTTGGTCCGCGTCGTCCAAACAGCCACGCTCAAAAAAAACTCCACTCTTACTAACTTTGACTGAAGAGAAGCACTGGGTACCTTGGCACCGGGTGGGGTGGAGGCATTTAGGACCCTCACATGCACACTGCAGCTGTCCATCTGTAAATAACAGGATGCAAGTTCACAATATTAACTTTGAATTAAAGGTAAAAGGTTCTAATAAAGCAAAAGACATAATAAAAGATAGGTAATGGACTCTCAGTGTGTTCGAGATAGAAGGTAGGTGGGCATCACCAGACACCCCGTGATACAATATTTTCACATTACTTTAAACCCACAATATATTATTGGGTTTTTAATTATTGGGTTGCTGAGTGTTACAGTGATATATATTGCAACTTCTCAAATGTTTTTAACTGCAAATTATGTCATCAAATTTAAACTTTGTCATATCCGTTTTATTCAATAAGATAAAAATGATCTGACGTCACTTATTTTCTCGCTACAAAATGAGTACAACATTGCCACTTAAGTAAATGTTGCCTTAAGAGAGTGAGTCTGCTATCAGTCTGTGACAGTTAGCTCCAGCCACACATCAGCTTACATCTTAATTTCTTTTTTTTTTTCCAAATCCAGAGTACATCACTTGTAAAAATTTTATTTATTTATTTATTTTTTTGTCGTATATCACACATAAAATTAAAGACCATACCTGTTCCGGGTATTATTTTTCTACTACAAATAAACAATCTCCAGCAATTTAATATTCAGGCTTGAGCACAAAGCAGCGAGAAGCAGTCTCACAAACAATAAATGAAAAAGCACATGAGTACAATACCTGGACCCTCAGCTGATATCGACAGAGTCTGCAGCGAGAGCAGCAGCAGGACATGGACACTGCAACGACCCATGTTTCAGTGCACTAAGAGTGGGGAGAAGATGCAAGATGAGCCAGAGAGTTCAGAGGAGTACACTCATAATTACATTTAGCCTCTTTAGGTTATCTGACGAGCCTCATAAGGCTCCATACAGAAATGAAACAACAAATTATAAAGGCTGAATGAGTTCAGTTTGTCTTAGAAACCATTACTTAGTATACATTAGTGCAATGGATTAAACAGAAGCCTTTTTAAAAAGACAGTCACCATGAATTACTTCCAAATGTATAAATGTCTTCACCTGAACATAATATAATCGTGTGGTTTGTTCTTAAGTGGTTGACTAATAGACTAATTGCTTTATATATAAGACTTGATGTACTATAACTGTTCCTCCGCAGGCTAGCATGCACAAACATACACTAAAGTCAGCCTCTGGTTTTGACCTAACATTCAGAAACAACCAAAGCTATCAGCAAATCCTTCTTTAAAAAGAAAAAAAAGATAGGGGACCTAATTGTTTGCTGTGGCCATTAACAGGCGACCTCATTGGCCGCTCACAGGCGCCCCGGAGGCGCCAGGATGCCTGGTGCTGCTGCCCTGTAAACTAAGCTAAGCTAAGCTAAATTAAGCTAGCCACACAGCACAAAGCGCAGACTGACAGCCGAACGAGGACAGCCAAAACAGAGCATTAAAACAACACCCACCTACCTGGCGCACACGCAGCGCAGTTTCTAACTCATGCTGTTAAGCCTGCACATTCGTACACGAGCATTAAATAATCGTATCGGCGTGATTTTCGATGTAAAACCACTAAAAGAAGGGACCACTGCCCAGCCCACCCACTGGCTGTTTTCGCTTCCAGCTACACTTGACGTCACCAAAACATTAACATCAAGTTGCATTGTGGGGCAGAGAAGTCCGCCAACTTAAAATCAGTGTAACGCCAGTGATATTAATGTGTATTTGAAGTGTTAATAACGTCAGCCATTATTATATGATAATTAAATGAGAAGAGACTATTGTTTGTTAACCTCTGTGGTCAGTAAATGCTGCTCAATGGGTCCTAGGCTGCAATCATTACACGTTTGTGTAAGCACTTATTGAATTTAAGTGCATTTTTTAGCATTATGCTGGTTTCTAATAGTGAAAGATTCGCTTTTTACTTCACAACATACCCTTGTTAATTCTCATATCATTGTTTAAAATATTATATATGTATTGTTATAGATTAAATGACACAAAGATGCATTGAGCTATTAAAGTTGGTCCCACGGTGACCAGCTACAGTATTAAACCTGCTTAAATCCTCTTACATTGATAAAAAAGAAATCCAGCAGTGATAATTTTACACTGAAAGAGTGCATTGTATTAAATCACTTATTTACGTAAGCTGAATTTCAATAAATACATTTTTAAAAGGTCACATATGCATCTATATCAAATCTGGATCAAATCCGGATACCAGACAGCTGATTTTTGGCCTTATAAAGAAGGCATTTCAACATCTCTTTCTCTATCAACGGGCCAGTTGTTGAGAGGCTACATGTGCCTATACAAGTCGTCATCATGGGACCTAAACACTGTTTCACATTGTTAGTAAAGCGCACCTGGGGCTCTATTTCCTCCAACCAAGGAAATACAGGGTTAGTTGGGAAAGTATAATTCATTTGTATAGAACTGTTATGGATTAATTTCTCCATCCTGACTTGGTATAGTAACACAATCAATCAGGGCAAACAATTGCTTGAAAAAGTAGTAAGTAGAGCCCTCAAGGTCATTGGTTGAGGTCTATCTTCCATAGCTTCACACTATGGCACCAGAATCACCAGGAAGGCTGGAAGCATCATCATTGACCCCTCCAACCCTGTACATCACCTATTCAATCTTCCCACATCAGGAAAAAGACACATGAGCAGAGCATCACATATTAGGGATAGCACCAACCTCTAAACTATTGAAATAAGCACTGAACCTCCTGTTACCTATATCAGATTGTAATCAAAAAATCTGAACCCATCGAAACCTATATTTATGTATCATGTCATCATATTCAAGTTAAAGACACTGGCAAATATCTGTTTTTGTCTCACTTGAGTAGACTAAATTTAGACTTAGTAGAGGACTAGTGTCAGAGCACAGGCTTTCCAAATACAAACTATGACTCACAGCAACAACCCAGAGGAGAAGTTATGAACTCACCTTTAATTTTAGTTCAAAAAAAAAAATCTTACAGTTCGCTTATACTTTGGTCTGTGTGGGGGAGACTTTCTTGCTATTATTACAGCTGTTATTGCTGCTATTATACACAGACATTTAGAAACAAGACTAAAAATAACCAGTGACTTCCATTAGGAGCAGTATTCAGACATGATGCAATCTTTGTTTCCCAGTTAAGAAATTTGTGTAAAAACTGCTGATTATTTTATTTGATAAAAGTTGGTGAACTTCACATTACAACTAAAGACACTGTTGTTTTCTGGGAAAAAGTTGGCAATGACTACATTTAGATGAGTTTGATTCTCTTTAATTATGAACCAGTTATCAAATGATTTGCTGCCTAATTATTCAGAGTGATACACTGCAATAAGGTCAGGTCTAACTTCTTGCTGTGACACACTTTTTATGGATGTCAGGGTTTTTGTTTCTGTACCTCTTTAAAACTGATGAAGAAATGCTTCTTAATTAAGATTCAGTAGTGATCCATCCAGGTGGGTCACATTTCTATTTCAGTTTTAAGACATCTGTCTCCTGCAACTCCTGCATATAGTACAGAGCAGGTCACATTCCTCCTGAATGTGCTGAGCAAGATATTGACCTCAAAATTGCTATTGTTCTCAATTGCAAGGCAAATATCATTCCATCTCTAGTAATTATTTTGGCAATGCAGCTTTGATGTGGAAAGGCAAAAGCGGGACGAGGAGCAGCAAGACTCCCTCTTGGAACAGCAGAGACAACAAACATTAAATTAAGTATGAATGGAGCAGCTGGTGTGGAGGTGGGTTGCAAAACGACTTGCAGATTGCAGAGGTCCATCTAAACAGGTTATCAGGCTTTATGCAGGCAGAAGCAACATAAATAACATGTCCTGTATAAGATTTGCCACAAGCATCGGCTGAGCCTTCAGCAGGTGTTAAGGTCACCTGATCTGCCAGGTTTCTGTTGGCTGAACTTGACTCAGTAGAGCCATTGCTATGCTAGCATTAGCCTTACAGAGCATTTTGAATTGATCTGTCTTTTTGCCTATGTTTTCATGCTGTCTTCATCCTCCAAGGAATAAAACATTTACAGTGATGGTGGTCAATGGTGGTTTTAAAACGCGTCTTAAAAACCATTTTTACATATGACACTGTATGACCCTGATTTTATTGATTTTATTGTTTTGAATCTATTGTGTACATTTTATTGTTTTTAATTCTAATTATCATTTTATACTTTTTTTTGTGCTATTTGTGCTTATTTTATGATTTTAAGTTTTTATTTATTTATTTAGGGTAAATCTTTTTTTTTTCTTTCTTTTTTTTAAAACATATTCATGTATCATTTTTGGCATGCCAAGTGTACAGCACTTTGTGTTCAGCTGTGTTGTTCCGAAAGTGCTATATAAATACATTGCTTGCTTGCTTGCAAGGTAAAAAATTAATAGAAAAAAGGAAAAATAGCACAGTTATTGATATGAACCAAATGATTAAAGATAAAGATCTGAATGTTTCAGAAGTTCATCTAAACAGGTTCTTTTGGGAAAATCCTATTTTCTCTCACTAATTTCTCAAAACTCCACATTTAATCACCAGTATTATGTGAGTGCTAGACTTCAAAAGTCCTTCTGTGCTCCCTGTCCCTTCACTGAAGTGTGCAGAAGATCAGATCTCCCAACTTTCCTCTTCCTGAAAAGTTTCATGAAAACCAACAGGACTCTTCGTGCCCTGAGCTCTCATGCAGATCTATTATTACATAATACTGCACCTAAAATATGGACTCAATGATATATTAATTTCACTTTTCACCTCTGAAGACTCCTTCAATTATTGATTGGCACAGTAGATGTCAAGAAAAATGGCAGTGAGTTTCTGTGCGTGTGTGTTTGTGTGTACGCGTGTGGATGTGTTATTATGTGTGTGCAGAGCAGAGAGCGAAAAGGAGAATTGTATCAAGTATCCAATACGTTTTCCCTCCACAGGGTCCGTTGACCATGAACAATGGCCAGTGCTGTTTGTTCCTGCTTACCTGAGGCTTAGGTCTCCAGTGAGTCAGAGCAAGACCCAGCCAGTATCTATTCTCCAGGAACAGAGTTCCAGCACAGAGACACATTATCCGCAGCTTTCTTTAATTAAAGACCCCCGGTCGACACTCTGTGCCAGGTGACCTGAACTGCTCCGAGCCTGCATGTTTCTACCACTATCCTCTCCACTAGGGATAAGTCTCAGTGGATAATTAGAGAGGGAAATGCTATACTGCTGTCATGAGATGGAGGAAGGATTATCTACTAGGACTTTCAACTGAAGAGGCGGGGAAAGAGGAATAATGTGATGGTTTCTTCTACAGTCAGCCTACCTATCTCTTTCTCTTACCTTTCACCCTCTCTCTTCCTAAGACCAAATAATAAGCGAGGGAAGGGACACACAAGTGACTTTTCTTAATGTATTCCACCTGTTTCTCATCTCAGCTGTGTTAGCGAGTTAGTCCCAAGCAGGTTTCCATCCAGAGCTGACATGGAGTATCCAGGGAGAAGACTGCTTTCAGCGTTCCTGCTTTTTCTGCCTCTTCTGTATGTCAGATGTCTCTCCAATCAAAAAACTACAGGTATCAATTTAATACTGTTGGATAGTCAGATTAACCTCCTAAGACCCGAACTCTTCCATGGCATGCATTTTTAATTTCTCTTTGCTATTTGGGCTGATTTGGACCTGATGAATGTAAAAACAAAGAATTACGTGATTTTTTTTTTTTACCTTATTTTTGTTTCTGAGAAAAATGAGATTCACATATGAGGACATTCACATTAAATTTCGATAGAACAGTGGCAGTGTAACGTTCTCGTAAGTGGATATCAGGCCCTTGTAGAGCAAAATTTGATATTTTGGTCTAGACAACCCAAAATGTGTAGTCAACATATGTGGACACCAGGTCCTAGGAGGTTAATGCTAAAAACATCAGTGATCAAATCCTGCTTGTTTGTATATTTAAAAGGAGGCTTTAGTGGCAGAACTGCATGAGTTGTGGAATTTGAGGTCTAACTGTTTAAAGTTTGCACATATGTAATTTGCAACTTGTCCCTACTGTGTTTGAAAAGTCTCCTGGTGTGTGCTGTCTGATGCTGAGGAGCAGAAGTGTCTGGATTTGGCCGGAAATGCTACAGCCCGAAATGTAAAAGGAACACTGCAGTGTGTCCGTGGCTTAAACACCAGGGACTGTATGGAAAAAATCAAGGTACACAAGAAACAACTGATGGGGAAAGTAGATTCTTACCAAAAACTGTCGTACATTTAATTTATTTTATTTTATTCATTTTTATATCAGCTCTGTCAGATGCATGGCAGTTGAAATTTCTTAACATTAATAGGAACTGTTATATCTAAAAAGTGACTACAAAAGAAAATAAAAAGTATCTGTGAGACATAAAATGGGAAATATAAAAATATGAATATATATTTTGCTCAGAATGGAACTGCAGATGCAGCCTCCATGTTTGGAGATGACATCTATGCTGCTGGTTTCTGCCATGGCCTGGAGCTTGCTGCAGGAGAGTCCTACAATGGTGTAGGTAAGTCACATGTTTAAGGTCTGCAGCAGGTGACACAGGAAGGCACTGAAGTCTCTGCAGCTTATGCCAAAATGCAGATACTGTTCACACAAAATACTTTCTTGCACCCACTGCTTAATCCCAATTTTAAAATTGATTCCTTTTATTTATTTTTCATTTTTGGTCTCTTCTGTAGATGGTATCAGCTACTATGTGGTGGCAATGGCGCGCCGCTCCTCCTCAGACCTGTCCCTGCTCGAGATGCATGAGCGCAGCTCTTGTCACCCCGGCATTCGAACCACAGTGGGGTGGACTGTTCCCATTGGCTATTTGGTCAACACATCCCAAATCAGTGTAGGAGAGCAGTGCAACTTCCCGAGAGGTGAGTCAGAGGGGACAGGGGTGATATAAGTGTAGATGTGTTTTGGTGGAAGGTGTATGAAATGTTCAATGCAAGGAGGGGAAATCGGGAAAGCAGTGAAGGGGAACAAAGAGGTGAAGAAATGAGGCAGGCTGGAGATGCAAGGAGAGGAGACAGTCACACAACAGTGCTTCTTTCTGTAAATGTGAGGTGGATAAGGGGATAAAAGGGGAAACACAATAAAAAATCAGAAGGAAGGATAAACAGGAAAAATGCTGTCTCTTAAAGTTTATTATTATGGTGCTCTGGACACATGGTTCCCAACCATCAAGAATTTAGTGTGGTCTTTTTTCTATGAAAATCCAGCATCCAAATCTTGTAGAGACTGGTCTTAAAATACATTTTAATACATTGGACCTGAGTTATTTACTTTGACAGGGACCCTTTATGGTCATTTCCAGTACTATATTTTTATTCTTGGACTCTCTTAACTCTTGGAATTGAGTAGTTGGGCATGACTCACAGTTCACCCTGTCTGAGATTTCTTCTGTGATCACAGTAGTGTGAGCTTAAGATGACCACAATAAGGATATCCCCTCTCAATTACATCATACTAACTGAGTTTAGAGCGTTCTGTAGCCTTGTACAGTCCATATGCTGACCATGCAATAGTTTATAAACAGGACAAAAACCTTAAGCATGAAAGTGCAGAAGACTTTTCAAGTGTTCTTTGGTGTCTGTGTCTTTTTATTGTTAGTGGTGGGGAACTTCTTTGGCTATAGCTGCGTGCCGGGCATTAAGGATCCCCAGCACGATCCCAGAGGCAACAATCCAAAGAACCTCTGCGAGGCCTGTATAGGAGACGAGAACGACAGACACATCTGTGCCAACAACCACAGAGAGCGGCATTACGGAGAATCGGGAGCTCTGAGGTACACTGACATTAGTAACATGGGAAATAATACAACAACAGCACCCAGAGGTGAAGTAGATGTTATGACTGCTGCCTTTGTGTCTGCCCTCAATTTATATCCATCCCAGCGTGCTGCCTCCATAAAGAAAATAATAGTGGAACTCTAGTGTATGCCTTATCTGAAGGTATGCAGTAGAGATAATAACAATACAGTGACAAATTACTGTGTGTATATATAGTGAACAGATGGAACACACAACCAGATTAAAATAAGAGAACAGAAAATAATAAATCTAACAGTTCCTGTGATTGTGTCGCATAATTTGTTTAGAAAATCATGTATGTATTAAAATATAAATATATAATACTGTTTGTGCTGTGCAGTACTGCCGTCTGTGCAGAACAGTCTTTGGCACAGTACTGAATGTACTTCAGAGGGGAACAAAAGAACTACAGGGGGTGATTTCTTAAAGTGCCACAGTAAGTGGCAGAGGGAGTTTACTTATGGTCTCCAGAGTGTGTTAACAGTAGCACACTGGCAACTGTGCTGATTTCATTCCTATTTCAATCTGTTTATAGACTGAATGTGTCTTGCTGTTTGTGTGTTTTCGTTCAGGTGCGTGGCTGAGAACCTCGGCGACGTGGCTTTTGTCAAACACGCAACAGTCTTTGACAATTTGGATGGTCAGTGTGCAAAATATTGTTTATTTTAGAGACTATGATAGTCGTTGTTGTGTGATATAATTTTTATAATGTCTCAATTTGTGATTACATTGCTTGGAATATGCAGAGGGTGCAACTCCCTGTCAAGACATAGGATGTCAGTGTTTCATAACCCATTTGTGCTTTTTACAGAAAGTGGAATACAGTGATTGGATTGCACTGTAATTATGATGTCATATGATAATATGTGGGAATGTGAGGCGGAGAGAAAAGTAAGCAATCTGAAAACAAGAGAAGATAAGAGCGAGAATGAAAAAGAAACAGATATCACACACAAACGCACACACAGGATAGTCACAGAGTTGCAGACATTTTGTCCAGCAGTGAAGTGCCCTAATTCTCTGTTTGCTGCATCTGCTCCTCTGCTTTGGGCAACATCCAAAATTAATGGCGATCATTATCGCCGTCACGCTACACAGGCTCTGCTGGTATAGCCGAGAAGGAGCAGTTTGACGGCAGCTCCACAAAATGCTGTCGCTGCTTAACGAAGCATGTTTTATCATATGGTTCAGAAATGTCCAGAGTCAGAACGATTAACAGAGGTCAGGAAAACACAGAAGGTCTGGGCTGTTGTCTGGGAACGCTGTAGGCTTCAAGGTGGTTTACCCTTTTTTCGCACAGTTGTTTGTTTTGTTAAACGGGGTTTCGTTTCCCTTTTTAAAATTCTCAGGGGACCGATCAAATCTGACAAAAACAGCATATAAAATATTGGTAAATTAGTCATAAATCAGGATTGCACTGTTTGATAAATGTGTCATCATAAACAAATTAATGAATGCACAAAAGAAAATAAAAAACTAAAGTAGTTCTTAGTTAATATAAATAGCTTATTCAGAGTATGAGGAATAATCACATACTAAACATTACAGCTTTCAAATGGTTTTAGATAAGGAGGTCAATGCATATGATGTTACTTTCCTTAGACTTAACTCAGAGGGAGACCGTGCAATTATATGGACAACTATGTCTTGGTATACTTACTGTAAACTTTTTTAAAATATTACTTTCGTGGCATTTTAGCCTTTATTGGACAGAGACAATTTGGATTATCCAATTAACCTATCCCCACAAACTGCATGTCTTTGGACGGTGGGAGGAAGCCGGAGTACCCGGAGAGAACCCACGCAAACACGGGGAGAACATGCAAACTCCACACAGAAAGACCCCGGCCTGATGGTGGAATTGAACTCAGGACCTTCTTGCTGTGCGGCAACAGTGCTAACCACCGTGCCACCGTGCTGCCCGTCCAAAGACATGCAGTTTGTGGGGATAGGTTAATTGGATAATCCAAATTGTCACTAGGTGTGAATGTGCGAGTGAATGTGAGTGCGAATGGTTGTTTGTCCCTGTGTGCTGGCCCTGCGACAGACTGGCGACCTGTCCAGGGTGTACCCCGCCTCTCGCCCTATGACAGCTGGGATAGGCTCCAGCGCCCCCCGCGACCCTGAAAAGGATAAGCGGAAGCGAATGGATGGATGGATGGATGGACAGAGACAGTGTAGACAGACAGAGAGGGAAAGACATGCAGCAAAGGGCTGCAGGTCAGACTCGAACTCAGGCTGCTACTTTCTTTCACATGCTCGCCTGCTCACCCACTGAGCTAAATTGGCAACCCACAACTTACTGTAATCTTATCATCATGATGAGGACCCAGGATATCTCTACAGCTGGCCAAGAAATACACTAGTTTCTCTAAACCACAGTAAAACCATGTTAAAGAAAGTGCATATTCATTACTGGCTTTTAGAGGCGTTGGCATGTGGACTTTGCTCTGTCATAGTCAGAGATACCTAATCCCTTAATAGTCAGGCTAACTGTTTGCAGTCTTAATGTAGCTGAGCTTTACATTTAACAGACAGATTGGTTCCAGTTGTCTTATGTAACGCTGTGAAAGAAATCAAATGTGCATTTCCCAAAATCCCAATCTCCTGTTTATACATCTCCTCTCTTGCCCAGGTAAGAACCAAGAGTCCTGGGCCCTGGATCTGGAGGTGGAGGACCTGAAGCTGCTGTGTCCTGATGGAACGGATGCCGGTCTGGAGGAGTATGAACGATGCCACATTGCCGCAGTCCCTGCCAACGCTGTGGTGGTGCGTATGGAGGACAAGTGCCGTGTCTGGAAGTACCTGGAACGCTTACAGGTGGGTGTGGACATAAGCTGCATGTGCTTTGCTTTTGTGTGTGTGTGTGAGAGTGTGTGTGTGTATGCACGTTTTTCCACAGAGCTGTGTGTGGATCTCTGGAGCCTGTGCTATTTATCTGCACATCTTAGTACGCAGGTATCTGCTAAACTGTCACCCTTCCTCCGTACTCAGTGTGTGGGAGACTCCAGGATGATTGATACGTCCTGTGCTGATCCGCCCAGCCTGCACTTACAATCTGAAAGACACTCATGTACACAGAACGCCAACGCACATCCATGCATGCCCTCATGCATTAAGTGCAGTCACACACTTCCTCTCTCCTGCAGAATGTGTTTGGCAATGCCACGGAGGGCTTCAGCCTGTTCAGCTCAGCAGGCTATGGCCAATCCGATCTGCTGTTCAGTGATGCCACCCACCACCTGCAGAGAGTTCTGGGTAGCTACTCCTCTTGGCTGGGCCCCACTTATACCACTGTGCTGCAAGCCTTCGAGTGTGAGGGTAAGAGTGATGACGTGTGCCTATTTGCCTGTGTGTAAAAATGTGTTTATGTGGAATTGCTGATGAAGAGTGGGTGGCTAAGTGGCTGGAGGAGTGTTTTTTGCTTTGTGTGTGTGTGTATCTGTGAGCGCATCCACTGCAGCTGTTCTCATTATTGCACTCTCCCACCACCAGGCTTCTGCTGATGGAAGAGGAGGAAGACATCCAGCACATCATCTTCCACCCCATCCCGCTTTCTCCATCCTCCCTCCCTGCCATCTGTGTCCCCCGTCTCACCATATTTTCTTCTTTTAGCTTTGCTTTATTAATGTTTTTCCCCCCTGCATTTCACCACCCAATCTTTAATATTATATCCTTGCCCTCCTCCAAACTTTTATGACTTTTAATATGCTTGCTGGCAGGTTATGACAAGGTTAAAGAGTGGCTAGTTGGCTGTTAAAACATAACTAAAATTGAACATGTTTTTTAAAGGGCGCTGGGGGGGAAAGTGTAGAAAAGAAAGGAATAGGACAAAAAAGTTAATGATTGTTGTGGTTTTTCTTTTGTGTTTGATTAACACATACCAAAAAAAATCTCTTAACATTTACTGCCCTGTATATTTGTTGGGAAACTGCAGCCTTCTTGGCTTGTTTCATTAGACTAAGCTTCGGTACCACCCTTCCACCTCACTCCCACAGGGTCTGTCTCTGGCACTGAACAACTGGGTGCTATTAACTTTTTGCTTAGAAGTCTCAGTTACTGTATGTGTGTGTGTGTGTGTGTGTGTGTGTGTGTGTGTGTGTGAGAGAGAGAGAGAGAGAGAGAGAGGGAGAGAGAGGGAGAGAAAGAGAGTATACACTTTTGTTTCCCACAGCCATTAATGCCCTAATTGGTGCTTTGGCAT
Source organism: Pundamilia nyererei (assembly GCF_000239375.1). Classification (NCBI taxonomy): domain Eukaryota; kingdom Metazoa; phylum Chordata; class Actinopteri; order Cichliformes; family Cichlidae; genus Pundamilia; species Pundamilia nyererei. The sequence goes on from NW_005187411.1 coordinate 620,111, forward strand.
ACTATACTGTTTGTGCATGTGTGTGAGTGCATATGTGCGTTAGTGTTGATAGCATTCCTGCTTTCCCATGCCTTGTATAGCTTACTCCTTTGGATCACTGCTTTCTCACGTCCGGTATGGTGATCCAGGCTGTGTCAGCTCACAGTGTATTTTAACACCTTATGATTAGAAAAGGGGGAGGACTTAAAGTTGAGTTGCCTTCAATGACCCTTGAGGGAGTCTTAAAAAAAATGATAATTTTCTCATCTGTGACAACATTTGCGTCACCCAGATTCCTCAAGATTTGCAGCCTCTCCCACACTGCTGTCTTTATACACATGTGGGTTTTTTTCCTATAATATGTCATTTATAATTTAACATTACCACCAGTAGTGAGATGATGATAATGATAATGTGTAAGAGTTACTAACAGCAGGATGTTTAATTAGTCAGTTTTGAATTTAATCTTATTAAAAAACTGTCCTGGGGAATCACTAAAGAAATTGCAACTTCAATTGACAAAAAGAAAAACAAAACAGCATCTATAAGCATTTGTAAGGCTCTATAATTAAAGAGACGCAACCAGTTTGACCTTACTTGACCTACTGAATCGTGTACTGTAATTGTGGGCTTTTCACCTCATGTCCACCTCATGTTATTCCACATAGCGCATCACTGAGCTTGGCAATCAACTGATAAGCCGGATGAAGTTCTCCTCATCAAACTGTGGTCTTTAGACCTCGTCATGCATGAAGAATCCACAGCTGGTACAACAGATAATTTGCAGAAATTTGGCGGCAGATTTTTTTGTGTGTGCATTTCTGTTGTATTTCTTCAACTCTGGTTTTGGTGCTGTTTGTTGCTACTTTTGTCCAACAGGCTTAAAAGAGGCTTGATGTAAATACTCGTCTCTTCGTGAATGTGTAGTGCTGCAAACCTTCTTTATTTTCAACCAATTAAACGAATGATGATAAAGAGAATAATCCTCTCTTCTTTTCACGCTGGCTTCTAATTATCCCGAAACAGCTATATATCTGTGTGGAAATGAATTAGATTTGATATCAGCTCTTTTGCTTCATCACCCACTCTCTGGCTGCCTCTTGCACACACATTTACTCAAAAATAGTCACTTTGCTCCCTCTCAGTCATTTGGAGAGGGACACAAGAGGATGAAAAGAAGCAGAAAAGCACAAAGGCTCAGGTGTTCACTCGGTTAGCGAGAAGCACCTCCCAGGTGGACAGGTGAATCAGAGACACACTATCTTCATAGGTGGTCTACATGTGCAAACAGAGCTCCATTCAGGGTAGGCTAAATGCTCCTGCTGGCAAAGCTACCAGATTTACAACACCAGCGGCTTAGAGAAAGCCCATGTTTTTGATGGAGCAGTATCATTTAGAAGTGAGCAGATACTGTAGATTGAACTGCATTGCAGCAGAGTGCTGCAATCATTCTCAATCCTCAGCTCTCTTGCTGCCCATTTTGCTGCGATGCACAAATAAAAACAACTAATTCAATTCAGTCCTCTGAAACTTGAGTGTGAGTATATAAGAGAAGGGAGCGTGTCAGTGCAAGTGTTGGAAAGTGATAATTAGTCATTTAGAAATGGAGTTTTTTTGCATGTATACCAAAGCATATTATAGCTGTTTGCATCTATATTTGTGTACTGGTGTGTTTGCATTGCTTTGCTAACATAAGAGAAACTTTTGCTGGATTTATTGTCTTGCTTTGGCTTTGTGTATGTCTTTGATTATAAAGAGAGAGGGATTATGGGAATTCTACCTACACAGAGGCACATCTAGAAAGGCCATTACACCTCCAATAAGATTATTGGACTATCTAACAAGAAGCCTTATGTATAACCAGAGGTCCAGATAGCAGGAGATCTTAAGCATTTAGATGTTATTTTGTGCAGTAGCCCAAAAAGGTCAACAGCAGTTGTGCATGGGCTGAGTGATGAATGTGTATAAAAAGATGCTTGAACAGGAAAAGAAGCGAAAAGTTCACACACAAAAGAACACATAGCGAGCACAAACATTGGCTCCAGTGTGCAAATGTCATTGTTTTTAACACTTTACTACAAAGACGTGTATTATGTAGTTTGTCTATTATGACTGGATTGAGGGTTTGCAGACACATTAACACTTACCATGTGGCATTTGTGTGTCCAACACTTTGAATCTGTGATAATTAATCCTGATAACAAAGTATCAAGAAAACAAGGCACCAGATACATATGCTTACAGGCCAATCCATAACCATCTGGCAATGACCAAGTGAGGTATTCCCCAGTTGGCAAGCGATTGCTGGAAGTTGACAGCGGTCACCAGAAAATCAGTTGCTAAAGCCCCAGTCATACTGGCCTAGAGACCAATATGTGACACACTGGCAACCACGAGTCACAAGTGGAAAATGTGTATTCCCTGACAGTCTGGCAAAAAACTCCTTGATTTGATTGCCAGCAGATTGTATGTGATCACCTGTAGTTTGCATGGAGCGTGAAGACTTGTCAACAAGCACTCACAAGCTACTTCAGAGAATTACTGAAACTGGGAAATGTGCAGCACAAACACAGAAAGTCAGAGAAGAGCCACCAAACCCCAAATTCATGATCCAAGATAGCAGAAGTGCACACAAACAGTAGTAAAACTGTAAAGTTTTTAATGTGTGTGCACTACTGCGTATTTCTAAGTCGCTAAATAAGTGATATGCAGCACACTGACAAGCTCCTATCCATGAACATGCTGCAGAGGCAAAATGAGTAAAGAGCACATTTAACATAGGAAAAATCCTGGCTATTGCATTAACATTGTGAAGAAGCTAGATAAAATGAAAGCTTAATAAATTAAATTTCGGTTACTGTACATTCATCAAACTACTGTGTTTACACTTCAAAGTACTAGCAAAGTTGTGGTCTGTCGCTGCAAGTGGTAAGATTTCTGTGAAGGTGTATGTCAGGCCACAGGCTGTAGCTGTAACACAACTATAAATCAGCCTGAACACTTTGGAGCCATTTATAAAAGAACCACTTCAGTTGCTAATGTTATTTTGCTAGCCTTAGCTAACAATACTCGCAGTTTAAACTTTTAACGTAAATGAAACCTCTGGATGATTTTCCTATTGTTTTTAATACAATAATGCCTACAAAAGTTGTGTTTAGTGTCATCTTGCGTGTTTGTGGGTGTCTTCATCTGCGCTGACACGGGTGATGGCGCGAATGGTTTGACCGGAGGTTGCCAGGCGAGAGCGCCAAAGATGAAGGGGATGACAGTGATGGAGGGGGAGAGGGGAGAAGAGTGACAGGTAATCCATCAGAGGCGTTACTGTCATTATTCAATTACCACCCATCCTTAGCACTCTTGATAACCCTAAAACACACACACAGGCTACAAGTGTGTGCATGCAGTTGGAAGCTGCAATGGGTTAGCAGATCCTCTTACACACAGTGGGTTTGTGCTGTGTGGGTGGTGAGGTGAGTCGGGACACAGAACTTGGCACTAGTTCTTTATATGCTTTTAGTGCAGTAGACCCTTAAATCTCCACCTCTTCCTCTCTAATGTCCTCTATTCCCTTCTCACAGCTCTCATCGCTCACGTTTTTCTCCCCTCACCTCTCTTTATCGACCTCACCCTCAACCTAACCCTCTTGCTCCTCACTTCTCCGTCTCCATTCCATAGTTCCCACCATACCCCCCGCCTCCTCCTCCTCTTCCGCCTATCTCTCTCCTCTGTTCCGTCTCCTGAGCCCAGAGCTGATAAGGAACACAGAGTATGATTAGACGCCAGTGACACCAGGCTTATCGTTCTGCTTCCACAATGCTCCCAAGATCACTTGCCCAATAACAGCCAAGCATGGCAAGCATGAACACACACATGCACACACACATGTTGCATCCATAATACGGCCAAAACTGGGTGAAAAATGACCACAAGCAGCAGATTGTTTAAATGTGAAGTGGTGGGGAGGAGGACGTTTATGCAGCGTAGTGTGCATAGGTGTATAGAGCGTGACAGAAGACGCACGCTCAGGGTTTTACATTTAAAACACTAGATGGCACTGTCCACTCAGCAGTGTTCGTGTATTCATTAATGCTTTTTCCAATAAAACCATTATAATGCCAGAGGGCATACACATTACTGACGCTCCTCAGGGTGTTTCAGCATCCTCTCTTTTCCAGTTTTCCTCTCACTTTCCTCTTCTCATTTCATTTTCATTTTCTCCTTTCTTTCGCATTTACACTTCTGTTTTTTTGCTCTCTTCTGTCCTTGTGTCTACCTTTCTGTTCGCCCTTTTTCTTCCCTGTGTCCAATCCCTTTCTCTTTTCTCCTCTCTGATGTTCTACTCATCAGTTTTTGTTTTCGTGTCTTGTGTCCTCTATTTCTTGCCATCTTTCCTCTCTCCCCTTCTTCTAAATCTTCCCTGCACCCCCAAATTTCCTTCCCACGCTTACCTCTGCTCCACCTTAGTCTCTTCTCTCTCATCTCTTTTCTCCTTCACCCTTCCTTTTCTGTCATGTTTTTTCACTTCCCCCCTCTGTTTCTAATTTACCCTTTTTCTTTAATTGTTTCACCTCCTTCCTTTCCCCCCTTTCTTCTTCTCCTCCTCTTCTTTCATATATTCTTCTTTTCTGGCACTTCCTCTTCTCTGCCCTTTTTTCTCTTCTTCTCCACTCACACACTTTTTCACTCTCCTCTCTCGTCCATGGGGCAGTAGCTCTGTAATGTTGTTAGGACATGCTCTCATTAATAACCTACACTTTGAGAGTCTTTGCTAGTGGAGCGTGAATCTCCCGTTCGTTTGGGGACGAATAGAGGGTGTTTCACCGTGTGTGCGTGTGTGTGTGTGAGCATAAAAGAGAGAGAGAAGACAGACAACGAGAGAAAAGCCAATGGGTGAGTGTAATGCACAAAAAGCATGTTGTTTCCTCACATTGTTTAATGGTGCTCGATCAGCTTGCAGTCTGCTGGTCCAGTATGTTTTATGTGTGTGCGTACTGTAGGTGGGCGTGTGGAACCGTGCCAGACGTCCTTGAGTCTGACCCTGCTAAGGAACCTTGCCTTTGGGCATCCCATGGCTCAGTGCTCATTACTGCCATAGTCGCACGCATGCACGTACACCTTTTCAAGCTCAATCACATGCCAATTGATCGACTCGGGAGCCAACACCCACCTCCAATTACAGGTAAATTTACAGGTCTGTTCTTCAAGGTGTGTGTGTGTGCATGCACACTACAGTATATTCACTACATTATAAATTCTAGGTGAAAGACTAATTTGTGACCAGCCCTTTCTCAAACCGCATTACGAAAAGTGTTTTTTAAGTGTCACCATTAAGCGTGAAAGTTAAGGTAATGGCGGAACTCAGGCAATTAGCAGTGACAGGAGAAGTTAAAGCAAGTTAGAGAGTGAGTTTGAGTGAAACACAAGTATAACAAGGATGTGTGAAGGTGTGTTTGCGTGCCGTACGTGCGAGTGTGTGTTAGATTTATGTTCCGCATGCCTGTTCCTGTTCCTGCTCTCCATAACGAGCCGACAGGTGTACGAGCCAGCAGGCTGGACACTGACTGATGCAGCACTAATGCTCACAAACTCCTCTCTCCCGCCCCTCACCACCTCTCCCACCACACACACACACACACGCACACGAATAACATACTGTACAATAGGTGTTGTCTTACCTCAGCAGTACACTGAGCTTTGGCAGAGAGGCAAAAAGAGAGAGGAGCAGGCGGGGGATGAGAGAGAGGGTGATTAAATAGTCTAGTTAGTCCACAGAGTGGTTGAGAACATTAAGAGCTTGGCCATTCATCAGAATAACACACACAAAACACTACATATACACGCACCCACTCATATTGATTGTACAAGTTAAAAATGTCTCTGCTTGGTGAGCCAGTGAATTCTCATAGGAAAACAGCACTCAGACACAGAGACACACACGCAAAATCCCCCCCAAAACTCACATATGCACATCCGCACACACACACTTACTTCCTGTCTCTCTAAAACAGATTAATTTTCCATCACTTACCCCTCCTGTCATAAGTGTGAGCACCGACTCATTAAAACTCTTGAAACTCCCTCCCACACCTCCCCATCAGTCTCTCCCTCATAAATGGACAGGGCTCCTTTACTGCTATGGAGGTGGGGATATAGAGCGAGAAAGAGAAATACACAGACACACACACATACATACAATGAGAGTCTGGGAGGATGAGGAGGAAAAGCAGGTGGGCTGTCAGACAAGAGAAAATGAGGAAAGAGAAGAAGGGGGAAAAACAGGTGGATTGTCAGAGAATAAGCAGGCAAAATGAGGAAGGAGGAGGGAGGATTTCTACAAATAGGATGAAGAATGAGCAGACGGGGGAAAGGACAAACAGTCCGGAAAAGGGAGGATAAGCTGTTGGGATGTTAAATAAGAAGGACACAGAAATAGAAGGACTGAAGAGGAGGAATTAGGAGGGTTAACGAGGAAAGAAAATAAATAAATAAATAAATTAAGGACAAAATAGGGAGAAAAACTGTGTGGCATCTCTGCTAAAAGGCTGGGATAAGAAGAATGTGGAGGAAAAAGGAGGAGCATTCACAAAGAAAGCTCAAGATGGTGAATATGGAGAAGAAGAGATAAAGAAATGATGTGAAGCAAACAAAATGAAGCATTTACTTGGTGATTAGTAAACGGGATGAAAGGTAAAGGAGAAGAGGCAAGGACATCATGAGAGAGAGGGAGCAGAGAGGGAGCAGCAGAGCAGCAATTTCTCCTCCTGCTCTCCCAAATATGAAGTCCCTTGTTATCACTGTTAAGTTTTAATCTTCAGCCTAACAGTCGTTTTCATTATCAGGATAATGCCAGTTATTACCTCTTCATTGCCAGGAATATTATGATGGATGTTTTCCAATCAGCCCCAGCATTAATACGATCAGCGCAGACATTAGCACAATCAGTCAGCACGCTGCTGATAATAACTCATGATTGTTGTGATTTAGTCCCAATGCCACGACAGCTGGAGCTGCGTTTAAGCACCATTAATTACAGAGAGATGGGGTGAGTGAAGGAAATAGAAAGGAAGGAAAAAGGGGTGGAAAAGGATGTGACAGAAGATGCAAGGAGCAAGGAAGGAAGGAAGGGAAAAAATGAGGGTGAATGTGAAACAAAGACAACAGCAGGCAGAAAACAGATTTTCCCTGCATTCACAAACATGTTTGGATTCAGCACGTAAAGTGTTTGTTGCTTTAAAGTGATTCATTCAGGTGCCAAAATTGAGCACCAAACTTAGGCGGTACCAAACAACTGCAATGAGATGAGATGCAGGTGTAGGCTGTCCACGAGGAAGAGCACCTCTTTGTTTCGGGTGAGAAAAATAATCAAATTTGACTGTTGAACCGTGCCCGTGTGGTTGTGTGCAGCTCCACTTCTGACTGATATGAGAACTCCAGTGTCTTCTGCTGGTCTACTACTTTGTCATTTTTCCTCTTCATCTCGGAACCTTTATAAAGTAGATTCCCAAAGCCCAGGACTGAGTGCGCACTTTAAAAGTTAAAGTTTAGACTTTGAGCAGAACAAAATCATCACATTTGTTAATACAACCCATTAGAAATCCTCGACCTTGTGCTACAGTGGCGCCACACTGTGAGAAATTTCCCTTTTGTATAGCAGAAAACTACTGGCAGCTAAACTTCCCACCATTAAACTATTACTTTACATTGTGTAATTGATTGTACATTGTATATTTATAAATCTTAAAACATATCTCCACTTGAATGTTGGAAACCACACACACAGCATAACTGAACTAACTAATCCCAGCACTCCTATATGAACATGTACGTTATACATTATATAGTAATATAGACATTTCTGCTCCCATTTTAGTCCACAGGTCATTATAGCAACTGACTAAAAACAATTGTTGTGAAAATGATTGTCTTCAGTGGTTCAGGGGTATAGATCTGACCTCCATACGTCGTTGTTGCTCAGATTCGGCCCATTTAAGAACCGACCTCTCACTGGTAGCAAGCACTCTTCTGAAACACCCACTGGTCCTCACCTGTTATTAAAAGCAATTCCTCTCACCTGTACTCACCTGCCTGCCCACTCTCCATTGCTCTTGGACTCTCCATACTCTTTGACAGTTTTCCTTCCAAAGAAAACCTCAAACTCTCCTGTAGTGTAATCCTGTCATGTTCCTGTTAATTTAATTCATTCATTCAATTTCCAAGCAAAACAAACAGTATTTTTCAAAAACAAGGAAACGAGTGTGTAGGCAGAAGTAACAGCTTATACGCGCCCATCTCTCATAAGTAATACAACGTTTAGCTAAACACAAACTGAGGCTGCAACAGAAGACAGTATTTCATAATTACAATAATTTCAAAGAAATCAAACATCTATATATTTATTCATTTATGTTTCTTTGATAGAAGTGCCATGTAATGTCAATACATCACTGGCATTCATTTACTCCAGTCAAAGAAAAACTGTTTTTTTTTTCTTTAACATTAGTTTGTATCTCAGGTTTCCTCTTAATTCATAATTGGTTGTTCTCAGCTGGAACAAATCCTGGACACCTGGAGATAACTGGTGGTTTTTTATTTTGTACATAATCTGCATAATGTTGAAACCTCTTAATTCATGAATTTTTAATGTATTCAACAGAATGATCGGTGGGGTAGTGGAACTGTAATAATTTGCACTGCACACTATTCATATTACTTCCGTTTGTGATAGAAATATATATGAGTTGGTGATATGTATTTGTATGTATTTTCCCATCCTTCCACCTCCATCAGTCAAATATGAAGCTATGAGGGAGCAGTACAGCATGTAGAGAGAATCTGGATTTACAAGTTCTTTGGCTTTGTGTAGTAATGCAATTGTCTAAGAATTTTTTTCTTGTGTTGTTTAACGTGAGGTTTCCAACTGAATTTACAATTAAGAATACGCCTAAGCAATACATCTCCTGTGCTCTTACAGCTACACTATACCTCTAGAGTTTTTCGAAATCACCCACAGGCATTCAGGTGGATTTGTGGCTGTGAAGGCTACTGCGTGTGATTGTAATTTGCAAAATCTAATTTGCAAAATCGTTAAACTAAACTCTTTTCTTTTCTTTTTCTTCCTTATTTGTTGGAGACCATGTACAACAAACATTAGGCTCTAAGAAAAAAAAGATGCATTGCTCCTGATTTGGCTCTAGCTAATTTCCATCTGCAGTGCAGATCTGGGCAAGACAAGCCACAAATAGAAATACATAAAACCCACACTGTCAATAAAAAATGTAATAGGCCAAACATCCCAGTTAAACTCACCTTTACACATAAATATCAAATACATCTAAATATTATGTCAAAACTTTGAAATATAAAAGAACAACAGATGGACAACAGATGGAAATTAGTCCTTGGCTATAATCTGGTATGTTTACATTCATGTAATTTTTACATGTATGTTCATTAACATGCACTGTCCTAAATAAATAAATAAAATTAAATTAACCTGAAGAATTCATACCTGTATGAATCTATCAACATGTATCATATCTTAAGTGATTTAAGTAAGTTAAGTTAAGTAAGTTATGATTTATTACAACTACATTAGATAGTCACCATTTAAATGCACTTGCGCAGTCTTTGATTTGTGTAGCATAACTACAAAAATCAGTGACATATTGTTTCTTCATGTGAACTTGACTGGTATGAACACCTGAAAATGTCAATTATAACAACTTTATTTCACTAAAACTTTATTTTGAACCTTCTGCATCGCCTAAATGTCCAAACCTGCAGGATGGCAGATTAGCAAAGCAGGTCAATAAAGCTCTGCTCTTTGTCACTCCTGTTTACAAGCCCAGTTACACTTGTAATTGGGCAGTGTGAACATAAAGGGACCAATTAAAAGAATGCAACAAAGCAAACTTTTTTAGACTATGCCTTAAAAAAGTGAACTTTTGCCCTCAGATAACCGCTGCTAAAGTGGGCTTTATTTTTGGTGCCAGGCCGATCTATCAGCAGAAAATTGTGTTTGCGAGAACAAGAAAGTAGCTCCGCAGGAACAGAGCCCAAAAGAAGCACACCCCCAAAAAGCCTTTGCTCTCCCCTATAGCATTACAGCACCCCGTGGTGGGTTTCTACGCTAAACGAGCTCCTATCGAACTTATGTGTTGCAACGTGGGAACTGGTTGTATGCGAGAAATGGAGCAGAATGAACAACAGGGTAGATCCTATCTCACACAACTGCCATTAATATTATATTAGACCACATCACCAAAAGACCAGATCAGTGTTGCTCACGCTCAAGCTCGCCAACATCTATCGCAGAGTAAGTGGAGCACTCCTTATGAATATTACACACCTCTCTGTGTTAAAAGCTTTCTGTCTGCGTGACATCGCTGGCAAGCTGCTCCACAGCTGTCAAACCGGTGTTGGGGAGTGAGAGAGAAGGTGTGGAGGAACAGAGTGTAAGCGTGAATGAGTGCGTAAGGCCTGTGTGTATGTGTGTGTGTGTGTTTGTACAACATGATGGAGTGGCTGGTTTCTGGATGCATTTTGTCAACATCACACAGCTGTGAGGAACTGTTT